>NC_056732.1:928146299-928456299 GCF_019279795.1 Protopterus annectens | reverse complement strand
GACTGATTTAGGTCATTTGCTAGCATCTGTTTTAATATCCAATTTTCATAATTGGACACCCCTTTAAAAGTAGGATCTCTGATTGGTGGCAGCATGTTACCATATTATTTTGGGAAAGAGGCAGAGCTGGAAATCTGTGTCAGGCTTTCCCAGAAGGGTTTGGATGTGTGGGATTTAATTTTATTGTAAGTGTATCAGAGGACTTAAACTGGGATGCATTGCTCTGAAGTGTATAATAAGGAGTTACATTAAGGGTGGAAAGAAGTATACAGTCCATTCCCAGGTTGTAGAACATGTTCCTATTGTGTTCTTAGGAGAAATTATGAAATTTTATTCCTGTTTAAATGTCAGCCTCACATTGGAGTCAGTAGTGAGGATTTTTGCTCCTTAGTTACTGGCCCAGGATAGTAGAGGATATCACATTATTGTTGGCAGTCCGGTGGGGTATTGTCCAGATGCCACGATAGCAATTAAGTTTTATGATGTACAGCTACAGATCAGAGTTATAACCACAGGTTCTCAAAGATTTCACCCACCTCATACTGAGCGCAATACATTCTAGTATAATCTTGCCAGCAGTAATTGGGAACTCAGCCAAGATTGTTTTGCATAAAACTAGGTAAGCAGTATTTTTCAAGAGAAATTAATGATACTGGTCCAGCACCAACACTGTCTTCTTTTTTATAGTAGATAGACTAAACTAGAACATTTAAAGCCCCAATTACTATTTACCCTTAAAGCCTTTGTAGTTGCACTGCTGCAGCAACCTGAGCAATAACATAATTGAATGGTAAATTGCTAGTTATTTGTTCATTGTACTAATGCATATGCTCTAAAATGAATAATAAGCAAATAACTCACCACAAACATTTTAATTTCAATAACAAAAATACCTTGAAGTAAAAAAAAAATAAACACTGAACATCATAACATTAAATATACAAGCAGCTTAGATTTGCACAAGGAAATATAAAGTAATTGTGGTTAAATAGGCTAACTGTATACCAAACAATTATAGTTAATGGCTTCTCTGGGCATGTATCTACCACTGGAAATATATACAAATTTTATCTACCAAGTTGCAAGCAGAAAATGCATTTAGATATGTCTACAGATAAATGAGATCCAATATGAGTGTCCAGAAAGCAAACACGCAGTAAATATGTTAAGGTAATATTTCTCTTGAAAGTTGCTTGCTTACTGCTTAACAAAGTCCAGTGCATCCTGTTTGGATCCAGAGGTGGATCATGCTTTTCCTTTTCTCAGAGTTCTTTTACAGTGGGCGTGGCATTAAGTCTATCAACTAGTGTCCAAATAAAATAATGCATCTGGGCACTTTCAAATGTTTGCACATTTCAAGATCACATTTCATTTCAGTTTTGATGTCTTTCTATAAACAGAAATTTTGCATTCATTAAAGTTAGATATATTTATATTCTATATAGTTTGTATGCTGCTATGTTTGCAACAGCTACAGTTTTTATGATTTAAAATTACATTTCCTTTAGTACAGTACAAGTTCTGTGCATACCCCCCTTGTAGACTGATACAACGTTTAAGAGAGAACCTCAATAAATTAAGCTTGGGGTAAAATTTGCATCTCAGTTTACACTTACCCAATTCTTTGTTTTGAAAGAATGCCTATATTTTTATTAACAGAATAGAAACTTTTGCAATTTCTACCAATATCCCCACCATTGCAAATAAAACTCCATGTAAATGCTAGGGTCTATGGTCTCACAAGCTGCATACTCCCAACAATTTATTTGTACTGCCATTAACTTCAAATTTTCATTGGATGCAGCAAATAATATATGAGCAATAGCTGCCCTAAGAGTGTACAATAAATGTGCACTACTGCCTTGTGTGATAGACGACACCCACAGCACCCAAATAAACTTCACATTTCCAATTACAGATCAGGGTTGAAATAAATAAATTAAGCAGCATTTCACTTGCTAAAGTCAAATATGGAAGAAACTTTAAATTTGCATAAGGAAAATGCAAAACAAGTGTGTTTAAACAGGGATATGGCATTAACAAACAGTTTATCTGGACCTGTCTCATCCACTATCTGAACAGATATGCTAAATTTCTATCTACATCTGACATTGATATCCAAACTATATTTGCATAATTCTGTAAACAATTTGAATCCCATCTGAATCCTCTTCTGGAATGCAATTCACCTGCAAACTCCAAAAGTAAGTCAGTATGTCTCTTATCAATTGGTTTTCTTTATTTAAAAGAATTTAAGGCAGCCCTTCCACTTTGAATTCAAAAGTGGAAGGTGGGCTATGCTCTTCCTGTTCTCAGAATCTTTTAGCTGCGTGGGGTGAAAAAGGTTAACTTCAGCAAATTCTTTTCAGCTATATGGCTTCTCTCAATTGAATAAGACTTTAGCTAGAATTAACAAGGCCACGTCTAAATAAAATGTTCCTAGACTGGATTCTAACATCCACTCGAAAAAATGTTGCTAAGTGTCATCCTACCTGAAAGACTAAGTGACCACCAGTTAAGCTACATAATCAGACACCCCAACAGCCCTACAAAGTCCATCACTATAACACCATCAGAAACCTCAGCAACTTCAGTAAAGAAGCTTTTACTTCCAGCATGCTTCAGATCAACTGGACTCTATTTAAAACTATTACACTTACTGAAGCAATGGACATACTTACTACAATATTTCTAAATATCCTGGCACAACAAGCACCATTAAGAACCAAAATAGTTAAAACCAAACCGGTCCCTTGGTTAACTAAAAAACAAAACAACTCATGCAACTTAGAGATCAAGCCTGGAAGTCATGTCTACAATCTTTGTCTCTAACATCCCCACAACAAAATAGGCAGTTAAAGGAAGATAGCAAACTGCATAAGACAGTTCAAAAATCTTATTACAGCAATTCCCAAATTTCATCATCAAACAATACAAAAACTTTTAAAATCAATACATGCATTGCTCATTCCTGGAAAAGCAACCAAAGGCAGCCCATCCCCTACCAATGGCTCCAAAAGAATTGCATCACAACTTTACTCACATTTTATAAATACAGTACCTTCCCTCATTCAGCACAAAACTACTATAAATCCATCCAGCCCACTCTAATCATTGAAGCCACAACAGACCATCACACTCACTCTAGTGCCAGCATCTTCAATTACAAAATACATCTACACCCTTAAGACAACAACCACTGTCCCTGACCAACTTCCATCCGAGTACTTCAAGCTCAATGCAGACAGCCTTGCATTTCATCTTTCAATTCTATTAAACTGATCAATCTAAGAAAAATATGTCCCCACCATATGAAACATTTTTATGTAATACCATTCCATTAAAGTGGCTCGGCTACTGAGCTCATGGTCTTTAGACCAATCACCATGCTCTCACCCTTTTCTAAAATCATGGAAAGGTGTATTCACTCTCAACCTGCTGCATGCATAACTTCTCATAATCTCCTGTCTTTCTTACAGCATGGGTTTACACCCAACCACTGCCTTTTTAATATTCACAGATATAATAAATCACAATAGAAATGCAGGTCTTCTAACCTCAGCCCTATTTCTATATTTATAAATGGTATTTGATATAGTCAATCACCTAATTCTTCTAACTAAACTTTCATCCAATGGACTATTGCCACCCTCACTTAACTGGTTTCTTTGTTACTTCACTAATAGGTTCCAAGCAGTGAAATATCAAGATGATTTTTTCCTCTTTCTTTCGTATATTCATTCGAGTACAAGAAAGTTCCATCCTAGGAACACTACTGTTTAATTTATTTATCAATGACCTAAATACATTAGTCAATGAGGCCACAATAGTGCATTACACCAATGACTCCATTGTTTGAAACAAGCTGAACTGAGATGGACTACCAACCTCAACTCTGAGCTGAGATACCAGATGACTAGAGGTTTCTGAGCTTCACCAAAAACATACTTTTTTTGCTTGATTATATCATCTGCAGCAGTCATGGTGGTGCAGCGGTTAGCATTGTCGCCTCACAGCAAGAGGTTTTCTGGTTTGATCCTCAACTGGGGTGCCTTCTGTGCAGAGTCTGCATGTCCTCCCTGTGGTTGTGTGTGTTTCCTCCAGGTGCTCCAGTTTCCTCCCACATCCAAAAGACATGCTGTAGGTGGATTGGGCACTCTAAATTGGCCCTAGGTATGAGTGTGTGTGTTCCTTCTGTGGAATGTTGGGCACCGGGCTGACAACTCGACACTGTAAATCTCTACAGCCAGTCATGAGCGGACAGGTGATCTGCCATGGTGACCCCTAATCGGGAAAAGCCGAAAGAAGATATTATTTGCTGCACTTTTCATTGTGTTCTGCTTATTTAATCCTATATTTTAGTACTGTAAACTAAACTGCACAGTTTATACTGCATTTGCCTGCCTTACTGTGTCAGTTAAATGTATTTTCTTGCTGTTTTCACTGTTTGGAAAGCTTTTTTGCTATTTTTCACTGTTTGCAAAGTACTTATTGCTATTTTTCACTGTTTGCAAAACATCTGTTCTGTTTATTCTGTTTTCCAACCAAGTAGTGTTTTAAATAATTGATCTGCTTGCTGTTTTAAAACTTTTTTAGTGTTTCCTTGCTGTTTTTCTGCTGTTTAAAACCTTTTTAGTTTCTCACTGCTGTTTTTCTGCTGTTTAAAACATTATTTTTTAGTGTTTCCCACCTAAAATAGTGTAGCTAGTAGCTGTAGCATAGTCCTAATACAGGTTTGCTGCATCTGGGTCTATTTGTAGTGGCTGTTGTAGTCTGAGCACATTTTCCAAGCCATCTTTGATTGGAAGGGGCCCTTCTGCATCCTTCTGAAAGAAGTGTACTGATTAAAACCTGTCTGGTGAAGTGTGATTGGTCTAGGGCTTGGACTAAGCACCCTCATTGGTTCTTCTTAGTTTGTTTTAAAGTTTTTTTTTTACATTTTAAGCTTCAGGCATTTAAGCCCTGTGTTTGAGCAAGTTTCTGCTTGTTTGTACATCACACAGCACTGTGCACAGCCATACAATTATGCAGCATAGCCAGACAGATAATTTTGACAGTTTTTCCCTTAGATGCAGCTGCAGTACATTAGTGTAGTCCTCATCATTAGTACTCTCTGGTCTAAGAAATATTGCTAGTGAGCTGTGACCTACTAACCTACCAGCCAAAAACTCCATCAGAAGTACCCATCTACAGAGCACCTCCTAGATCAGTCCTGAAAGCACCCCCTTTGTGTTAACAGTTCTTCAAACCTAGCATTATGGACAGTTCAGCTACCCTTGTTTCTTCTTCCAGGCTTGTAGACTTGGGTCTCCTGAAGCAGTGTAGCAACTGCCTCTTGTACACTGACAACCCAGTACTCTAATAACAAATAACACTAATAACTCACTCTATTACAGAGTGTGAGAGATATATCTACACACAAGAATCCTGAATCCCTGTTTGTCAACTCACCCACCACTATTCATGCACATAATACCACTACTCATACACATAGTACGCATTCAACACATACATCAACATAAGTAGAGGTTCTCTCAAAAAACTTACCAGAACACCAGAGTCTGCTACAACTAACACAGTTTCCACGGCAACCAAGACACACAGCAATACCAGTGTCTCACCTACCATGCCTTAAGATGTAACACTCAAAAAACTAATTTTCTTGTCATTGGAGGCTCCATGGTGAAACACATGGATGTCCCACTCCCCAGGTTAGATAAGGAGAAAGTCACGGTCAGCTGCCTGTCCAGTGCCAAGATTCATCAGATCCCACATGGACTCAGGTCTCCTGGCAAAAAGTACCATTATGACTATGCCACAGCTCATGTTGGAGTGAATGACCTAAGATGTACCTCACTGGACTAAATGAAGAGAGACATGATTGAGCTCTCTGAGTGTATGTCCCAGGCAGGTATGTCCCTTACCTTGAACAGCATATTACCCTCACCTAGAATGATGCCACAGTATAAACAAAAAATGATCAATTTTAATAACTGGCTTAGTTTTTGGTGTCATTCAATTCAAAGGGGATCCAATTTCTGTCAGCCTGGGATGACACGGTTGACAAACCTCGCTGCTTTGCCAGAGATGGATTGCACCTGGCACCACTAGGCTTTCAGCTGCTGGCAAAGGCTCTTGCCTCCCCATAGTGCCTTTTTTAGGCAAGGTCTCAAAAATAAAATTGCTGACATGAAAATTGCCAATCATAACAAAATAAAGGTTATGCTGCTAACCGCTACAAGCTTAAATCAAAAACTGTAGACCCTGAAAGCACTTTTATCACTGGAGGATGTAGATGTCTCTGCACTCACAGAAACCTGGTTTACGGCCACAGAAACTATGCCAGTCTTGCAAGGCTACAATGACTTCTACACCTTCAGACTGCAAAACGAAAGTATGAGAGTCAAAGGAGGCAGTTTCTATCTATATTAGAGATAAATTCACCTCGCAACTATTTAAACTAGATAACTCCATGGAGTTACCCCAAGTTAAAATTACTGTGGTAAAGATCCCCATTCAAGTCATAGCTAGTTATAGATCCCCCTCCATGGATCATGATGTGCATGAGGCCTACTCGAACAAACTGGAGTCAATCCAAATATTGCCAAACACTCTGGTCATGGGGGATTTCAATTATCCCATCATCAAATGGGAAACCTACTCCAGCCCTGTCTCACTAGTGCAAAAAGTTCTTTGACTTTGTTAATTAAAATTCCCTGGAACAAATTGTTCATACCCCAAAAAGAGGAACAAACATTCTAGATCTGGCACTTAGTAACATGACAAACAGATGCATCACTGCAACTGACGGACCCTCATTAGTTAAATCTGATCACAAATCAGTCACCTTTGAACTGGCACTAACACCAGAACTTACAAAGGGAAAAGTCAGATGAAAAAAATTCACAAAGCAAACTATAACCCTCCTAGGGGAAGGGATAAATACAATCCAAGCCCCATCCCCAGCTTTACACTAAAGCCCTGTACAATCACTTTTATAAGTGTATAGAATTGTCTGTTCCAGAGAGAATCAAACCCAGAGCCCCAGTTAAAAAAAAAGCTGCCATGGTGGACATCCAGCATCAATAAACTTTACAACAAATGCAAAAAGTTGCTGTCTAAGTAAACTAAAGTGAGGCCCCAGCAATGGAAAAGTACCCTCTTCAGCCTCAACAGGCAAATAAGAAAACATGTGAAATCCTCTAAGGGTAACTTTGAGAAAAACTTAGCAATCACAGCCAAGGATAACCATAAGGCCTTTTATGGCTATGTACATCGCCTAAAAGGTAGGACGCAAGCATGTGCCAAATGAGTGACTAATGGTATCACACACACTCATCCCACAGAAATAGCAAACCTGCTAGTGGAGAGGATTGGTGAAACTTTCAATCCTCTATCCCCTCCAAGCTTATCACAAATCTTACTCCCAACACCCCCCCCCCACCCTACACATATGAAGAGCAGGTAATTAAATCCTTGTCTAAGACTAAAATACACAGCCTCTATGGGAACAGATGGCATCCCGGCTGTCTTCCAAACAGACTAAAACTGAACTAGCATCACTATTAAGTGCCTTATTCAATCACAACAACAGTAGTTATTCCCCTCCACAAAGGTGGCTTAGTAACAGATCCAGGGAATTATCAACCCGTAAGTCTGACCACCCTCATCTGTAAAGCCATGGAATGTATCATCACAGACCTTATAAATAAAGACATAGGAGACTTCCACACCCTGGATCTGACCCTATTCCGCTCCGTCAAGTGCAGAGCCTCCCTGTTAAATCTGGTGGATTTCTTCAAAAATGTGACCAGGGCCATTGAGCATACCTCGACTTGGCAAAGGCCTTTGACAAAATCCCATACTCAGGCATTACCAATAAACTTAGCAAACTGATAGCAAACCCCTTTGCTTTAAGATGGGTTGCCATCTGGCAAACAAACCAGTCACACACTATCAAAGATGATGTTATTCTGCAGGTATCTCCTTGTATTTAAAAATATTCATATACAACCCATGTAACTGCTATTTTTAAACAAAACTCTCTGCAAAAGGTGTAAATGATGTTAAGGATGTCTAAATCATAGAACTGTTGTTCATAAGTGATATTGAGTTTAAATGTTGAAACAATGTAAATGATACCCATGCTGTCTGTATAATGCAGTTTTTCTCATCGGGCCTCCATTGAGAAGACTTCTGCTCAGTCATACTTACTAAGTAAACAAATGCAAATAAATAAACAAATAATAAACAAGCTTGTGTGCAAATGGTATAATTCATCTGAGCACTGCAAATACATATCTGAAGAGCATATTTTGTTCTGTTTTCAAGTAGTTTGCTGTCTTCCTATTGAAAGCTGTTTTATACTCAGAACAATTATATTTTTCAATGCTGTCCATTTTATACATTCTACGTGTTTCAATATTTACAACATACACAGTTTTATAATGAAAGAAATTGATTTGCTTCAACATATTGCTATTTCTTTACAATTCTCGAATTATGACTGGAAAAGATATTTTGTGCCAGTTCACTAATGCACTTATCCGAAGCAGGAGCAAGCAAATAAACACACTTAAACAAACAAGTAACATTTTTTCCCAAGTCCTTTTGTTTTTAATTGCCTTAATTGATAAAACAACAGGAAATAAAATAGCACACTTCAATCTATTAAAACATAACATAAAACTTAGACGAATAAAACTGTTCAGAGTAACACATTGAAATCAATTGTTAAGAATACACTACCTTTCACGATACCCCTAACCTCTTATATTTTATGCCATATTAGGTATGTCCATGGACTGTGGCAGGAGCACTAGTCATCCTACCACTGGAATAAAGATATTTATCTTTTTACTCCATCTGATCTGTCTAATTAGATTATCCATTGAAATGTAAAGTCCCATTCAAACCAAAGATTCCACTTCTGCAGATCTCCTTGTTTTTCTTTTACGTCTAGTTTCACCCCCTTCCCTCTTAGCCCATTCCCACAATATATCTCTTATGACCAGTATCTATGTTTTTTTTTTTTGGGGGGGGGGGTTTCTAGTTTTTGGTTATTGACTTCTTGGCTGCCATCATTCTTACCATCAACAGTTTTTTTTATCTCGTCTTGTGACAGATTCTGGACTGTCCAATACTCCCAGGAAAAAAACACCTCCATTACTGGCATATATTTCCTGTTTCGTGCAGTTACTAACTCTTGCAGTTCCTGCATAAACCTGTCTGACTTTTGCCAACTCCAAACCTCTGTCTCCAAGTTCCCTTATCTCCCTTCTCTCAGCTTCAACATACATCCCTTGTTTAGTAGAACATGTGGCTAAGCCTACCTGGGGTACACAAATACTTGTGAAGACACCTCCATGTGACTCTACAGAATTCTGACCAATTAGTGCACTTGCCTCTATAGCACATCTGCAATTTGGCACTTTAACACATTCTCCCATCCCTTTTTCCATGCAACACCAATTCTTTCATCAAAAATGTTCAATGTTTTATATAGTCTGATTATAATTCCTTTTAAAACTGGTTGCTGAGTTTTACCTCTATTATTAGATTCACCAACAAGGGGATATGTCCTTCTGAAAGATATAGCTCTGATTTCTTTGCTTCTATCAACATACCTACATATTTTAGTCTATTCACCTCCCTTAAATTAAATACACTTTTAGCCGTTTACCACGTTATCCATGCTAGTTATCTTATAATTTATTCATAAAAATTCAGGAGATGGGGGTGTAGCTTTCTTCCTTCGGTTTTCAAAAGACTCTAACTGTAGTGGACCTAGATTTGACTACATGATATATGTAACATATCTCTGCCAGGGTTTAATTAATTCCATGTAAAGTCAGGGTCAGAGTGCACTAAATGTTTGCCCTGCCACAGTTACACAAACCACCAGGAACCATCCTTTCCCACACCTCTTTATACATTTTTCCAATTGGGATCTGCCCTAACTCTAACAATGTAGCATTTCATGTTGCATTGTAGTTAGTTGCTTGCAGCTGCAAAAATGTATTAACCTGCATGGCTTCTAGATAGCTAACAGGCTCTGGGAGACCTAAGCCACCAATTTCCTAAGAAACAATTTATCCCACAAAACTCACAGGTGCATCATGCCCCATATAAAATCCAGCACCTTTTGTCCACTCTCTAGATACAGCATTTTCCATCTCTTAGCATCTTGTTTCATTCTTCCCAGAAACTTCCTATGGGTTTTAATTATTGATTGCTTCCCCTTGTAGTATACAACCAGGACCCTAAGCACCTAAAATAGTTATACCTCCAAATCTCTGAGCCCCAAATATTTATATTCAAGGGTGGGGTATCATTGATTACTATGGCTTTTGTTTTTTCTAGTTTCACTTTATAGTCTGAAAGTGCTCCTTGGCTAGTTACTATGCTGTGGAATTTTTGAGCTCTCTCTGTGGTTATAGCTATTTAATTTTCTTGTCTCTCCAGTCTATAACCTGTGATTTCTGACTGTTTTAAAGCAGTTATCAGTTATTCTAGATATATGATGAACAGGATAGGTGACAGCAGACACCCATGCCTAGTCTCTCTCCTGATGTAAAAAGTCAAGACTAGCCACTATTAATCTCCATTCAGGCTTCCAGTCCTTCAAAAGACTGCAGGATTAGTTCTATAAGATCTGCCCCAGGTCTATTTTGAGCATAACCCCTTTCAGAAAATCCCATTCAGTGCTATTAAATGTCTTTTAACATCTAAGCTCAATAGCGCTACCTTCCCATTTCATAACTGGCATGCTCTACTACCCATACAGCCCATTTAATTTTGTCAAAGTTAGCCTGCCTTCCACAAATCCTGTCTGATAACTGGTGTGCAGTAATAGCCATGAGAGTGTTATAGCCATGATTCAATATGGCTATGGGCCTATAAGAGGGGAGAAGATCCAGATCCTTCCCCATTTCTGTATCACTACCAAAATGGCTTTCTTCCATGATGCTCTAAGTCTGCATGATCTATTAAACAACCTTGATCAGGTCTCATAGAAAATGTCCCCTATACAGGTTTCAGGGAATTAGTGGCAATTTATCTCTCCTTGAGGGATTCACCCTGGCAAGCCATTTCCACACTGTCCTTTACCTCCTGTAAACCAATTTCTCCTACTAATGTACTTGATTGAAGAGGGTCTAAGGAGGATTTACAAGTTTCTGTTACAAAACTGCTGCAAAAAAAGTGGATACAATACTAGTGTTTCTGCAGGGTTTAAGTGACAGTGTGACAATTAGGAAATGCTGTCACACAACTATTTTTTTTGTTTGTTTGTTACTTAGCAGTAATTTGAACTTGGGTCCTAAGGAAATGTTTTCCTGAGTAAACATAACAATTCATGTTTGTGAAATATGTTTGGACTAGCTTGATTGTGATTGTTCAACTGAAAAGCAAAGCACAGTGACATTAGATCTTCAAAAAGCAAAGCTTGCTGGCACCTTTTATTAATGGGACATCTCTGAAAGATCAGAATACACACATTTATTTTTTGCTTTAACCATTAAGAAGCCAATAAACACATACATGTTTTAGAGAAAATTTGGTTAAGTAGTTGTGGGGGTTTTGTATAATAAAGTAGAGAATTTTGAAGTATATAAACAATATTATACAATATTCTGAAATAGGATGGGTGAACTACCATTATTTTGTTTGAAAGTTAATTATTTGTAGTTTCCTTAGTGAGACTTTTTTTGTGATATGTGATTTGTGTGTGTGTGTGTGTGTGTGTGTGTGTGTGTGTGTGTGTGTGTGTGTGTGTGTGTGTGTGTGTGTGTGTGTGTGTAAAACTGGAGTCAGTTCTACTGGCACTGGATATAATTTTTTTAGTCCTGATTATTTTCCTTTAATGTTTTGTTGGAGATGGAGGAAATCTAGCATTTTAACATGCAGAAAATTTAATAGTAAAGACTACAAATGCTTTGTTGTCCAGTATCATGAAACTAGTCTTAGTTTACAAACTGGTTATTCATACTGACTACTGGTAATGTGTTAAGCTATGAAATGCCTCAACATTCAAGTGTCTCCAGAACTGACAGTGTCATAGGCCATACAACTGTGTTATATAACTCTTGGTATATAACAGTAAAGTGATATGCTACTTAGAAAATGGCTGTTAAATCTGCTTGTTGAAATATTCTACTTATTGAAAGGTTGGGTGTGAGCAGTCAGTCTTGAATGTACCAATAGTTAATGCAAGGTTGGCCTATCCCAGTAGCTGTCATAGTATCCACCTTAGGGCATTTTGATCTCTTCTGTATGCAGTTTTGTTATTCATATTTTGTCTGTGATTAGGGAAAGATGTACAGGTCAAAGAACAGTTCCACTCCATATTGCATTTAAAAACAAATTTCTCATTTGGTATGTTCTGTTTGCACTTTGTTTTATGTCTTCTACTCTCTGACCGTCCTCCACACTCAACATAATATTTAATATAGGTTCATAGTTAAGTACTAGGGTAGCTCCCCTTGTGGGCCATTTTAAGACCAGCTAACTCTTTTACTCTCTGACAATCCTCCACACTCAACATAATATTTAATATAGGTTCATAGGTAAGTATTAGGCTAGCTGCCCTTGTGGGCCATTTTAAGCCTAGCTAATTTCCCTTTCTGTGCTCAAAACAACATATTCCATTTGGTTACAGACTGTCCTTACTCATCTAATGGTTTATAATTAAGCATTACCTCAAAGGAGAATAATCGGGATCATACCATTGATAATTTAAGGGGACATGTGTATGAGGTAAAGCATTTAGGAGCTGTCCTATAGTAGTACAATGGGAAGTCCTGGGATAAATGTTCTGTTTCCCATCCATAGATCTAAGTTGTACTTGAAAATGATTGGGGATAAACTTTGTTTTATGTGGATGGAGAGTCTTTTCCAGAGCATCAGTATCCTATGCTAGATGTTCTAGTCCCTCCAAACCATACTGTTGGAGTGCAGAAGAGGTGTAGATCCCTAGACTGAGTATTGACGATGCCATTTGACTTGCTGATGTTCAGTAGATCCATTAGTAGTGAGTCAGACAATGCCTTGTATGCCAGACGCAAGTCACCTCTTAGCAGTCTGTAGAATACTGAGTATAGTGACAGGGCATTGAGTCAGTCCATATTGGGCATGTTGTTTAGGCATTGTATCCTTTTAGAAAGGTATCTCTGTGGGTATTCCAGTTGTTGCATGTGTCGGGAAAGACACGTGACAAAGGGGGCATTACATTCAATGAATGGTCTAATGAGGACCGAGTAAAGGGGAGGGCAATGACATCCCTAGATCTAGACACAATCCCTTAGTTCACAAGCTGTGCAATATATAAGGACTTTCTTACAACAATAGACACATGTTGGTCAAAAGTTAGATCATTGTCAATATAATTTCCAAAATCCCAAGCAACTTGGTCAGCTCTTAGGTGTGCATTCTCAATGTGGTAGTTATCTGGGGTAGATGATTTTCCAATGTATACAACCATGTACTTTTTAGTATTTAGTTCAGTCCATGATTTTGGCACCAGTTACTGATTTGGGACAAACCTTCCTTTGGGATGGTTAAGTCATTTGGGGAATCAATGATTGCTCCTAACTTGCAGTCAACTGAAAACTTAGTTAGTCAGAGGCCTTTGGTATTGGCTTTTACTTCAGCAAAGCAGATGCTAAACAAGAGAGATCCTAGCACAGAACCCTGAAAGACTCCACTGGTGCCTGGCCTCTTTGTGGAGGTAACTTCTCATGTTTATTTATTTATTTATTTATTGGCATTTGATTACTGGGAAAGTCCACTGGCCCATGGAGAGCCCATTTTCAGTGGAGGCCCGGGGAGAAAAGCCCCAAGGTGTACATAAGCAAAAACATAATAGATTTTAAGACAATATACAATAGTTACATAGAATACATTTGCTTGAAATTTATAGAGAGTAAACAAATAGGTGCAGAAGGATTATAATTACTGGGGAATAGGTACACTATTTACTGCAATGGAATATTGTTTTAAGCAATATCCATAAGGCATAGTCAGATACAGGAACAAATGGGCTATAAAATGAATGTGCTTAATGCCAGTGAAGAGTGCATAGAAGGTAGTAGTAGTCTAGGAGAGGTAGGAGAGAAGTGTAGAGGTAGCTTTAAGGAGGAAGTGTGGTAGCTGATAGGATTAAATTAGTGCAGAAGATGAGAAAAAGGAATATAGGCTGGGCTTATAAAAAGAATAGCTAAGTTCAGTGGAACAGATTAAGTAATGGCAGAGGAGGAAGCAGAGCAGTTACAGATCCAATTAAAGAGGAAGTAGTTTTGAAGGGCAGTTTTAAAGTTGCAAGGATTATGTAGTGAGCGGATGGTTGTAGGTAGGGAATTCCATTTTTTGGGCATGGGCCATTAGTAAAGTAGCTGTCCTATGGATAACCTGGGTTTATGGACTTGACATAGCTGCCGTTGCAGCCATCTGTAAACTTAGTTAGTCAGAGCCCTTTGGTATTGGCTTTTACTTCAGAAAAATAGATGCTAAATGAGAGATCTCAGCACAGAACACTGAAAGACTCCACCGGTGTCTTTTGATTATCTTCATCCTACTTGTGAGCCATTTGACAATCCAGCAGGTGACATAGGTATTTATTTCCAGTTTATTTAGGTTTTCTACTATATCTGAGTGGAGAATTGTGTCAAAAGTTTTTGCCAAGTTGAGGCATGCTGTGTGTAGCATTTTGCCTTCATCATTTGCTTTGGTGACCTTTTCAAAACAATTCCCCAGGTTAAGTAAACATGACCTGTCCTTAATGAATTCAAACTGTGACGGGTTCAGTGTTTGGAGATTCTCTATATCCCGATTGATTAATTCCATGATAAGTCTTTCCATGTCTTTGCATATGATGCTTGTTAGACATATGAGTCTGTAATTACACGGGTCTGTGGAAGGTTTCCTTTATGCAAAACCCTTATTCTCACCTTTATAAAAAACAGTAACTACCCAAACCTTAGGATAAGTAGCAGTTGGTGTCTATTTGTCTGTGGTAAGAGCCATAGAGGTGGGATGAACTTTGGCCTATTGGAAAGAGTCTTTGGGTCTTGTCTACAGTTGCAAAGGAAGTCTTGATGTTAGCAAATAAAAAAAAAACTCAGGAGTCCATTAATCTCTTTAGAAGATCTTTATTTGTATCGAGACAAATAAGTGCCTCATTGCTCTGTTTTGGAATGAGAATGTTACAGGTTTATAAACACTTAATGTGGGTATGTCTTAGGTAAAGCCTTCCCATAGGTATGTTCTCCCATGAGTTGGAGGGCTTGGAGTGGGTGGGAGGTGTTTACCATAGGGCCTGCTCCTTCCATCTGTTCTATTCCATTAATACTTTAAATGCCAAAAGAGTCAATTCAGTTATATTAAAGGTTAAAAAAAATATTGAATTCAGTAGTAATATAACGCAGAGCATTCCAGCACAGGCTGTAGCACTTCATTACTGGTTACAACATGGATGGCTGAATCTCATACCCCAGGATTCAATAAAGTCTGTGTAGGCTCCATGCAGCACCTACATGGAATGTATCTGTGAAGAATGTAATAAGTAAATATCTTCCACTTAAGGTAGCTGCTCAAACACAACAGTAAACCAATGAAAAATATAGAGCAGGAACCACCAGGCATACAAATACGATACCAAAGTTTGTAAAACTAATACCATTTAATAAAATATCATGAGTGCTTTCGGATCAAGCCCTTCATCAGATGAACATATAAATAAATTCACAGTAACTTTTATACAGATTTAAGTAAAACAAAACAATGGACCAGTAACAAATGAAGCAGAAGGTAACAGTCAATGCCACAAGTTCCAAAATATAGTTTTAATTGAGCACTTTCGTCTCAAAGTGCAAGACTTCCTCAGAACAACTTTACATGAATAAAACATTGTAATATATACACACACTCCTACCTACTAATTAATTAAACACTGATCACACCCCCCCTTAACTAGTTAGTTTTCAAATAGACAAATAAAAGTGATATCATACCCTGTAAATACAATAACAAACAATAACAATCAGATAGAAAAGCATACATATAAAGTTTATAACATGATATCAAACTTCCCTAGAGTAATGCTCACATAAACATAATAATTGACCTCCATTGTAAATGTATAAAAAATGTATACATAAAATGCAGCTTTCAATTTCAACAAAGGACATATGGAAAATCTGTCATTAAGTCCAGGATGAATAAAAGGATTCATCCTGACCTGCAATTTTAATTCTAAAAATTCAAGGTAATCATCAGAAGGATCCTCACACTGCCCTAGGTCAACACTGTCAATAACACAAAACTTGAATGAATGATTTGGATGGTCTCTAATATGCCTAAAAAGGGCATTATTTTCATTTTTATTAGAGATATTGTAAATATGTTGATAGACTCTCTGTTTAATAGCCCACTTGGTTTACCTACGTAAAACCCGTCACATGCTTGGCACAAAGCAACATAAACTACCCCTTTAGAATAACAGAAATAATTCTTGTTTGGTTTTAATATACCAAAATGTCTGATTTTTATCTGTTTTGCATCTACCATATATTTACATTGAGGGCATCTACCGTATTTAAAACTACCAATTCCAGTCAAAATTGTAGGAGCTCTCTCCAACATACCTTTAAAGGAGGTCTCTTTTTTTATTCACAATGGTAGGAGTATTACCTACCAAATTAAATAACTCCTGGTCAAGTGTGAAAACATTCCAGTGTTTTAAAATAATATTACGGATGTCAAAAAAATTGATGGAAAATAGTAGTACAAATGCCATCTCAAACTTATTAACATTTTCAGGGGGGACACTTTGCCCCAAACCTGCCTTATTACCCAAAAGTGTACAATAAACACCATCAAACCTTTTGTTTTTCACATCTACCATGTTTTTTATAACAAACTGTTCAGGAAAGTCCCTTTTAGTTAACGTACCCAATAAAGTCACACATTCATCAGAAAAGTTGTCATTTTCTGATACCATTCTGACTAATCTGACAAACTGCCCCTTTTACTAGGGCCTTCTTTTGTTGTATGGGATGCCAGCTGTCAAAATGCAGAAGCATATTTTAAATAAGTGGGCTTCCTGAACAACAAGGACACAAAAGTTTTGCTACAATAATCTTTTTCTAGGTGACATCTAGGTAATTAAGTGTATCTTCATCCACACTCATGGTAAACTCAAAAACAGGGTAGTAGAGTTTAAATATTCGAAAAAGGCATCCAACTGATCCCTCTCTTCCTTCCACAACAGGACTATGTCGTCAAGGTAGTGACCATAAAATACCCAAGAATCTCTAAAAGGTGAATTCAGGACAAACAGGTCTTCCCACTGTGCAAATACTATGTTGGCAGTGCCATGATTGCTCCCCAGGCTAGTGAAAGCAGATAACATATGCATACTAAATCTAGAGCAATTTATAATAGTTTTTCAATCTTACTCACAAACACTGGCTAATCTACAATGTATGTACTGTACCTGTGTACTATGTATGTATTCTACCTACATTCCAAAGTTCAGCTGTACACCACAAATCTATTACTTACCTTTATTTTTAAAATTAATATCTTTTTTGATTGTTCTCTCCACTGTAACTGTTTGTGCCGCATACCACTGTAAAAACATGTCTCTTGTAATTTGTGTGTATACTGATTATGTCTAAATAACTAAATGTGTCTGTAATTTTTCTTTGCGGAGCTTCTCCCCGGGCCTCTGCTGAAAAAGGGACTTTTCGGCTCAGTCAGACACCCCCGGTTAACAAATGTAAAATAAAATAAATAAATAAATGTTGGGAAACATTGGTGCACAACAGGCACCCATGGCAACACCTTGCTTTTGCCTAAATAGCTGCCCTTCAAAAATTAGGAAATTATTATCTAAAATAAGTTCCATACATGTCCTAACTGTAAGAATAGTATTATGATCCACATCTGTGTTATTGCACAAGTATTCATAAAACCACTCTACTCCTTGATCATGTGGGATCACAGAGAAAAGGTCACAAATGTCAATAGTAACCATTAATAACCCATCTTCATATATGTCCTGATTAATCTTGGATAAAAAATCCCATGAATCTTTAAATAGGAAGGGTCTAATTTGGAAAACATATTTAACCCTGGAATCAATGAATTTAGCCAGACAAAATGTTTTGGAAGCCTTAGCATCAACAATCAGGCAAAGTGGTGGATTTATGAATCTTAGGGATTCTGAAAATAGTCGGAATCCTAGGATGTGGTGTAACCAAAAAAGCATGTTCTTCCAAGGTGATCTGTCCATTTAACATAAGTTCATTGATCACCAAGTCAATATTCCTATAGGCAACGTTAAGCTCATTCCGGGATATCTCTTTATAGGTATTACTATACAGGATCTCTAACATTCTACTAATGTAATCATTGGTGTCCATTATTACTAATCCCCCGCCCTTGCCCAGCCTCATTACTCTGATAGATTTATTCATAGTGATGTGTTGTAATAATTTTATTTCATCCTGGGTCAAGTTATTACTATCATTTAAATATGTCTTACAAATGTTTTCCCTAATATCTAATTCACATAATTTTTCAAATATTCCTACTATGGGATCTGTGGGGGGGTTGAATGTACCCGATCTCTTTAAATTGTCTCTAAGAGGTGCCACACTTCTGGAATTTTTGAAATGTAAGGTTAAATTGAGCTTTCTGCTAAATGTTTTTAACTGCAGGATACTCTCGACAAAATTGCCCTTCTTAGCGGGAAAAAGATTCAGCCCTCTCTCAAACAAATTCGCCCAGGCGGTAGTAACAAGGGCCTGACTTAAACGGTATATTTTAAAATCATTCTCAACATTGCTCACAATAGTACACATTTGATTAATTTCAGTGTGACCATTCACATTTAATTCCTCCTGTAGTAACCCTCCCTGTCTGGTAGTACTGTTGTGTATACATATCTTGGTTCAAATTGCATTGATTCATTAGTCTCTGTGACCTCCTCAGAGGTGGGTTCCCTAAAAGGTGATTGTCATTGTTATGGGCATTATCCTGTTCATCCATTTCAAAATCGGTCTCATTGTTAAGTATTACATCTACCTGAGTACTTTGTTGCCCAAAAGGCGGGTCAGGGTAAGCTCACCCGCTGTCATAGTCCTTCTTGTCCCTGACCAACTTCTTATCTTTTCTCATTTTTACTTCAGAAACAGATTTATCCACACTATCTACAACAGCTTTAAATTCGTTAATCTTATGAACAAACAACAAGTCATTCCTAATACTAACATCAAGCTTACATATTTCAGAATTGAGTTTTGTGTTATTGACAATGTTGACCTAGGGCAGCATGAGGATCCTCCTGATGATTACCTTGAATTTTTAGAATTAAAATGGCAGGTCAGGATGAATGCTTGTATTCATCCTGGACTTAATGACAGATTTTCCATATGTCCTTTGTTGAAATTGAAAGCTGCTTTTTATGTTTAGCTTTTTTATACATTTACAATGGAGGTCAATTATTATGTTTATGTGGGTATTATTCTAGGGAAGTTTGATATCATGTTATAAACTTTATATGTATGTTTTTCTATCTGATTGTTATTGTATTTATAGGGTATGATATTACTTTTATTTGTCTATTTGGAAACTAATTAGTTAAGGGTGTGTGTGTGTCTGTGTGATCAGTGTTTAATTAATTAGTAGGTTGGAGTGTGTGTGTATATATTACAATGTTTTAACCATGTACACTTGTTCTGAGGAAGTCTTGCACTTTGAGACGGAAGTGCTCAATTAAAACTATATTTTGGTACTTGTGGCATTTGTACAGTTTTAAAATCTTGGATAGCCAATCAGACATCAATAATTTACCCTCTGTTTTTTGAGAATTGGCTTTAAAGGTATAACACCATTTAAGCCTGGGGATCTGTCTGCTCCCAACTCAATAATCTGTTGCATCTCATTAAACTCAGTTTGATTTACAACATCCCTCCCCTATTATTCATATGAATCTTTTGTACAACCATAAAAGAAAACATATGTTCATGATTATGTGCAACATGCCGATATAAAGCATTATGTGTGTCTTTCAACCGTATTGATGACAGATGTTTCAGTATTCTATCTTTCAGTCTACAATTTGTCTTGCCTATGTAGAAACTTGAACAGTTCCTACATTGGGCTAAATAAACAAGCTTACTAGTAAAACGATCATCATGTAATTCAAACTCATATCTCTTCTTTGTATTATGGTGTATAAAATAGCTTTGACTATTTATTAGGGGATATGGTTTACAATGTTTATGGGGAAAAGTACCCCTGCGTACTGCATAATCTCTTTTCACCTTGCCTAAATGGTGTTCTTGACATTATAGGTCTTTTAAATTCTTATTTCATTTAAAGGTGAAACTGGGTCTTTCACCCACTATATTAACCAGCTTTTCATCTGAAGAGAGAATTTTCCAGTTTTGTTTAATTATATCACATATGCCCCCAATATTATTGCTATATTTTAGTGTCAAGCATAACAGGTTGCCATTGCTCTCAATCCTATCAGTGGTTTTAGCATCCAAGTACCATGGTTTTGCCTTGCCTGACCTGTTGTGTTGGGTATAATTTATGCCTTTGTCTACAATTCCTCTTCTGTAACCTCTTTTTAATAAATTTCTTTTCAGCTTCTCAGCCTCAGACTCAAAGTTTTCATCCTCAGTGCACAAGCATGACATCCTATGTGCTTGACCTTTGACTATGTTATCAAACTTACATATAGGATGCATGCTATCATATGCTAATAGCAAATTTTTCCAACAGCTTTTCCTAAAAAGGGTTGTTTGTAACTGTCCCTCATTACCCTTCACCAAATGCACATCCAAAAAATCAATAGTTACATCTGAACTGTTGACTGTGAACCTCCAAAAATTTGTTGTACTTTCCAGATAGGCTGTAAAGACATCTAATTCTGTTTTTCTTCCTCTCCACAGCAAAAAAAAACATCATCCACAAACCTGACGTATTGTTTCAGTTGTGTTTTCCAGGGGCAATCTGTTTTAAAAATATTAATGTCCTCCCGTTATGCTATAACCAGATTTTCATACAAATTAGTACAGGGTTTGCCCATGGCAACACCCTGTTTCCGTCAATAGAAAGTAACTTGATAGAGAAATAAATTATTCTCTAGTATAATACTAAGGAACTGCATATCTGAACTCTTAAAGCAAGTTAAAGCAAGTAAGGATGCAGTGCTATGTAGCATAGCTTCCAACCATTAGTTAATGTTGCAGAACACCTTGATTAAGATTCAATGTTGTGGTCTGCTCATTGTCAGAAATATGCTGTAGATTGCAGTCAATAACTGAGTAGGGTAAACATGTAATCTAACACAAGTCATAGGCAACTATCCATGTCTGGAAATGCAAGATTTGAAACAACATGAATCAATAAAGTGTAAAAGGAGACAATGCTCTGATAATTTATTATTTCAAATAAAATGTTCAGTATTTTTGTAGTCACTGCTTGTGGGTTCTAATCCCACAACAGCCAAATGAGAAATTGTGCTGTTTTCAATACTGTTTATGCATTTCATCAATAAAACATAATCATGCTTGCAGGTGAAGTGCACACCCATAGACCTGTATCATGACTGTCCAGCTGTCAAGTGTGATCAGCGTACTTAGACATACCGCTCAACTGTCATGATTTTTGCAGGATCTACTGAATATTGCCCCATATGTCTTGTCTGTTTGGTATATGATCTTGTTTTACCGGCCAGTCTCTGCCACATTGGTGAGGATCAATGTCAGAAAAAAATATCAGTCCTCTGAATTACAGATGTCACACATAATGCACTAGCCAAACACCTTTCTCTTCATAAAAGACACACAGGTTTTAAGTTCCAGATCCTGGATCGCATAGACATGGGTGATCCTGAAAGAGACATCCCAAATATTCTGGAGAAACATGAACTCATGTTGCAATTAAAGCTGAACTCTTTTAGGAAGCCTGGACTAAACTACTACTGTTTAATTAAAAGTGCACTGGAACTTAGAAAATTAAACAGTGTAAGAAACTTCTCTGTGTGGAAGATTTTCAGTCCATATATTTCTAGTTAATCACTGTATATTAATCAGATCAGACAATAGTAGTAGAAGTAGCGAACGTAAACTCGTCAAGTCAAAAAGTAATAATAGAAAATATATAATTCTACAGCATTACTAAGTATTCGAAAGTAATCCAATCAAGGCAGGCCGTCTGTTTCCAGTCGAAAATCCTTTATTAAGTACACAGACAAGCGATCCAAGTAAAACAAAAATAGAGTAATAATTTCCTCACAAGCTTTCTAAATATATATATACTTTTTATCAGGCATGGGAGTGATTTATTGTGCTGTAAAACAAAGTGTTATTGGTACACATGTTAAATTCACATCCCTTCCCCCATCAGTGTGACATTCGAGCTGGTCCTGCCCTACCTAGTAGCTGTCATAATAATATATAGCCCTAATGTACTTTAATGGTACATCTTATTTAACCAAATTATTAAGTAGATTATTAAGTCTGTGATTTTATCCAAGGCAATATACTACATGGCTGGAAATATATCAACCTTAGTTCATTTTGCAATCAAAAATTATATATAAATATATACATATACATTTTGCATGTAAAAATCAGTTTCTATTTTCATAACCTGTTGTTAACAACGATCACTTTCATCCTTCTAGACTTCTAAAGGTCTGTGTACAAGAACCCTAAAAACCTATATAATTGTATAATTAGTTAGTATTGTTATTACCATCATTTTGAATAAAGTGGAAAAAAGAAAAAATGCATGTATGATGATGGAAACAAAATATACACTTAAATTTCAAATGATTTAAAATGGTATTTAAAACCAATTTGTAGAAAAAAATAATAAAATAAAATACAATTAGTCATGTAAACAATGTTGCAATTATCGAAGTTCCAGTGCACTTTTAATTGAACTGTAGTAGTTTAGTCCAGGCTTTCTAAAAGAGTTCAGCTTTAATTGCCACATGAGTTCATGTTTCTCCAGAATATTCGGGATGTCTCCTTCAAGATCACCCATGTCTATGCGATCCTGGATCTGGAACTTAAAACCTGTGTGTCTTTTATGAAGGGAAAGGTGTTTGGCTAATGCATTATTTTTGCATCCAGAGCAGATTTCTGACAGATGACATGAAATCCTTCGCTTGAGTTTATTTACAGTCTTGCCCACATAGAATGCATCACATTCATTGCACTGTGCCCTGTAAATTACTTTTTTAGTGTTACAGTTACCCCCTGCACTCATTTTAATGATCTTCTTTAAATAAGGGCAATAAAAACTATCACCTTGCTGTATAAATATACAAAATGTACAATTAGTTTCACATCTTTTAGTGCTTTTCTCACATGGTCTAGGTTTAAATTCAACAAAACTTCTAATATTCCTGGCCTTCCTATACACAGATGATGGGGCTTCACCTAAGATGTTAATCAGAAAAGGGTTTCCTGTGACAATGTCCCAGTTTTCTTCAATAATATTTTTGATACTGTGATTGTATGTCAGGATGCAGCTATTTTTGCATTTGTTATTCTCTGTGGAATTACTTAACATTTTTCTACTGGGGAGGTTGAGTGAAGGTGCTTCAGTCCTTTTCAGTTCTATAATGGGTTCCAGGATGTTTTTTAACATCTGACTTTCATAGCCTCTCACTAGAAAATCATTCTCTAAGTTGTTCAGGTTTCTCAAAAATGGTTCCATCTCTGTGGTAATTCGAGGTAGTCTATAGCCTTGGGATTTCACTACATTATACTTTTTTTTTGTAGGATGTAGACTTTTACTGTGGAGTAATAAGTTAACCCTCGTTTGTTTTCTGAATAGATCAGTGGTGATTCTGTTATTGTTGGTGTCCTTGGAAATCTGCATATCTAAGAAAGTGGTTGAAGTACAGCTATGGGAAGATGTAAACTTCAGGAAGGGGGTTGTTTGATTGAGATAAGTGATACAATCTCCAAGCTGCAAGGTGTCACCTTCCCACACAATAAAGACATTGTCAATAAAACATAAATAGTGTGTGATATAATGCATGTAATCTGTGTTGTTTAACACAAAGTCCTTCTCCCATTTGCCCAGGGCTATGTTAGCTATGCTGGGAGCCATGGCAGCCCCCATTGCTATACCAGTTTTTTGTTTGTAGTGTTTGCCATTGAAAGTAAAGAAATTGAAGTCCAGTACACGATTAATGAGCTTGCTTAACTTTTGCAGTTGTGCCTGTGTACCCTGATTATGTTTCTTAAATGACTCCATAGCTGCTGTTATACAGTAATTGTGAGGGAGCACTGTGTACAAGGATTCCACATCAGTAGTTACCAAAATACTGTCAGCTTCCACTGTAATGTTTTTCATTTTCTTCAAAAAAATCCATTGAATCTCTTATGTATGACTTATTCTTTTCTGCTAGAGGTTTCAGCAAGTAATCAAGGTAAATGGCTGTGGCTTCAGTAAGGGAACCTCCACTTGCTACCATCGGTCTATAAGGTGGGTCTTCTCTGTTCTTGTGTGGCTTTGGTATTCCAAAAAAGTAAGGTAAACGTGGGCATGGGCTCCATATTTTCAGTGATAAGTTTTTCTTCCCATAATGTGGTGAGATTAGTGTTCCATAAAACATATGCTCTTTTTATGTCATCCATGGTAAATAACTCATAAAATCTGTTATCCTGCAGCATGTTCTCTATCTTTTGGTTGTATCTAGTGGTATCAGTCACAAGTATACCTCCTCCTTGTCAGCCTTCATTACGCCTGGATTTATCATTGCCTAGCTCAAGCAATGCTTTTCTTTCTCCCTGTGTTAAGTTATAAAGTTCTTTCTTAGGAGGTTTTTTAAGCAGTTTCCTGATATCCATCTCACATTTCACTTCGAAAGCAGCTAGTGTTTGATGGAGTGGTGGACAATAGCTGCTAGGCCTTTTTATAGTTTCATCAATAGGCTTATTTTCAGTGAAGTCTAGAAGGACGATCTTTGTTAACAATAGGTTATGAAAATAGAAACTGATTTTTTACATGCAAAATGTATATGTATATATTTATATATAATTTTTGATCACAAAATGAACTAAGGTTGATATATTTCCAGCCATGTAGTATATTGCCTTGGATAAAATCACAGACTTAATAATCTACTTAATAATTTGGTTAAATAAGATGTACCATTAAAGTACATTAGGGTTATAT
Organism: Protopterus annectens; assembly: GCF_019279795.1. NCBI lineage: Eukaryota > Metazoa > Chordata > Ceratodontiformes > Protopteridae > Protopterus > Protopterus annectens. The sequence goes on along the minus strand of NC_056732.1, from coordinate 928,431,084 downwards.
ATTATTATGACAGCTACTAGGTAGGGCAGGACCAGCTCGAATGTCACACTGATGGGGGAAGGGATGTGAATTTAATATGTGTACCAATAACACTTTGTTTTACAGCACAATAAACAACTCCCATGCCTGATAAAAGTATATATATATTTAGCACGGTTGTGAGGTAATTATTACTCTATTTTTCTTTTACTTCAATCGCTTGTCTGTGTACTTAATAAACTTTTTTCGACTGGAAACAGGCAGCCTGCCTTGCTTGGATTACTTTCGAATGCTTAGTAATGCTGTAGAATTATATATTTTCTATTACTTTTGACTTGAGTTCGTTCGCTACTTCTACTACTATTGTCTGATCTGATTAATATACAATGATTAACTAGAAATATATGGACTGAAAATCTTCCACACAGAGAAGTTTCTTACACTGTTTTGTTTTTAGACCCACTACACTTTAGTGGGTTGTTTTGAGACTTCGGGGATACCACAGAGATTACTTGTTTTTTGGAACTTAGAAAATTGCCACATTGTTTACATGACTAATTGCATTTTATTTTATTTTATTCTACAAACTGGTTTTAAATACCATTTTAAATCAGTTGAAATTTAAGTGTATATTTTGTTTCCATCATCATACATGCATTTTAAGTTTCAGCTTTAACTGCCACTGATGAAAGTTCATGTTTTCTTCCCAGTAATTTATGTGGGTTTTGAATAGTCGTTCCTTTCCCCAAAAAGGTTTTTTCAACCCATTTTTTTTTTCCCTTTATTGCGAATTTCCTGGGGATTTTTTGGAACTTAAAACCTGTGTGTCTTTTATGAAGGGAAAGGTGTTTGGCTGATGCATTATTTTTGCATCCAGAGCAGATTTCTGTCAGATGACATGAAATCCTTCGCTTGAGTTTATTTACAGTCTTGCCCACATAGAATGCATCACATTCATTGCACTGTGCCCTGTAAATTACTTTTGTAGTGTTACAGTCACCCCCTGCACTCATTTTAATGATCTTCTTTAAATAAGGACAATAAAAACTATCACCTTGCTGTATAAATATACAAAATGTACAATTAGTTTCACATCTTTTAGTGCTTTTCTCACATGGTCTAGGTTTAAATTCAACAAAACTTCTAATATTCCTGGCCTTCCTATACACAGATGATGGGGCTTCACCTAAGATGTTAATCAGAAAAGGGTTTCCTGTGACAATGTCCCAGTTTTCTTCAATAATATTTTTGATACTGTGATAATCCAAAGTGTATGTCAGGATGCAGCTATTTTTGCATTTGTTATTCTCTGTGGAATTACTTAACATTTTTCTACTGGGGAGGTTGAGTGAAGGTGCTTCAGTCCTTTTCAGTTCTATAATGGGTTCCAGGATGTTTTTTAACATCTGACTTTCATAGCCTCTCACTAGAAAATCATTCTCTAAGTTGTTCAGGTTTCTCAAAAATGGTTCCATCTCTGTGGTAATTCGAGGTAGTCTATAGCCTTGGGATTTCACTACATTATTTTTGTAGGATGTAGACTTTTACTGTGGAGTAATAAGTTAACCCTTGTTTGTTTTCTGAATAGATCAGTGGTGATTCTGTTATTGTTGGTGTCCTTGGAAATCTGCATATCTAAGAAAGTGGTTGAAGTACAGCTATGGGAAGATGTAAACTTCAGGAAGGGGGTTGTTTGATTGAGATAAGTGATAAAATCTCCAAGCTGCAAGGTGTCACCTTCCCACACAATAAAGACATTGTCAATAAAACGTAAATAGCGTGTGATATAATGCATGTAATCTGTGTTGTTTAACACAAAGTCCTTCTCCCATTTGCCCAGGGCTATGTTAGCTATGCTGGGAGCCATGGCAGCCCCCATTGCTATACCAGTTTTTTGTTTGTAGTGTTTGCCATTGAAAGTAAAGAAATTGAAGTCCAGTACAAGATTAATGAGCTTGCTTAACTTTTGCAGTTGTGCCTGTGTACCCTGATTATGTTTCTTAAATGACTCCATAGCTGCTGTTATACAGTAATTGTGAGGGAGCACTGTGTACAAGGATTCCACATCAATAGTTACCAAAATACTGTCAGCTTCCACTGTAATGTTTTTCATTTTCTTCAAAAAAATCCATTGAATCTCTTATGTATGACTTATTCTTTTCTGCTAGAGGTTTCAGCAAGTAATCAAGGTAAATGGCTGTGGCTTCAGTAAGGGAACCTCCACTTGCTACCATCGGTCTATAAGGTGGGTCTTCTCTGTTCTTGTGTGGCTTTGGTATTCCAAAAAAGTAAGGTAAACGTGGGCATGGGCTCCATAAATAATTATAAAGATTTTCAGTGATAAGTTTTTCTTCCCATAATGTGGTGAGATTAGTGTTCCATAAAACATATGCTCTTTTTATGTCATCCATGGTAAATAACTCATAAAATCTGTTATCCTGCAGCATGTTCTCTATCTTTTGGTTGTATCTAGTGGTATCAGTCGCAAGTATACCTCCTCCCTTGTCAGCCTTCATTACACGCCTGGATTTATCATTGCCTAGCTCAAGCAATGCTTTTCTTTCTCCCTGTGTTAAGTTATAAAGTTCTTTCTTAGGAGGTTTTTTAAGCAGTTTCCTGATATCCATCTCACATTTCACTTCGAAAGCAGCTAGTGTTTGATGGAGTGGTGGACAATAGCTGCTAGGCCTTTTTATAGTTTCATCAATAGGCTTATTTTCAGTGAAGTCTAGAAGGACGAAAGCGATCTTTGTTAACAATAGGTTATGAAAATAGAAACTGATTTTTTACATGCAAAATGTATATGTATATATTTATATATAATTTTTGATCACAAAATTAACTAAGGTTGATATATTTCCAGCCATGTAGTATATTGCCTTGGATAAAATCACAGACTTAATAATCTACTTAATAATTTGGTTAAATAAGATGTACCATTAAAGTACATTAGGGCTATATATTATTATGACAGCTACTAGGTAGGGCAGGACCAGCTCGAATGTCACACTGATGGGGGAAGGGATGTGAATTTAATATGTGTACCAATAACACTTTGTTTTACAGCACAATAAACAACTCCCATGCGTGATACAAAGTATATATATATTTAGAAAGCTTGTGAGGAAATTATTACTCTATTTTTGTTTTACTTGGATCGCTTGTCTGTGTACTTAATAAAGGATTTTCGACTGGAAACAGACGGCCTGCCTTGCTTGGATTACTTTCGAATACTTAGTAATGCTGTAGAATTATATATTTTCTATTATTACTTTTTGACTTGAGTTTACGTTCGCTACTTCTACTACTATTGTCTGATCTGATTAATATACAATGATTAACTAGAAATATATGGACTGAAAATCTTCCACACAGAGAAGTTTCTTACACTGTTTTGTTTTTAGACCCACTACACTTTAGTGGGTTGTTTTGAGACTTCGGGGATACCACAGAGATTACTTGTTTTTTGGAACTTAGAAAATTGCCACATTGTTTACATGACTAATTGCATTTTATTTTTTTTTATTCTACAAACTGGTTTTAAATACCATTTTAAATCAGTTGAAATTTAAGTGTATATTTTGTTTCCATCATCATACATACATTTTTTCTTATTTTTATTTTTTTCTGGTTCTTTTTCCACTTTATTCAAAATGATGTGTAATAACAATACTAACTAATTATACAATTATATAGGTTTTTAGGGTTCTTGTACACAGACCTGAAGAAGTCTAGAAGGACGGACGCGATCTTTGTTAACAATAGGTTATGAAAATAGAAATTGATTTTTACATGCAAAATGTATATGTATATATTTATATATATATTTTGATTGCCAAATGAACTAAGGTTGATATATTTCCAGCCATGTAGTATATTGTCTTGGATAAAATCACAGACTTAATAATCTACTTAATAATTTGGTTAAATAAGAGGTACCACATCATTATATAATTTTATTTAAAGTACATAAGGGTTATATATTATTATGACAGCTACTAAGTAGGGCAGGACCAGCTTGAATGTCACACTGATGGGGGAATGGATGTGAATTTAACATGTGTACTAATAACACTTCGTTTTACAGCACAACAACCCACTCCCATGCATGATAAAAAGTATATATATATTTAGAAAGCTTGTGAGGAAATTATTACTCTATTTTTGTTTTACTTGGATCGCTTGTCTATGTACTTAATAAAGTATTTTCGACTGGAAACAGACTACCTGCCTTGCTTGGATTACTTTCGAATACTTAGTAATGCTGTACAATTATATATTTTCTATTATTACTTTTTGTTTTGTTTTGACTTAAGACGAGTTTACATTTGCTACTTCTACTACTATTGTTTGATCTGATTAATATACAGTGATTGACTAGAAATATATGGACTGAAAATCTTCCACACAGAGAAGTTTCTTACACTGTTTTGTTTTCAAAATACATTTTTAATGCCAAATCTGTTATCCAAACACCTTGATACTATTGTAAGAGCACACCATGTAAAAATGTTCCCTGCTTGTGCCTTTGTACCACCATTATGTATGGCTTGGCCCATAATGTCTCGTGGTAAGAGGTTGAGAGGTATGCATGTAGAACATCATATATCCAATATAAACAACACCGAACGATTGTTGGATGCAAAATGATCTGATTTATAGTGTGTGTGTGTGTGTGTGTGTGTGTGTGTGTGTGTGTGTGTGTGTGTGTGTGTGTGTGTGTGTGTGTGTGTGTGTGTGTGTGTGTGTGTGTGTGTAAGGAAAAGGGTAGTACTTCAAATAATAAATGTCATAGCACTCAGTGGGGTTACAAGTAAAATCGAACATATCTAAAAGTACTTATTTGCAGTATGTTTAAAGTATCTGTGAAGTTACTAATGTTCTCCTTTCTTCTCTCACTCACTCCTTCTCTTCTTTTACTTATTTTATCAGTATATTTACTATTATCATTTGCTATTATCATATTATTCATTACCTCTTATGTTATCTTTATGTATAATTTAATATTGCTTTGCTATTAAATAAACTTTCATTTACATTATTTATTGTTGTGTTACTCATAATATTATTTTTCAATTTGTTTCTATTAGTCATTATTGTTTTCTTTTATGTTCTTAATTACATTTGTTTGGTTTACATTTATTTTTCTGTTATGTTTCTATTTTATTTACGGCAGCGCAAAAAGGTAGGCTAGTTCCTGGTGATCTACCTATCTTGGCTCCTCTGGGCGAGGCACTGGGGCCCAGATTGTCTGGGACACAACCTGTTGGCAACTCAACTGCTGCTATTGTGCTACCTGCTTCTTCCATTAGTTCCATCCCACAGGCCAGGAGTGTGCCCCCATGGGAGTGGAGGCAAAGGGGATGTCTATGTCACCAGTGAACAAATACCAGGCATGGTGCATAGGTTTGTGCAGTAGACTGTTGGTGCATGCCTACACAAGATAGAGAGCATGCTGGTGGGCAGTCTGTCTCCAGGCCGGCATTGGCCACTGCCTTCACAGGACCAGTGAAGGTGCACTGCTAACAGTCCCATGGGTGAGGACTTGAGTCACACTGTTACTGTGTCTGATGTCTATGGGACCTGGATCCCCCAACCCCTCCACAACCAAGGTGTTTACCCCCCTCTTGTGTCCCTCAGCAACAATGTCTGCTGCCTTGTATGCCTTCTTTCTGTGAATGCTTCCTCACCTTTCCAACGTACCTTCCCCACACATACCTATGTCCCTTCTCCAACATTCCACTCTCTCCTTAACAAAAAATAAAGGCAACTGTCCCTCCCCCCAAAAAAAGGCCCCATACATAGCTCTCCATTTTATACACATGTCCATTGGACACACTTGATTTGGTTCAAATGGCTTGAGAAGCACTTATGTTGTCATCACCCCTCTCTCTGGGGGTGACAATATTTGCAAGTGCACAGTTGTTGCTGTGGAAGAAATGAATAGCTATGGTATTTCCTACACCCTTCCTGCACATTCCTACTTGCCTTTCACTATGTTTTTTCCCCCTGCTTGCACCCCATTTCACCACTATGATATCTCCCCAGTTATCTTTAAGTATAATTTTCTTTAAGTATACCTCCTGACTAGAGACTCCCTTAGCCCTATTTCTACTCCATTCTACCACTAGACTCAGCCTAGCTGATTGTTTTTCTTTGACTGTTTCAGTATCTGTTTCTACCCACTCCGTTCACCCTGCGGGCTCACTCCGCTCCCCTCCCTACCCCCAATTCCCACCCACCCCCAAGGGCCCTACCTTTATACTTCCTAGACCACACCTCTTTCCTCCTCCACTTACTCCCAAAGCACACCCCTACCTCTCTCATCTCTCTCCTAACACCTATCTTCCTTTCCCCACTTCAATCCTATCATACCTCGTGTTCTTACATTTCCTCTTCATAAACACTCTTCTCTCTATCCTTTCACCCTACACACTCTCCTGTTGCCTATTTCTACTAATATTACCCTTTCACTTCTCCCTTCCATCCACAACAGACACTACCCACTCTCCCATCTCCGCCCAATACATTTCAAGCTTCTACCATCAAATAGCCAGTATCTACTCATAAAATGAAGAATTAACACATCCCACCCTTTATCACACTCTTACTAACTATCTCGCTACTACCTCCTTTAACCCTCACCCATCTATTCACCTTCTTTGAAAACCCACTAGACCCAATCCAAAACTATCCCAAGAAAGAAACCATCTCTCCAAACTCACATCTACAATTTACACATGCTAATATAACATTCTCATCTAACTACATACTTCCTAAATATCATAGAACACAACACACAAAATACAACAACCTAAACCCAAGGAAATGTCTATCTCATTATAGTAGAATCCATAACCTATACTATCTAAACCTACTACTCTCTTTAAAGGATGGTGACATCCACCTAACCAGGGCCCCCAACTACTCCTTTTTCTCCCCTCAACTCCAAAATATGTCCTACCCAAGCCTTTTTCAAACAATCTAACTCCCTTTGTATTGCTCATCTTAATATACGCAGTATAAACAATAAAGTAACTCAACTCCAAGCCCTAACTAAAATCTACTCCTTCTATATACTCTGCTTAACAGAAACTTGGTTAAAACCTACAACCAAAGACAATGAGATCATCCCACCTGGATATAATATCCTAAGACTAGACCGAACTTCCAAAAAAGGTGGAGGAGTTGCTATCCTGTATAAACCTAGCTTACAATTAACCACTCATAACTGCAAACCACCTCTAGACTCCAATGCAGAAATTCTTATCTCCAAACTTCTTATTAACAATGCCAAATCCATCTATATCATTTGTATATATCTACCTCCTGGTAATAACATAGCAACCATGGAAAATATTCTTTGCTGGCTATCCCAAAACCTGCCTCAAGAGACCATCATTCTAGGTGACACAAATATTGACTGGACCTGCTTCTGCAGCAACCTCCCCTCAAGCCATATAAACCTATATGGGTATTCCCAAACCATTACCTCCCCTACCAGGATAAATAAATCCAACAAGAAATCAAGCTTATTAGACTGGATTCTCATTAACCATCTTCCTCATACTTATGACTCAGGAACCTTCCCTGATGATTTAAGTGACCACTCTCTTACCTATATCATCAGACATAAAACCAACTTTCCCTCTCCAACATCCATTAAAAACATCAGATCTAAAAAGAACTTTAACCCTGAACTTCTCCAGATGGAACTAAAAGCATGTAACTGGTCACCCTTACAAAACCTACCTTTAGATGAAGCCGTTAGTTACTTTAACTCCAACTTCCTTGCCATCCTGAACCACCATGCCCCTACCAGACAAATTAGAGCTAAAAACAAACATGCTCCATGGCTCTCTAAAGAAACCAAACAAAAAATCAATGCTAGAAACAAACATTGGGCAAAATGGAGAAAAACTCAAAACCCTATACACCAACAAACCTTTAGACAACTAAGAAACCAAACTAAAAAAGCTATAATATCTGACAAAAAAAACTGCTACTTCCTATCCCAACAAGCCAGTCAAAACAAGCCAAAGAAATTTTGGTCTAGTATCAACCAACTACTTCATCCAGGGCAATCCACCACTCCTAACCCACAAAACACTGAACACAAAACACCAATAAATATAGCCAATGATTTTAATACCTTTTTCACTGACACTATACAAACACTAGCTAGTCAGCTCTCACCTAACAACTTTACTTTACCTACTAATAAAGCAACCTCTCCCCCTTCTTTTCACTTTCAACCCATCCCAACATCATATATACTAACCCTTCTTCAGAAATTGAAACCATGCTCTCCCTCAGCAGACCAACTACCTGCTGAATTCCTACAACTAGCCGCTAAAACTATTGCCTATCCAATATCTATCCTGATCAATAGAACTATTACCAAAAGTTATATCCCTACTTTATGGAAAATTTCCCATATTATCCCCCTCCACAAAGGTGGGCAATCCACTGAACTCTCCAACTATTGTCCCATTGCCCTCCTCTCACCTCTGGCAAAGATCATGGAAAAATGCATTCACAGACAACTACTTCACTATCTAACACAAAATAATTTACTAGCCAACTGTCAGCATGGTTTTAGACCTTCACATAGCACCACTACTGCCCTTCTTTCCTTCACAGATAGTATCAACAAACACCGCAATCTAAACAAACTCTCTTCTGCCCTATTTATTGACCTGTCTAAAGCTTTTGACATGGTAAATCACCAAATTTTCATCACAATACTAAAATCCCTGTCACTGGATACATCCTCCATAAAGTGGTTCCAGTCTTACCTTGACAAAAGACAACAGGCCGTACTATGGCACAAATCTCTCTCTACTCACTTGCCAGTCAACCTTGGTGTCCCCCAAGGATCCATCCTTGGACCTCTACTTTTCGCATTTTCACCAATGGCCTTCACCTTGCCAGCCCCCAAAGCCACATGCATACAATATGCAGATGACTCCACACTGATATGCTCAGCCCCCTCCTCTTCTGAACTTCTCTACCTCACCCAACAAGTCTTTAACACAGTTGAGCAATGGTTCACACATAGATGCCTTCTCTTAAACCCCAAAAAGACTAAACTCCTCCTTTTCTCTCCTACTAGAAAATCCCCCCCATTGGATTTCTTAGTTAACTCTACCAATAAAACTATTATATCACCTGAACCTACCACCAAACTATTAGGAGTCACCATTGACAATAATCTAAACTTTGATACCCATATAAACAATACTATAAAAACTGTCAACAAAAAGTTATGCTCTTTATATAGGATAAAATCATTTCTCCTACCTTCAGCTCGAACCACAATAGCACACACTCATCTAATCTCTCCTCTTCTATATGCCTCACCTATTTTTACTAAACTATCTAAAAATAATCTCAGCAAACTGGAAATGTCCTACAATAACATAGCCAGATTTGCAACAGGTAACCCATTTAGAACCCATCACTGCCTTAACCTAAAACAGCTAGGATGGCTTGAACTACAAAATCTAATTAAATACCATCAACTAACTATAGCTCACAAAACCTTTTACACACCTTCCAAAACACCTATTCTTTCCACACTAATCACTCCCTATAAAAAACTAGATTCCTTAAGGTCTTCTCAAAAACTCCTAGCACATACTACTAAAACAAACAACAAGGCTGGTGACTCACTCTTTTCTAATATAGTTGGAAAAGCCTGGAATCTCCTACCAAACGAACTCTCCACACTTCCCTCACTTTCCTGTTTCAAAAACAATCTGAAAGTGCATCTCAAAACTCACTGGCTATGCCCATGCTCTAAACCTGACTAGCTCAAGAGTCATTAAATACTCTGATCTTCCCATCCTATCTAATCTTCTAAAGAAACTTCTTCCTTATAAAACTAGTTCTACTAACTATCTCTAGAACTCCTAATCTATATTACTTTCATATACTATGACTGTATTCTATACTGTAAATTTTGGGATTTTAACTGCATCCTTTGTTATGCCTGTATTCTACACTGTTATTTTTTTTACTATGATAACCTGTAATTGGCACTGTAAATAGATGTATTTGTCTTCTATATCCGTAGATAGAATTGTGTTAAATTCATTGTATTACCTAAGAGCTTATCTCCCCGGGCCTCTACTGAAAATGGACATGTATCCAGTTAGACTAGCCCGGTAAACAAATGTAAAATAAATAAATAAATAATTGCACGATGCCACACTATATGCAGCTTTGCTCAGCTAAGCTAAGTGGCATTATATTATTACATATATGTGAAAGTATAATAATCAAGTTCAAAATATTTACCTACACCCTATTTAGAACCCAGTACCATCTGACTTGAACAATAGTGCATCGACCCACCAAGCCACACAGCCAGTTATTTAGCACAGGTGTCTCAAGCAAAACATAGTAATTGTCATTTTCTCATCATTAAGCATGTTTATGTGATGCTGCACATCATGCCATGTTGTGCAGTAAATCTGCTAAAAGATTAATGGAAACACAGGAATTTAACTGGGAATCTGATAGAGAAATAAATCACTATAAAGCCATACACATACTACTAGATGTAAGTGAGGTATGTAACAGCAGTTAAGTGTCCAGTTATCTCTACAACATGTAAAAACACACCTGATATATTACTGACTCTGTGGCTCAATTTGTTAAATGTTATGACAACATTTTTTTTTTGGTTCACGTGGTCTTGGGTTCAAATACAGCTGTGCCTAGTATTTAAAATACATGTATGTGTACATCACCATTACACATTGCGATATGTCTCCTCACCTATTTATCCACCCAAAGCAGTACAGATGGAATGTTTGCTTCTAAATAATGGAAGTCAAAGACCTACAGATAGGAACCCATTTTAACTATTGCTATTACAACCCTAGAAAGTGCATAGAATGTCAGGTTATGCATTAATATGAATTCCCAGAGGATTTTGAAGTATGTAATTCAAATGTGGCCTAGTAATATCATACTGCAGTCCACAATGATTTGTCAATGATATTACAGACAACCACAGCTGCACAAGTACTATACATATATGGAGGTCATGCTAGAAGCAAGGGTTGCCAGCACACATGTTCCAGATGACTACCATGACATAACACATGACTTGCCAGTTGTTCAACTGATGGACATAATGGTTAATGTCCCCCATGCCTTGTTCTACGAACACCAAGCATGTTGCCTTTTACTCTGTTAATGATACATTTGGCTAACATACTTACCTTAAACACATACCTTAATTCCAGTGGGATGAGTTTTGTCAGTCTGGCTCTGGTTGATCATCAAGCCTGCCACAGATCCCACAGTTACTCTTCTGTGTTGTCATCCTGCAAATTCTAATGCCTTTCTGTCTATGCCTATTTCTAGCAACAGCAGCATCAGCTTCAGCCTGTAGCACACACATCTACATGTAAAAAGTAGCAGCTACAAACATTCTCTCTCTGTGCTGATGTTATATTTTTACCCCACTAATTTTCACCCCAACATATGAGAAAGGGGATATAATCTACATTGAGTTCTTATATCCTTTTGAGTAGTTGCGTGGTATTGGTTGATTATACTGGAAATGAGCTGTGTTGGCTGCATTTGGCATTTCCGAACCACAGATTGTTTCAGATGCACTCAACTGCTAATAAGAACCATCATAAAAAGGAAAACTTCTAGCTAGGCAAACCAGTGAGTATGAGAGTTAGTTTTTAGGTCTAACTGGTTGACACATTACTAGTATATCTGTATCTCTCAACAGAGGAGTATTGTACTCAATCAGGTATGTATCCATTTTGTTTCTAATATGATGCATATGTTCGAATATACTTAGGGAGAATGGAGATTACATCAGTAAGTCTTTGTTAGAACTGTACTGATGACATGGCATTGATCTCCAACCTTGTTACACATACAGAGCATGTAGAGTAAACCAGGGGTATAATGCTGTGTGATTACTAGGTACACAGGTCTCCTGGTTACTTCTTTTGATAGCAGTTGTAATAGTACACTGCTATTTTGTTGGCACTGTTGTTTATACATATTATTTGGGGAGGGGGAATTTTTCCTACTATGGGGCACACTACAATGGCCTCCTGTGTTGGGTGTGTGGTGCGTGAGTATCTATCATGACACAAACAGGAATATGTCACTATTGCGACTATCCTAGTTGCATCCACACCCTTTGTATGTTTTGCACACTGTTGAATATGAAATATGTAATCAAGCGATGAATACTGATAGCCATCCTTTACTGCTCTGTGTATGCATAGTTTACTCATATGTACGTGATCCTTACATGTGTTCTCATGTCTTTGTATTTCAGGAAACATTATGCATGCATGTCGCAGGCCACTATTTTCTCAGGTGAAAAACAACCTCATCACTGAGGCTTTTTGACAATATTACCAGGTCATACTGTACTGAAGGAGGGCAAATAGGTCAGATTGTGCAGCCCTGTGGGATGAACTGGTGTATAACATCAATGCCGTGGGTCACCAAAATCATACCCATGAGCAGGTGTGACACAGTGTCATGAATATGATTAATGCAGCAAGGAGACGTGCAGCTGGTGTGGCCAAAGATCGTCAGGTCACTGGTGGTGGGCCTGCAGCAGAAGCTACTCTCACAGCCACAGAAAAATTCCTAGCAAACCTTGTTACACAGGACAGCTTCCATGCAGCTATCAGCCAATATGTTGTGGACGTGGATCACACCTGTTGCTCTCAAGAGCAGCATCCAGGTATGCTTAGTTTGATCAGCAGTAGAATACTGTTGGGTGTCAGGTGTTTTTTGGGGGGAAGTAAGTTAGCTGCAGTTTTAAGCTCATGTAGAGATTGTCACCCACATACATTTTAACATAGTAGTTAGTGTAGATGTCAGATTCTTGGATGTATTATCCCTGTCATACTTTAACATGTGGTGCTGTTGCCATTTCCTCTTCCTCAAATCTTTTCAGGACCGTCACGAATTGGAAGAGGCCATGCTCCTGATGCTGGTAAGCAGAAGACTGTTTTGTCAGAGACGTAGATATATTATAATGTATTAGCTAAAGTGTCACCCCAGGCCTGCTGGCTGGATTGATGTACTATCTGCATGATTGCCAAATGGACAGATATTTTCTGGATGTCCATAGTTTAGGCTTATACCTCTGCCTTATAGGTGTAGGTCTGTAGAATGGGTAATTCTGGTACTGTTTGTTTTATGCATATGCAAGAAGTCCAGAGTGGAGTTTGTCATTGCCCTGTATGGCAGGCATACATCTCCTCTCCAAAGCCTGCAGGAGACAAAATACATAGATAGGGCTTTTTGTGCCTGATCTGAGGAAGTCTCACTACCAGTGAGCCGAAAAGCACTTTAAGTTATTTTTGCTGTTTGCTGTTTTTAAATAAAGAAGTGTTCGCATTGTGGACTTAGCTACTAACTATGCCTTGGCTTTTTGTGGGCTTGTGCTTGGCCGCTGGGACCTTCCTTTTGCTGCAGTAAGGACTTTTTGGTTTGGCTTGTGCTTTTACCCTGTTTGTCATAGCCATGTAAACTGGGTAACAGCTCAAATGCACTACTGGACAGACCCCGACTCAATTTGTTTAGTGTACAAGTATTATTTTACATATTTTTTATTTTATTTATTTTATTTTTATGTTAAGTATGCTTACTCAATGTCGGGCATAGCACAAACATGGGGAAATTTAAAAAAAAAAAATATTAAATTTCACATTATCCCTGCCCTTTTCAGACATCCACAGTGTATGTTTTGAACTTTTATGTATGTGATCATATGTATTTTGTGAGCGTTTTTTATAGGTCTTTAACTTTTTAAATAGTTTAATTGTTTAATTAATTGATTTAATAGATGTGTGTATTAAAGGGGAACCTGGGAAAATGTAGGTATACTCTGTAAAGGCTTAACAGCTGAGACGCTAGAGAGAGATAAGTGTGTTCTGCTGATCTGTTTGTTATTTTAATAAATTGTGCTAAAGTGTGTATACTGGCTATTTTTTTCTTCATGTAGTGAATATTTTGCATTTGTTACATGTTATGGAATTATTTATGTATGTGATCTTACCTTTTTAGGGGAATTATGTCCATATTTGTGGACTTTTACATCCCCTTCTTTCATGTAGACTCCTTTGCGTGGAAAATTTCCACATGCACTGCTAACATGTACACGGATTCTACAAATATGCATTACACCTTGTTGGATTGCTCCGCCTGGTTAATCTGTATAAAATTCAGCTATTTAAGGCAAAATTTGTATTGCACGGAAGGTTCCTTAACTGTGGGTACATACGCACCGTTATACAGTTTCCTGAATCTAAAACTGGTGTGATGTGCACACAATAAAAAATTTTGTGTAGCTTTATTAAATTTCCCTGATAGTATTTTTTTCTCAATGGGCTATGAGGAAACAGTAGATCATCTACTTTGATCTTTGAGAAGGACTGCTAACTTTTCTTTGTCAAAATGACCCATGACTTTGATGTAGTACATAATAGGATTAGTATATAGGATTTTAACGAGGAGGTATATAATATCTTTCTTTTTATCCTTTTGTCTGAAATGTTAGAATCCCTCTTTCTAATACCGATGTCAGATTATAATATCAATATCAAAGCATTAAGTTGTGTGCGGCTTTTCTGGGAGATGTGCAGGAGGATTGTGCGTTATTTGAGTGTTTAAGTGTAAGGTTATACTCTTCCATTTTTTCCCTTTTTTAGTTTTATTTTGTGGTCACCAGAGGTCAATGATAAATGCCCTGCTGACCACCATTATACTGGACCCTGTTTGTAGGGAGTGTTTTGGTTTTGTAGTGTTTCTTCTCCGCTTTTATATATAGCATGAATATGAAAACTTGCATGTTTAAGGGAAATTTAATAGAGGAAGATATTTTAAGCTGTTATTTTATTCTGTTCTTTTCTCTTTATTTCTTGTTTTTTTATTTGCTTGCCATTATTTTTTCTTCTTGAGCTCTTGGTTATTATATCTGACGTTTGGCATATAGCTCCATATTTTTTCTTACACTTTTAAATGTTAATATTTTGAAAACAGCATATTAAGAAAAAAAAAATCTCATAATTGTGTTTTCTAAAATAAGTTCATATTGTACTCCTTTTAGTGAGTCTTTAAAAATAGTAATGCTTTTGGGTATTCTTTCAATTTACAGATGCTTATACTGTCATGCAAATGTAACTAGGAAGTACTGTTGAAACAGCAGACTATATGCTTTAAAGAGGAGAGTATCATTTGATTCAGAACCCAAAAATATAAGGAACAATTGTCTGACAGTTTACCACAGCAACTTAAGTCTAAATGTTCTTAGCATCTTAGTGACCTTTGTTGTGTACTTCTAAGTCTGATTACTTCATTCTCAGTTTACGACTATAACTAAAAAAAAAAAAACACATTGTTGCTGTTCACCAAAGAACACTATAATAAAATAAAAACAGTTGAGCATTTTCTTCACCTTGGTTAATTAGACCTCTTCAGAACACTGATTCAGTTATAATCATATGCAAATGGAGACAGACAAGGGCATCCTGAGGTTGTGTAGCAATTGCCTCATGTATACTTTCAACCAGTTACTCCTAAAACAAATACAACATGTGAGAGATGTAACTTTCCTATGAATATGAAATCAATTATCTAACATAACAACAAATCAGATATCAAACAGGTTGTCTGCACACATACTTCACCTCTTGCACATAACAAGCTCACAACACATAAACCCACATATGTGGAGGTACTCGCTATAAGCCTAGAGATCACAGACCTCCCAAGTCCAAACCTACTGCACACACTGCAGACCCAACAGAATGCACTGCACATAATAATACACACAACACTGTTTCAGCCAATAAGCCCCTAAGGCAAAACACCTCAAAATCAATTGTGTTGGACATAGGTAACTCCCTAGTGAGACGCACAGATGTCCCCCTCACCAGTCTGGACAGGGAGAAGGTCATGGTCAGCTTCCTGTCAGGTGCCAGGATCCGTCAGATTGCACATGCATTCAAGTCTCTCAACACGCACCATTATGACTCTGTCATAGTCCATTTTGGAGTGAATGACTTGAGACGTACGTCACTGAACTATATGAAGAGAGACATGACTGAGCTCTCAGATTATGAGTCTCAGGCAGGTATGTCCCCAGTCCTAAGCAGCACTCTACCTTCATTATGGATGATGCCTCAATATATACAAAAAATGACTGACTTCAACAATTGGCTTAGCTTCTAGTGTCAATCAAGGGGGATCCAGTATCTGTCAGCATAGGAAGATATGGTCGACAGACCATGCTGCCTTTCCAGAGATGGTCTTCACCTGTCATGTCTTGGCTTTCAGTTACTGGCAAAGGTATTTGCCTTCCCCATAGTACTTTTTTAGGCAATTCATTACAACAAAATTTCTGATATAAAAATATCCACTACAGACAAATTCAAGGCTATGTTGCTTTATGCTAAGAGTCTAAATTGGAAACTGCACTCACCGGAAGTACTCCTTACCTTGGAAGACGCTGATGTCTGTGCAGTCACAGAGATATGGTCCAAGGCCACAGAGAACACCCTGGCCATGTAAGGCTGCAATGCTTTCCACACATTCAGATCTCAAAATGAGCATGAAAGAACCAAAGGCAGAGTTGTATCCATCTTCATTAAAGACAAATACACCTCAAAACTGGTCAAACAGTATAACTCCCTAGAGATACTCCAAGACCAACTAACTGTAGGTAAAACCCCCTTCCATATCATTGTTAACTATAGGTCCCCCACCATGAACCATGAGAATCACACTGCCTACCAGGACTAACTCGAATACTATACAGCCAAAAACCTTGGTCATGGGTGATTTCAACTATAATTTCCATCGACTGGGGGGTCATATATGAGCATAAACATGCTCGTCCTAAGGTTCCTGGACTTTAGTAATACAAATGCTCTGGTACAAATAGTCTGCACCCCCACAAGGGTCTCAAATGTCCTATTCTTAGTATTCACTAACATGGGGGTCTCTGCACTACTCCCGGTGTGTCATCCTGGTAAGGTCTAATCATAAAACAGTCTCATTTGAAGTAATGATCACACCTGACCCTCCCTCAACAGCAAAAAGGATGAAAATTTTCTCCAAAGCATACTATAGCCTTCTAAGCAATGACATAAATAGTTTCAAACTCCCTGCTCCATGGTCATCAATATCTCCTATACAGAGGTGTACACAAATGCCCTGTATAAACACCTATATAAATACATAGACTCAGCTGTACCTGAATGGATCAAAACAAGGTCCTCACAAAAAACAAGCCACCCTGGTGGATATCAAGCATAAATGGGTTATACGATAACAGAAAGAAACTAATGTCTAAGAACAAGAGGGAACTGACACAACAGAAGAAGGTTACGCTCCACAGCTTGAACAAGAAAGTTAGATATCTTGTAACTTCCTCTAAAATCAATCACAAAGCTAAACTAGCATCCCTAGCTAAGGATAATCACAAGGCATTCTTTAGCTACATCAGAAATCTAAAAGAGAAGGCCCAGCTTTGTGCCAAACTAGTAGTGGATGGTACCACTCATACTGATCCTGAGGACATCGCCAACCTGCTAGCAGACAGATTTGGCAGAAAATTCACCCCCCTTGTCCCCACCAGACATACCCTAAAGCATACCTGTCACTATTCCTCTACCTAGTATCTACAAATGGCAGGTCATAACTGCACTCTCCATGGTCAAAAACACAGCCTCTATGGGACTGGATAACATCCCAGGCTTCCTACTAAATGGTCTAAAACAGGACCTAGTGGAACCACCTGGTACTCTCTTCAACCATAGTCTAAGTACTGGCTTTGTCCCAGCAAGGTGGAAAACAGCAACAGTAATTCCCTTGCACAAACGGGGTCTGTCAACAGATCATTGGAACAAGACCCATAAGCATAACCAGCATTATCTGCAAGGCAATGGAGAGAATCATCATAGGCCTTATCAACAATGACATAGGTGACCTTCAAACACTTGACCTGACCCAATTTGGGTTTGTTATGGGTAGATCATGCTTATTAAATCTGGTAGACTTCTTTGAGAATGTCACCAAGCCCTGGATGAAGGTAAGACAGTACATACAGCCTATTTTGACTTAGCCAAGGCTTTTGACACAATCCCCCACTTAAGCATCATTGAGAATCTCACCCAACTGGGAATGAACCCATATGTTATTAGATAGGTAGACAACTATCTCATCGACAGAACGCATACAGTTAAAGTTGGGGATTCCATCTCTACCAGCAGGCCCGTTACCAGTAGCATGCCACAAGGATCTGTGCTGGGCCCCCTACTGTTTGGAATCTATTTCTCAGAAGTCCTGGAAAAAATAGATGGCCTGCGGCTTACCAAGATCATCAATGACTGCAAACTGGGTGCAATCCCTGAGTCCCCTAATTATGTTGACATACCTCAAAAAGGGCTTACACAGACAAATGGTTGGTGACAAAGCCACAGACTTAAACTAAATACAAAAAATGCGTTATCGTCCCTTTCAGCAAAGGGGAATTTCCTGCAACTTACAGTACTAATGGTACACCATTTAGCTCAAATCCTGTGGTGAGACATTTAGGAACACAGTTTGATAGCAACCTTAACTTCGATCACCATGTATCCACAGTGGTAAGGAAGGCCTTCTGTGTTGCATATCTCATAAGTAAGGGCATTGCATCCAGAGCTAAGGATGTTATAAGTCCCCTGTACTCATCCCTCATCAGACTACTAATAGAGTACAACACTCTCTTCTATATATACCTCATCAGACACCTGCATCAGCTGAAGAAACCTCAGAGGTTTCTCACCAAGAAAATTCAGGGCCTTCAACACGTGACCTACATGGACAGACTGAAGGTCCTGTCAATGTACTCTGTATCTTATAGGCTGCTGAGAGATGACTTGTGCCTGGCCTACACAGCAGTTTCGGACTCTGACTTAATGGAAATTCTGCACATCCACAAGTCAAATGGGACAATATTCACTTGTTCTAGGGATCTTAACCTAGCCTGAGATATTTAGCAGGACATGCTGAACAGACATATATCTCTCTCAGAGATCGCCACTCCTCTGGAACAAACTCCAAATTCACATAAAACAGAGCTCCTCAATGACCCTATTTAAGTGTAACTTAGACAACTGAATGTGAGACTGTAAATTTACCCTGGGGGTGTCACCTATACACATCTTGGTTAAGGGCAGCCAGTGCTGATCATAGACTCATGCTGCAAATATAGACCATACACCTTGGTCAATAAGAGAACAAGGATATAACATGGCTAGGCTTATAAAGGCCCTACGGCCAATAGCCTAGTAACCTCCTATGACCCTATGAACCTATGAGACAATTTGGCAGCTGTAAGAAACTGATTGTCCACTGTCAATGTAATGAATACAGAATAGCCTGCGGGTAATCAGAAAATATACAGAAACTATTTGTAGTACATGGTGCACTGAGATTAGACTCCAAAATTAGGAAATATTAACTTGTTACGCACTTCATTATGGCAGGAACTAATCTTAACAGTGCTTAGGAGTGATTACAAAAATTTATGAAGCTCAACTAAGCACTACTAAGATCGCATCTTGTGTTGGGGATGAAGATGGTACAATGTTGGCTGCCAAAGAACAGTATAGGAAGATAAAACAGCTTTAAAAATCTGCTAGAACTCCACTCTGCCATGTTTATAAACAACAGGTATGGCAGATCAAAGTATCTAACAGCTTTTAAAAGGGCTTTGTTACTCAGTGTGACACTTACTTTCCGTCTAATGACTTTTTTACAGAGTTAAAATTCTTTATCAACTTTGAAAACTATGAAAGCTGGCAAAACATTTAGTGCTCCTACACTTTTTTCTTTTTTTTTGTAACTACTAGTGCATAAAGTAGATAAAGCTCAGTAAACTACAAAGAGCTATGATTGTCTCTCTCCAGTCATAAACATTATTGTGCATTCACAACATGATTGCCAAGATTCACCTCTCAAGCATTGCACTCAAGGTGAATTTTTGTCATCCTTATCTCAAATACTTAATGACATAGTTATGATCAGAAACCCAACTGTAATCCTTTGCATTTATGTATCCACTGTGATTCATTGATATTAGACTTTTTGCAAGTTAAAGTAGTCAAACTTGTCAAAATGCGCTCAACACAATTGCAAGTAACAGCTCAATGATAGCAGGTTTGGCTGGCTCCATACCCAAATACTTTTGTGTACTAACACCATGGCCACACAGCACCAGGGAAAAGAGAAAACACCTCGTAAGGGTGAAAATTATTTACACAACTGTGATATCTTTGTAGAGTTAGAACACATGTCAAAAGTTCTCAGTAGCTGCATTTTCAATGTCCTTCATTAAGATTCTTCACAGATCTGTTGGCTTCCATACACAGATAGATTTTCCCTAGTGAGTACATTCAGGCAAGTGCTATAAATGAACATGATTACACATCAGTCATTTTTCTCTAAATTTAAGTGATAATTTATTAATGATATAACTTACAAGGTTACAAAATATGTATAATATAACAAGAAATCATCAGATAGGTTTTTCTTTTTTTTTTAATTTCTTCAAATCTTTTGGGTTTATAATACCATGACGGTAATGGTCTGCATTCCTAAATCAAAGTATGATTAAAGTTCATGAAATTAGTATTGTTTCAGTCTTTGATGTTAGCCAGTAGTGCTCTTCACAGCACCTGCAACATGCCCAGTAATGACTCCTTCTGCAATTTGTACGATGTTACATAAATTGGTAACATATCTAAATATGATTGTAAATTATTTTTTATAAGATCAGTTGTTCCTCCTACTACTATTGGAACTGTCTGGGTATCTTTCTTCCACATAGCTCATTTCTGCCTGCAGATCAAGGTATTTTATGACTTTGTGGCTCTCTGTATGCAAGACACTGTAGTCACTAGTGTGGCAATTTCAATGATCAATGCTACTTTCGTCTTCTTTTCTTGGACCACTATATCCGGTTTTCTAGCATCTATCTTTTGAACTGTTGGTATTTGGGTGATCCCATGTGATATAAACTTCATCATGTTCTATGATTCTCTGTGGCTCATGTTTCCAGTGTTTTTCAGCCACTTCAATACTATAATGTTTGCACAATCTCCACTCTAACAGTCTCACCACATTATTATGCCTTTCAGTATACAGTCCCTCTGCCACTAGTGCACTGCAACCAGCAACAAGGTGTGTGACTGTTTCCAATTCGGTTTTACAAAACCTACATATGTCTGTTTCTCCCACATGTTCAATGGACTTTGAAAACCAGCATGTATGTAGCCCACTATCTTGGGCTGCCAATAGTAACCTTTCATTTCTTGATGAGAATTCGCCTCTCCTTAACCATTCCTGCATTCGTTCTTGATCAACATGAGGCTCTTCCAGAAGTTTTCTATACTTGCAACTATATTTATGTTTTTTCCACATTTCCTGCCTTCTCATCTGGTCTTTCACCTTATATTCTTTTTGTTTTTTAGCACATTCAGTTGCCGGCTGGTTTTTATCTACTTCTGGTTTGATTTCAATTCCTGCTTGACGTCAATATGCTTCTGCTAAATTAAGCAGAGACATCATCTTAGATTTATTCTCCTCATGTTTCAAAACTTTCACTACACTTGGATCTTTTGAAGTCAGTAGATATGTGTGGAGTCCCATGATTGCAGATCTATACATGTAATCAATTTCAAGGAAGCCCATCCCTCCTTCAGAACGGAGAATATATAATCTTGGTATACACTTCTTCTTCTTTTCCTTTTCCGGTTGGACACTGTCGTCAACCGTCCGCTCATGATTGATTGGAGTGTTGTTTTTTGCCAGCCGGTTGCAGCCCAGCTCCAGCGCCCCACAGAACACATGCACGCACTCATTCCTAGGGCTAATTTAATTTATCCAATCCATCCACAGCCAGCATGTCTTCTTTGGGGGGAGGAAACTGACCTGGAGAAGAAAACCCACGTGACCACAGGGAGGACACTGATTTTTATAAATCATTTGGTGAGCATGAAGCATCCTTCTTGTTTTAATATCCAATCTAGCCAACACTTTTTGGGGCCAGTCAATCACTCCAAAACTATAAGTTAGTTCAGGAAGAGCAAATTGATTTATGGCTTGGATCTTGTTCCTAGATGTCAATGTTGTTTTCAGGATTAATTTAAGTCTTCTAAAGTACTCCTTACTAAATTTTATTTATTTTATTGCTGATCCTTCATCAATCCCCAAGTATTTATGCACTCCCTCTTGCTCAAGTTCTTTTATATCACATTCTTGTCCCAAACTGATGTTTTCCTGGTGCTGCAGTTTTCCTGCATTAAAGGTTGCTTTTGCACATTTATCAAGACCAAATGAAATTCCAATATCATCTGAAAAAGTTTTGACAACCTGCAGCTGTGCTTTCAGTTCCTCATCTGATGACCTATACAGTTTTAAATCATTGAGAAAGAGAAGATGAGAAGTCATTTGAATTTGTTGTGTTCTAGGAGCCAAATTGTAGCCTAAGCTGTTAAGTAAACAGGTTAATGGATTAATGGCAAGGCAGAACAGCAATGGTGATAAAGAGTCACCCTGGAATATCCCCCTTTGAATTTTTATCCATGGGATAATAATTTGTCCTTTATCATGGCTTAATTGCAAAGTGGTTTGCCACTGTTTCACGGTTACTGTAATTTATTCATTCAGTGTAGGGTGTATCTTATACATTTTTTAAGCACTTTTTTGTCCATGAATGTGGGATACTATCAAATGCTTTTTTGTAGTCAATCCATCCCATACTTAGATTCTTCCCCTTCTTACAGTTCTCCACTATAACTTTAACAACAAATGATCTTTTGTTCCATATGACTTTCTTTTATTGCCCGTTTGTTCTACTGCCATAATTGAGTTTTCTTCTAAATGACTATAAACACTGTTGGCGCCAATTCCCTCGTATAGTTTATACATAGTTGGAAATCAAGTTATTGGTCTATAATTTTTAGGGTAGCTTGTAGGTTCACTCTTAAGTAAGAGCACTGTTTTGCCTGTTGTTAGCCTGTGTGGTGTCTGTTCTGGGTGCACATATAAATAGTTCTTACTCATGGTTAAATCCTCATGCAAAGATGTTAATACCTTTAACCAAAAGTTAGGTGCTGCATCTGAGCCTGGGGTTTTCCAGTTAGAGGCTTTTCTCAACTTTGTTTCATTCTCTCTGGCTGTTATTTCATTCCATTTCATATCCTGTACCTTTCGTTGGGAGGGTGGTCTAATGGTTAAGGTGTTTGCCTTACAAATACAAGGTGCAGGGTTTGAGTAATCTATAAACTTATTATTATTTATTTTACTTCTTCTATCCATTTAGCATATTTGTTATATTCCACAGGATCTTCATAGATACTTCTCCAAAATGTATCTACTTCCTCATTTTTTGGCAGTCTTTCAATTCCTTTTACCTTATTTCCCAGTTTTCAATAAAACTTTTTTGGGCCATCAATAAATTGCTTATTTTGTGCTTTTCCCTTATATTTATCTTTGTATCTTCTAAATCTTTCTGTCTGTTTTCAAATTTTTAGTTTGTTATCTCCGATAGCATAATAGATCCTGGTCTCTTCCAAATACTGCACATTTCTTTTATCACATCTATCTTTCTTAATATTTTTGTTGATCTATTCCCTCATCTATAATCTTCTAACAATGACACTTCTTGTCTTATCTGCTTTATAGTTTTCTCTATTCAATATTTCCATGATGATATTTGCTTTCACCCCTTCTTTTCCCGCACTACCCTGTGTTCCTGTGGTAGAACTTTATCAGTTATTAATTTAGCAGCACAGTAATATATTCTGTTTACTTCTGTAATATTGCATGGATCTCTATGGACAGTCCTAATTACTGCGTTTGTTTGTTTTATCAAGCTTCTAACTTTTGGGGGTTTATTAACCTTCTGCAGTCTGTTTCTCTCATTGATCTTGATATATCTGTCTTTGTCTATTAACTCAAGCACCTCTTCTCTTAACTCATTTTCTTCCATACTGAGGGCACATCCCTTGTTTTTCGTTTCCTGTGGGCATTCTATATAAAGTTCTATAGCATCTTCCTGTGGCACATTTTCTTCAATTTCATGCTGTGTCATCTGTTCTTCTGTCATATGGGAACTCACTGGCCTATCACTCCTCCACATTGACTGTATCAGAGTTTCCACAGTTTCCCGTTCCTATCCTTGCTGTCTAGCTTCAAATGAACATTTATACTGGTTTCCTGGGGAAGGCTCCAAAATATCTTGACATGGCACCTGATGATTTGCTTCCTATTCCACTGGTTTCCCCTTAATTTGAATATCCATTACTCTATCCTGTTGTGGTGCTTTCTGTATTCGATTTACTACACTGAATCCTTCTCTTTGCAGCTGTTCCATAACCTCAATTTCTATTTCTTTGACTTCTCCATTACTAATCTCTTTTTCTACTTTTCCTCTTAGTATTCTTATTTTTGTATTGTGAAGTTTTCCATATCCGGATTCCTTTCCCTATAATTTTCTTCAAATATCTTTGGTGCTGCTCTTTTTGTATTGGTTATTTTTGCTTTCTCCTTTGCATAAATATTACACCATATTAAATCTCTTTTCCTTTCCCCTGTCCATATTTCTTCTTCACGTGTCTCCTGATCTTCTTGCTTTTCCTTATTCATGAGACTCACTCAATCATGCTGTGATGTAGTCTTTTTAGACCTTCTACATTAAATCTTTCACTTTACAGGCACTCCATAACTTCAACTTATATTTCTTTAACTTCTGCTTTACTGATTGTCTTTTCTACATTGCATCTTTGTGCTATTAATCTTTTTATTGTGAATTTTTCCATAGCTGGATGCCTTTGCCTGTATTTCTCTTTGAATATCTTTGAGACTGCCTTCTCTAAATTAGTTAACTTGGCTTTCTCCATTGCATAAATAATGCACCATATCAAATTTCTCTTTCTTTCCCATGTCCATATTTCTTTTTTATATTTTCAAATATCTCTAGGTTTTATTGTTTATATTTTCTCACTTCCTCAGATGCCTCTTTTTCCAAACAGATCAAAATGTCTTGATCTATATACTGTTTTTCAAAAATCTATTCTATTAATGAAAGCAAATTTTTATTTGAAGCATCTGACAGTTTTTCCTGCGGAAGTATTTTTCTTTCCTCTAATTTCTCTCTTAATCATTTTGTATATCTTGTGTCTAGAAATTCCGGGCTTTTTATATAATAGTAACAATACATAATTTCTTTCTTATCCTCAATAGTCCACTTTAACGTCTTTATGGCTCATCTTTGGCCAATCAATTTTTGTCATTTTTGTGGACTGTTACTTCCTTATACAATAGGGGGGACATCTTCACCCGAGCCTGGCCTGGCCCCATTGTAGGAATGTTTTTGTATTTTGAGGTTTCTACACTGTCATTTTTTCCAGTCCTGGCACCAGTGTGTCTACCAGGATTGGGCACTTTTTTATCCTGGGTCTTGTACACCTAGCTATCTTTTTTTTTTATTTTTACTTTACTTCTGTCCATGATATATGCTATATCAATACGATCTATATATCAGTATCGCCTTGGTGAGATTTTGTGGAAAAACAGCCTCCTCGCAAAGGTACTCAGCAAGACTTGAGGACAAATTGAATTTCAGCACTACTACACTCCTTTGCTTGCTGACTTTTCATCTCTCCATCAGGAAGCCCATCAGTATAAAGTATCACATTGTGTCATGCTACAGCTCACAAGCAGTGGAAATGTGTAATTCTTGTGCCTTAAACAATAGCTATTTGTAACTTATACTGCATAACATGAATATAATTAGCTTGAAAATATATTATGATTTATTTAACATTGTAAGAATTTTCAGTTAATAATGACCAAGCTCTCCTTAATATTTCTACCATCAAGGCTCAAATCTTGAGAAAAAATGTTCTTTCTAAAAACAATTATGTCATATGTTCTCTAGTTCCCAAATTTTAATTATCTTTATTTCTTAACCAAAGTAAACAAAAATGCTATATTCTTTCAATAAATGGAAAATATATTTGGGACAGAGACATAATCATTGAAAAGCTCATTACCCAGAAGGCCTGCAATTCTGTCAGAGAGTTTCTTCTAAAATTCTAATTCTGTTAAATGCTTATGCTGATTCATTCATCAGTCTTTGTTAAAAATTATTCACTTATTAAAATAAGTCATGTATATGCAAGCTTTTTTATGGTATATATGACTTGGTATAAATGCAGAATCAGAAAAAGAGTAAAACACCATCTAAAAATAATTGAGTTTTTTTAAATACATCTGGTTCTATATGAACATAGAAATAATGAGGCAGCACAAACCTATTTTTAAGTCATGGGTAGAGTGTACTTTGGTGAAACTTAAAATGTGCTTTCAGAATTAGAAAAGATGTCTGGCAGTACACTGTACTACACTAAATAGGTTTGTATGCTACCTGCATATTTCAGAAATAGACAGATAAATAAATAAATAAATAAATTAAATAAATAAATAAATAAGTACATAACCAAAAAGTTGATAATTACTTTTAGGGTAAGACATAAAAAAGATGGGTTTATGTACAACTCCATTATATCCATGCCTACTGTAATAGAATCAGCTAAAACAATAGTAAATACAGTAGACAGATGAAACTAAGGTAAAACCTTGCATACTGAATATATTATCATGTGCACTTTTTCATTGCTAATTCAATATTTTACAGAATTCTAGCAAAGTAGTACCCGTTTATGTCAGTAATTTATCTTCTGTCCCTGAAAAAGCTACTAGCTTATAATAAACCTCCTGTCAGTTATGAAGTTGCAAATTTAGCAAAATTAAAGTGCTTTCAGCTGCTTCTTTCTGACAAAATGCCAGATGATTCTATTACTTCAGCAGGTCAGTTTGCCCCCTGCATGCAGGGTTCAGTGTCAGTCAGAGCTTATTTTCTCTTATAGTCCATCTATAATAGATTTACATCTGTGGTACAAACATAATCTGCACCTATTCCAACCAGTGTTTTTCTTCAAAACATCAAAGCAAAAACATCAAGGATGATATGTGGGCATTTAAAAAAAGATGATAACTGCAATGATTTACCAGTCAATATACAGAAAGGAGAGAAAGTCTCCTTATTAAAAATTAGCAGCCGACCTTGCAACTGCTTCTATTGAGTTGCATGTGCCCATTTACAGCTACCATTAACGTGCATTTCTTAAAAATGTATACATGTATATAACTTACTGATGCATTTTCTGTAATGGACTTCAGACACTGCTTTTGTCCTTAGTTTTTGCTTTAAATTAGTTATTTCAAAATTTATTAAGAAGTACAAATGCTGTATGTATTTCTGTGCACATATCTTGCTTCCTTGTACATAATAATTGCAACCGACCTGGATATTGTCAAAACCAGTAAATTATCAATAACAGAACTGTTATATTTAGAAAAGTGTACATTTGATATCAAGCAGGTTGCAAAGATAAGAGGCATTACATC
This sequence comes from Protopterus annectens, assembly GCF_019279795.1. NCBI lineage: Eukaryota > Metazoa > Chordata > Ceratodontiformes > Protopteridae > Protopterus > Protopterus annectens. The sequence continues at coordinate 928,403,580 of NC_056732.1, read as the reverse complement.
TTCACAAAAACACACAACTAGTCAATTACATTTTTTGTAGAATGCATAGAGACATGCTGTTCCTCTGTACAGAATGCATAGAAACATGCTGTTCCTCTGTACAGAAAGTTTAATCATTTATACATGAGTTTGTGCCAAAGTCACTTTGACATAATGTTCTTTTTAAACCTTGTTCTACTGAAGGAAACAGAGAAGGCTAAGTGTTTGTACATTCAGTGCAATGCCTTGCTCATAAATATGTTATGTAACATGTTTGCAATAATCTGATTCAGAATACACAGCAGATCTGTATTGCTGTTTGGTGTATCATGATACACAGAAAGGAACAGTTTATGCTGCATTCCAGTGACTCAGAAATGTACAAACCTATTTTGCAAAATGTTTACATTAAAATTGTATGCTTTATATTTTAATGACTATGTTTTGCTTTGTATTTTAAGATCATCACTTTTTTGCTGAAAAGTTATCCTTGAAACATAAAACATGTTATACATCTTCTTTATATATGCTGATGCTAACGATGTCTATAAATGACATGATGCTAAAGTCATCTGTATTATAAAAAGCTAAGTATTGGTCCCTGATATTCATCCACAACTTTCAGCTGTGAAAGCAGACGTTCTGCTAAAAAGATATATAAAGCCCACCAGCATGCTAAGGCAGAATTCACAAAACTTCCACAAATGTAACCACACTATTACCTATGTGCAAAGTATTCCAGAGGGAGACAGCGTCCTCATATGATTCAAAACATCTGTCATATCATTATAAATTACAAAAACATAAACTTTAACATATTTTGAAACTGCATATTGAATTAAACAAAGGTAAATCGAGCTGAAGATAAGATAGAGGATGACCATGAGATGGTGTCAGATCTAAAAATAGGGGTTCAGAGCCCTCACTTATATCCATTACCACTACAGATGCCAGAGAAAACAGCTGATGAAGTTGGTGGATTGCCTTGACCAAAGCAAACCAAAACAAAAAATAAATCCTTTGAATATTCTTGTCAGTAGCCCATTCAATATAAATTTCATATGTGAGTTTTCACATATTATGAACTCACCGGGTCTACATTTTAATATGCATAAAAAAGAATCCTGCTATTGATATCAGACATGCTCATAAGGAAGTAAAACAATTGGCACCTACTTCATCCAGTTTAGGGAGATAGTTTTGTCAGAACAAAACCTGTGCTGCTGTATGCTGACAGTCCAGCACAGTAACTGGAAGAGGATGCATAAGTCCAGTGTACCAAAAGACATACATGGTTCATTGTACATGGGTCCTAGCTACACTCTATTATCCAGACATGTATCATTCCCAGAATGTAATAAGGCCTGAGCGAATTAAGAGCATGAGAGGAGTATATGTAACATGCCACTTATTGTACATCATTGGACACAGATTTGTGGTAAGAGCAATAACACGTACAATAAAAACCAGTAAAGCATAGAGTAAGAAAGTAAGAGAAGTAACACAGCTAGCTGCACGTTACCAGTGCAGCCTCACTATTTAAATAGTCCAATGCAGTGTTCAATGCAGTGTTAAGTCATAGCTGAATGCAACCTTCTACATTCATCTCAAGACAAAAAAATGAATAGCATAACAGACTTCATATCATTCCATAAAAAGAAAATAATCTCTGAATTTACCCCGGACACTCACACTCAGCCTTTGCATTAGTACATTCTAAAGTAAAAAAATGGAATTAACAATAATACACAACGATATTCACAGATACTAAAGTCCTCTGAGTAGCCTTAGAAGGTAATCCAGCAACTGTTGAAAATACTATACATACTGTGATATGGCACCTGTGGCTAGATGGCATTCAGGAGTATTATCTGCCGCATACAGAACAACTGGGGTGATGTTTCCAAGGGGGCCGTTTATTGAAAGGAAATGCAGAGCATTACCTACAGGAGGGTAGCTCAGGAAGAGGCAGAGATCCTAGGTAACTAACTGGGAACAGCCTGCAATGAGCTACTTCTCAGTAACGTTAGTAGTGCAGAAAGTTGGATTTCAAACTTTTTACAAACAGTGGCCTAGACGCGTATCAGTATCAGCAAAGATACTTGGGTAGAGCAGAGTAACTGCAAAAGTTAGAAGTAATATATCCTAATGGTGAATGCTTACTGGCTCTTTAGTACAGAAGAGTTTGAGAAAAAAATACACTGACCTAAACAAATTAGCCCATCATTACCATAACTCTAGAGTGAGTAGGAAGAACTGTTTGTACAGTATGGTGGTGCGCTGCTGCCTTTGCAATGATCACTGGGTAATGTCCAATGCAGCTTGTTAACTTCCTATATGTACCAGTCTGTTCTTTTACATTGCAATGAGGAACAAACTGGATCCAGGAAGTAAAGCTAAGAGTAAATGTAAACTGTGGGTCTTGTTCTGGATGTTCCCACTCCCCAAATTTAAAGGCAGAACATTTTTTTTTATTTCACTGACTTTATAAAAATAAACTCAATGTTAACAATATGAATTTACTCCAAATGCTGTTTTTCTTTTTCACACTGGTCATCCTTTTTGATATTAGTAGAGAATATGGACAGAAAACAGGTTTTGTTTTCCACATAATGTATCCTGTAAAAAAGTTTTGCCTGCATGCAAACTATTTGAGTTATTTCCCCATCTGTGAATGAGTTGCTGCTCAGTATGGGTAACTGCTATCTGTGTGAGTTGAGACCTATGTTTTGTTTGTGGAGACTGTTGCCTCCAGTGGGTCCTGTACATTTGGAGTATTGCATTGCAACCTTGTACCAATGTGGGAAGCTGCTGTCATGACTGGAGGAAAGGTTGTTGGAAAAAAAAAACTGATATAAATACAGCATACCACCATAATGATTCAAAGAAGGCAAACATATTTATAAGGACAAGAGATGTTATTTAAGACAAGCCTTTAGGTCTGTGCATGCTACAGCTGCAGTGATTTGGACTGTGTGTCTACTATCACAACTTTTTTGCTAGCACCCGAGTGAAAAAATAAGTGATTGATGCTACTGACAACTGTCTAACGACTATGCAGAAAATAATTGTTGAACATATACTGAGTGTAAAACAATAGATAACCATTATAGTGAACTGAGTGTAAAACAATAGATAACCATTATAGTGAACTAATCATCCACCCGAGATGTATCCCAACACCAAGCATACCTCTGAGGAGGGTGGGGGAAGAAGATGATATGGAGGCCGGTCTTGTGTTTTTTTTTTTTTTTTTTTTTTTAATTTATGTAACTAGGTAAGGCTGGGCTCAGGTCAATTTGGCAGTTTGGTCAGATTTCTGTAATTATACCTGACTGGAGGCCCCTTAAAAGCCTGTATGGTTCTTGAGAACAATGTAGCACATGGCTATATGAAACTATAGAAAGAAATGTTGGCAATGGTTGGCACTTCTCCTAAAGCACGGGCTCTTAAGTATCACATTTGGTGACTCCTATGATAGACTGATAATGTCACAAAAGGTCAATTTAATTAATATTTTCAGACTATTATTACAGCCTAATGTGAAAAGAAAATAATAATTTGACATTTTAGATATAGAAACATTTAAAAGGGTACTTCCTAACCACTTAAAAAAGTGAGTTATTCAGTGTGACACCAAGTCTTCTAAATAATAAGTTAATTTAGTTGATAATTTGCTATTAAATGAAATTTCAGCATCTAATGCTGAGTTGTCTGCACCAAAGGCTAGTAGCAAGCCCTCGCTTAAGCATGTATAAAGCATGTTCCTCACTCAGGCATTGTAGAAAAGCTAAATAAACTGGGAACAAACCCTTATGTCATCTGCTGGATTGCCAAGTGACTCACAGATAAGATACAGGAAATGAAAATAAGGGAAGCTACCTCGACAAAGAGACCAGTTACCAGTGGAGTTCTCCCTGGGTTTGTGCTGGAACTTCTATTGTTTGGCATCTAGTTGTTTGAAGTAAAAGGTAAAGGGTTCTGGCTGACTTAGTTTGCCTGTGACCGCAAGCTGCTGTAGCAGTTATTGAATCCGTAAATGAATAAGCCATCCTGCAGGAAGGTTAGTCACAAATAAATAACTGGTGTCAAAATTGTGGACCGAAACTAAATGCTAAAATGCATTATAGCATTGTTTGACAAGTCACCTACCCCAAGGAACTTCCACATTGACAATACATCCTAAGAGTTGACCCAGTTGTTTGGGATTTAGGAACTTATTTAGACTGAAACCTAACTTTTGACCAACATTTGTCCACTGTCATATGAACGTCTTTTTATGTTGCAGAGTTTATAAACAAAGGGATTGTGTCTAGATCAAGGGATGTGTTTTCCTTAGTCCTCATTACCCGAGTCACTAAGTATAATGTCCCCTTTGGCATGCAATTGGCCAGATACATGTAACAACTGGAATGCACACAGAGATACCGTACTAAAATGATACAAGACCTAAACAACATGTCTTAGGACCGGCTCAGAGTCCTGTCTTAGGACCGACTCAGAGTCCTGCACTACACTCCTTATCCTGCAGATCGCTAAAACGTGACCTGTGTCTGGCATGCAATGCATCCTCTGACATAATAATGATGGCTGTGCTTCTTTTTCTTTTGGCTGCTCCCATTAGGGGTCGCCACAGCAGATCATCTATTTCCATTTCTTCCTGTCCTCTGCATCTTGCTCTGTCACACCAACCACCTGCATGTCCTCTCTCAATGCATCAATAAACTTTATCATAGGCCTTCCTCTTTTCCTGTTACCTGGCAGCTTCATCCTTAGCATCTTTTTCCCAATATACTCTGCATCCCTCCTCAGCACATGTCCAAACCAACATAATCTTGCCTCTCTGGCTTTGTCTCCAAACCTTCCAACCTGGGCTGACCCTCTAATATACGTATTCCTAATCCTGTCCACCCTCGTCACACCCAGTGCAAATCTTAACATCTTTAACTCTGCTATGTCCAGCCCTGACCCCTGCCTTTTTGTCAATGCCACTGTCTCCAACCCATGTAACATAGCTGGTCTCACTACCTTCTTGTAGACCTTTCCTTTCACTCTTACAGGTACTTGTCTGTCACAAATCACTCCTGACACTCTTTTCCACCCACTCCATCCTGCTTGTACTCTCTTCTTCACCTCCATCCTGCTTGTACTCTCTTCTTCACCTCTCTTCTACACTCACCATTACGCTGAACTGTTGATCCCAAGTATTTAAACTCATCCACCTTTGCCACCTCTACTCCCTGCATCCTCACCATTCCTCTATCCTCCCTCTTATTCACACACACATATTCTGTCTTAGTCATGCTGACCTGCATTCCTCTTCTCTCTAGAGCATATATCCACCTCTTCAGGGTATCCTCCACATGTTCCCTACTCTCACTACAGATCACAATGTCATCTGCAAACATTATAGTCCATGGGGACTCCTGTCTGATCTTGTCTGTCAACCTGTCCATCACACACACACATATTCTGTCTTTGTCTTGATGACCTTCATTCCTCTTCTGTCTAGAGCATATATCCACCTCTCCAGGGTATCCTCCACATGTTCCCTACTCTCACTATAGATCACAATGTCATCTGCAAACATCATAGTCCACGGGGACTCCTGTCTGATCTCATCTGTCAACCTGTCCATCACCATTGCAAATAACTGTACTACACATCAAAAAAGTCAAACAGCATCAGAAATACTTAGCCAAGGGATCTAAAGCTCTTCTGCAACATCAACAGAAAGATTTGTAGGAATAGGTTTATGTCAAAGAAGATACATTTGTTTTAGAACAGACTCCGCATCCACATAAAAGAAAGTTCATCCCTATCCATATTAAAGTTCAACTTGGGTCTATGAATGGAAAAGAGAAAATTTACCACACAGGACTGACCCCTGTTCTACTAATGGACAGAAGTAGCTCCTTAAAGCTTTATCCCTCGTATGGGTTCCATCAAATTATCTTTGGTATGATCACAGTTATTCCATAAAGTGATTTTCGTTTGGCTGGATAGCTAGACTTCTTTAGATGCAATTAAATATTCAAAACACAGTATATAACATGAACATTAGTCAGCTGATCTGCCCTACTAGTTAGAACAGCTGATCAACACCAACCAATGCATATACATACCCTCACAGCCTTAGCCAAAATGCCTTAAACACACATACCATTAATTATATCTACTTCTAATTAAGTTAATTAAAATCTACTAACATATTTTTTTTAATTTACATCATAATTTATATATCTATAAATATTCTAAAAAACATTCTAAAACTTATAAAATACTTAATATACTATACGAAAAGTATAAAAGTCAGAAACCATACCTATAAATGAGTTTCTGTCTTTAATTATGTACATACTCAAAAACCATATAATTTAAACAAACTAAAACAGTTAAACTAATGATGCAAAACTCATAAATCGCTCCTACTGGGACAACTCTACTTAGTAAAATAATATAATATAATATGCACAACATATAAAATTCATAAAATGTTTATTATGTAAAATAATATACATTTCTGCCCTAAAAGGTTTTTAAAAAACTACTATAAAAATATATAGCTATGATTATCTTAAAAGACTTTTCAGTTTTAAAATACATTTGATAGAATACATCTCATTAAGACCTGGATAGAGACATGCCAAAACAGTTCCATTTTTTCAAGTAACAATAGTAGTGGGCCACCTCTAGCATCCGAGTTTACACATTCTATAGCTATAAACATAAAACTATGATTAGGAAAAGAGTGAGTGTGTCTAGCTAAGACGTTGTCTAATTTGTTATTTCTAATGCTATACAAATGTTCATATACTGTGTCCCTCAACCTTCTATCAGTCTTTCCGATATAGAAGGCAGGGCAGCTGTAACACTTAGCAAGATAGACTACTCAGTTTGTATTACGATCAAACCTATGTTTAGTAGTATATCGAACCCCTCTAATAGAGAAGTTTGTCCCTACCTCTATGCATCTACAATATGGACAGTATTAATTAATTAGCTTTTACTGTGGGGACAAAAGTAAGTCCTTTTGCTAGCAAATCAGCCAGCACCAAATCCACTTTAAATTCAGAATAATTAAAAATATTAAAGTCACCTTGCGTGTTACACACTACTGTGTGTTTTAATCCATTTAGTTCTGAAGTCTGACTTTCCAGTCCTTCACTCTCTATTGTTTCCGGTGTGAACTGTAGTAAACTTTTGGAGCTCCCTGCCTTAGGTTGTAGCCTGAGGCAGGATGCTGAAAATTTGCTCCATTTAGTGGTAGCGGTTTTGCCAACCTAGGTATGGCATTTTGGGAACAGGAACACATTTTTGGAGTGACCCACATTATGGAACAGATTAGTTTTTATACTCACTTCCTGGATGATATATTTATTTTATTCAAAGGAAACAAAAATGAAGCCTCGTCCTTGGTTAATCAGTTGAATAACACTACTGACTTTTTAAAATGTACAGTGTTTTAACAGTGATAGAATATCTTACCTGGATATAGACTTAAGAAAGGACAAGATAAACAAATGTTGGAAATCAAGTATATTTAGAAAGGAAACTTATTCCAATACATTCCTTCATTACAGTATTTGCCACCCATCATTTCAAAAACATTCCGTAGTAAAAGGACAACTAGTAAGGGGGCCCGAATGGTCTTAGATGAACAGGACTTTTTGGAGGAATGTACCAAACTAGTCGAAATGTTTAAAAAGAGGGGCTATCTGGATGCATTATTTGGATGAAATAAGTCAAGAGGTAATAAAAAAGAGAATTTTATCTATTTATAGACCTATTTGAGTCCCTAAACCCAATAATATAGGTTTAGATAGTGTTATTGACCAAGAGGGCACTTTATTGGATGAGCTACCTAGCAAACCTGTGGACCCATGTAGTCTTATTCTCACATTTTATGTGGATAGCTACGATTCTGTAAGCATAATGCAAAAGAATTGGGAATTTATAAAAACAGACCTACCTACTGTTAAAGAACTACATGATTTTCCTAAGGAAGTTTTTAAGAAAGGTAGGAATTTGAAGAATCTATTAGAAACTCATAAACCAATTAATTTTAGTACAAAACATGGGGGCATGTATACATGTCTTATGTGCCCATATTGTAGATGCATAGAGGTAGGGACAAACTTCTCTATCAGAGAGGTTAGATATACTACTAAACATAGGCTTGATTGTAATACAAAGGAGTGGTCTATCTTGCTAAGTGTTCCAGCTGCCCTGCCTTCTATATCGGAAAGACTGATAGAAGGTTGAGGGACAGAGTATATGAACATTTGTACAGCATTAGAAACAACAAATTAGACAATGCCTTAGCTAGACACACTCACTCTTTTCCTAACCATGGTTTTATGTTTAGAGCTATACAATGTGTAACCTCAGATGCTAGAGGTGGCCCAGTACCATTGTTACTTGAAAAAATGGAACTGTTTTGGCAACCACGTACGTTTGCATGTCTCTATCCGGGTCTTAATGAGATGTATTCTATCAAATGTATTTTAAAACTTAAAAGTCTTTTAAGATAATTATAGCTATATATTTTTAAAGTAGTTTTTCTAAAAACCTTTTAGGGCAGAAATGTATATTATTTTACACAGCAAACATTTTATGAATTTTATATGTTATGCAAACTCATTTATAGGTATGGTTTCTGACTTTTATACTTTTCGTATAGTATATTAATTATTTTATAAGTTTTTAGAATGTTTTTTAGAATATTTATAGATATATAAATTATGACTTAAATTAAAAAATATGTTAGAAGGTCTTAACTTAGTTAGAAGTAAATATAATTCATGGTATGTGTGTTTAAGGCATTTTGGTTTAGGCTGTGTGGGTATGTATATGCATTGGTTGGTGTTGATCAGCTGTTCTAACTAGTAGGGGGATCAGCTGACTGATGTTCATGTTATATCTGTGTTTTGAATATTTAATTGCATCTGAAGAAGTCTAGCTATCCAGCCAGACGAAAAGCACTTTATGGAATAAAAGGTTTGCATTACTAGCTTGCAAGTTCGTGGATTTATTCTCTTTGTGGAGCATTAGTTGGTTTGTTGCTGTTTTTTTTCATGATCACAGTTATTCTCACTAGGGATAATATAGAATTATTTGCCAGGGGATGTATAAGGCCAGTCTACCATCAAATGGGATAGTTTGATTCAAGCACCGGAAAATACATTTGCTAGGCTTAAAATAGCCCACAAGGCAGCTAACCTACTAATTAACTATAAACCTATGAACTTAGACGTCCGTGCCCATAATAAAAAAAAATGTTTTGTTAACTTATTTCATTTATTTTAAATGGTCTAAAACATAGTATATAGCTAGGTGTACAGCTTATGTGGTACCTGAAAAACTACTACTACTCTGAAGGTCATTAAACAATTTGCATTGGAAGTGTGATGGTGGAATGTAATATTGCTGAACTGTTAGAATCTCCATTCCTTCATTGTGCTCTTGGCAAAGTTATTAATTGTCCCATTTAGTAGAAAGAATAGAAATGCTAGGATTGATAAACTCAAGAAACATAATTATTTTAGTTAATCAGAATATTTTTTATAATCGTAGACCTAAGAGCAACCATAAAATGTAAGTAATATGTGTACAAGGAGACTAGAAAATCACTCTGCATCTCAAGTATAATTGTGAACTATTCTATTCAAAGTATTACATCCAGTAGCTTTAGTGTCAACTCTAACACATGATGTTATAAAAGGGCAGGGTGTATCCAGTTTAAAGAATAATGGAAAATATGTGTGATGGGGAAGAGTACAATCCATCCAAGGTGTTTTTTGAGATACAAAGATATCTTGAGACAAACAAGACCAAGGCTAGAATTCTACTTAGATTTTATTGGCCTCATATTGAAAAAGAAACAGCATTTTTGTGTCATTTTTCCAGAATGTGAAAAGATGATGCCTAATCCAGGTTTTAAGAACCCTTACCTACCCCTACCTATAAAATAAGTCACTTTTGATGAATAGCAATGAACATTGCAGGGCCATTTTTAAAGTTCAGTAGGGAATCAACCGCATAAACTTGTGATCACTGACTCTGCAAATGAATTTCCTGAAACAGTGGCCATGATGAGAATGAATACCAGATCTATAGCAAAAGAACTATTACAACTTTATTCTGTGTTAGGGATACCATGTGAAATTCTTACTCAACAGGCCATGCTATTTATGTGTAATATAGTGCATGAGCTGTGTAAATTCTTCAAGATAAAACAACCGAGGACCTCTGTATACCACATTCAGACATATGGGACAATTAAACATTTTATCAACACTATAAACTCTCTGCTGAGAAAAGCTATAAAAGAGGGTAAAAAACTGAGTCCACTGCTTTCTCTAATTAATTAATTAATTTATTTATTTATTTACTTCATTCATTCATTCATTTATTCATTCATTCATTCATTCATTTTTGCTATTGGGGAAGTACCCCAAGTCTCAGCTGGTTCTATATTCATTCTGTCATAAGACACACATCCTTAGGGCTTCTCAGAAGTTGTAGAGAAAACATGAGAAGATGAAAAGACCTGCTTTAAAAATGTGATATTGTGACAGAACACGTCATTGATTTGCAGGAAAGATTAAATACTGTAATGTTCATGGTAAAGCAACATGTGGAATGAACACAGGAAGCACAAATGAGAACATATATCAGAAATGCTATCCTTAGAGATGCCAAAGCATTGTCTTAGTGCCCATTGCTCACAAGTTCTTAGCGTTGTGGGAAGGACCATTTGAAGACATACCAAAGAAAAAATAAATGAACTCTGAAGTGACACAAACCAGAACAGCTGTACCACATAACTTATTTGAAGCCTTTGAAAGAATGTGGGGTTTCTGTAGTTAGTATGTTTGTAGATCCTGCAGCATGTCCTGAAGTCACACTGTGTGAAACCTTGTTAAAATCCCAAGTTAATGAATTTGGACTTAAAAAAACAAAGTTATATTCTCAGAATTGCCTGGTAAGACCAGTTTAATCCCATGCAATGCTAAAACTCTGTCTGTTGAAAAAGCAAGTAATAAAAGCTGCACCAATTGCTAGAATCACAGTGCTAAGCAATTAATGGAAATGGACAGAAAATTTTCATAGTTGAGGGAATAAAGGAATCAAAGAATGAGTGAAATAACCTCATAAACCTGTCATATTACTAAATATTTCCAAGTTTGTCTTCTGCACTAATCCTTGAGTAGCTGAACTAGTTAAGAATTAGGCAAGACTTGGTTTCTACTCATTTTGGATTGAACAAAGTGGCACTGGCAAATCCAATTAGCACCTGAACCCACTAAGAAAACTGCGTTGTCAACGTCTAGAGGCCTCTTGCACAACAAAATAATGCCTTTGATATTTTATAGAGCACCAATGAACTTTCAGAGACTAATCGCCTGTGTCATTAAACTAAACGTCAAATATTCTGCAGCCTACCTTCTTGATATAGGGCTTCTTATGTAATACTGGACTAATGTCAAACCTACTTAAATTTAAGCTGTAGATGCTGGGAGAGGGGTAGTAAAGGCACATGTAGGGAAGGGGATAGTGGTACATAACTGGCCATTTGTCTTTGCCTGAACCTCTGAGAAGTAGATGCCAAATACTAGGGGTCCCAGGACAGATCCCTTGAGAGCACCATCAGTGAAAGGTCTGCTTTTGGAAGTGGTGGCACCTATTTTGACCTTGTGGGTCCTATTGGTGAGCCAGCTGGCCACCGACCTGATGAGATAGGGATTTACACCAAGTTGCGTTAGCTTTTCATTGATGTCCGAGTGGGCTATTGTGTCAAAGGCCTTAGCCAAGTCAAGGTCACCTGTATGTACTGACTTTCCCTCATCCAGGGCCTTGATGACAGCCTCAAAGAAGTCAATTAGGTTCAGTAGGCAAGATCTGCCTCTGACAAATCTGATCTGGGTGGGGTCAAGTGCTTGGAGATTGCCTATGTCCTTATTTATGAGATCCATAATAATACACTCCATAGCTTTACATGTATATTTCTCTTCTGTCCTAATGCAGATACATTTTTAACACAAGCAACTTTACCAATACATTTTAACACAAGCATCTGTACAAATCAGTTTGATAATCAAATGACATATAATTTTTTTTATGAAACTCCAGCTAGCTATGCTGGCATATGTTATACATGCACTGCCCTACTCCCACTGGCATAGCTACCACTATCTCACATCATCACACCAAGCAACTTGGAAAAGCATAGGTTGGAACATACATATACTGTTGGCATAGTCCTTTGGAGAAACTAGGAATTAGATATGCTCATCCACATGGACTAGAATATCAGTGAGGAAATGCTGCAGTACCCTGTGGGCAGAAGTCTAAGAGATGCACAAAGTATAACCAGCCTGTCTCTGAAAGGTTCCCACAGCAGATATAGTTAGGCTATGTATAGCCTGATATCCAAATGAATAGGAAAACCATTGCATTCTGCCAGTTCCAGTCTGTGGGTGATACAAATTCACAAAATCCCTAAAATGTCCCTGTACCCTCTAAATTGTTCAAGCACCTTCTGCTCCTCAAAGGTATAATGCATTTCTCATTGCCTATACCTCCTTCCCCTCTGAGGCTGTGGAGTGCTGCTTAACACACTAGGTGGCAGTACAGAGAATGGAAGCTTGCCAAAGTGAGAAAAAGTAAGACACAGCCAAATCTAGCATCATTTCTGATTTCAAAGTGACAAGAAATGGCAGTGATTGCCTTTTTATAACCTATGTGTGCACCATGCCCTTGCATTGCTAAATACAGATCTGAATCACAAAAGACTAGAATGGTATATTTTTTACTACACCATCAGTTCAGCAGTTACATACACCTTCTCATTTAAATGTTATTATGCACTTAATTTGCTAATTTCTGAGACTTTTGAAGGGTTGCACATAGGCACAGCAGAGCTCCATCTATCACACTTCAATTACATGTGTCCACCAGTTGCAGAAGCATGCACTGCTCATATGCACAACTGACAACTGTGAATACTACCACCATAGCAATTCATGTGTATATATATATATATATATATATATATATATATATATATATATATATATATATATATATTAATGCATCGGGACCGTTCTGCCTTACATCAATGCAAACTGTGCTGCCAGTGTGAACTGCAAAGAGAATGAATGTGCTATCTGATGTCAGGTCTTCCTGCTTTGTTTGCCACATAGGTATTCTTTAATCTATCCACTATTTAAGCCATTCTGTATGTACTAAACTGTGCCATAATTAATGTCTAATTTATTGTTTATATGCAACTAAGGTTAAAGTTTTCTTATAACTGCATTGAGACAGTTGCATGACATGCATTTTATGCCTATATGTTAGAGTTGATTTATCTAATCTAAGACACTGCATGTCACAGGGCCCAGTGAAAATAGTAAGCTAATTTTGTTACCTTTATTTTGGCATGCTTAACACGTTTCTCTTCTATTAACACATCACATTTGGCATTTGAACTGTACTTACCTTTTCTTTCATACTTGTTCAGTACTTGTCATTTAATGGGATGTTTTCTGTCACTTTTTTGCACCCAAAAGAGTAAGGGTGCAGGGGATTGCCCCTTAAAAAAAAGTTTGTTATATTTTTCATCTGGCTGCATCTGGCTGAAGCTTCACCCAGTTGTTACTCTGGAATATTTAGTAGAGGCATCTGTGAAATAATATATGATCTTTTGTTGTCTATGTCCCAGAGCAGCCATGATGGGAAGGGCTATACATGTGAAACTGGCAAATCTAATGAAGCAAAAATCACATTAAGCTTATCTCTTACCCATTTTTAAGCAGGGTTATTATTTTTATTCCATTACAGAGAGTGCAAAATAAAATATATTAATAGTGATGGTGCTGTAGTAGCATTGTCACCTCAAAGTAGGACATTGTCCTGTTCGATTCTCAGCTAGAGCATCTTCTGTGTGGAGACATGTGTGAATGGGCGTACCTTCGATGAAGGTTGTGTGTCAGGGCTGGCAACTCTGCACGTAAAAATCTACTGCCAAGCATTAGTGGACCGGAGTTTCGCTGTGGCGACCCCTAACTGGGAAATGCCGAAAGAAACAACAACAACATGCTCCAAGTCAGTGTACCAAGAAGAAGACTGGAGGGCATTTAATTGATAGACATAATGGAAGGTGGACTGTCTAGCATTACTTTATTCATAACTTTTATGAATATTTTATTTGATAGCTTTGCTAATAAGTTAAATAAGATTAAATCACAATTTTTTGTGATAATCCAAGTGAGCTATCTGATTTACTGACTTACTCAGAATCACAAAGTAGGCAAATAAAGACTGAAGTATTAAAACCCGGAGTACAGGATGAAGCTTATTAGCACTCATAACCTTGATCTTCTGATGTAAACACTACATTTTAGTTCCATTTTTTCAAGTATTTTTATACCTTCAGAGTTTTGAGAGTGCATTAACCTTTTTAATGTAGTGGTGTATTGAAAATTACATGGAAATCAGTTTTCTCTGACAAAACGTTACATACAAATTAAATGCTCAAGTCAAGAGTCTCTTTAACCTGCCCTCAGAAAGGTGCTAATAATATGCTTTTAGATAAGCTCAGTGTTTTAACCCACTTGCACTGCTCTTCACCACTTTACTGTGTCTTGTTGTAGGTCTGATGTTTGGAGCCACAAGTCGCAACCATATTAATAAGTTAGAAAATATCTGCAGATTATTTAAACCATTATAGAAATCCTTATGAAAGCAAGCAGTTACATTCAGTATAGGCTCATTCCTAATGCCCAGCTGCTCCTTTTGAAGTATCAGTATTGTTGACAACAGTGAGTAATAGGAACCTAGCAAGTAACTACCAGTGCAATTTCTCTGTCTCACAGTCAGGTGGATAGTTGAAGCAAGATAATGAATAGTAGAGAAAAGTAATACTGAATTATTCAGAGTGATTTTAGAGGCTTCAAAGTACATAGGCATAGTTGTGAGGTATATTAAATGACAATACTGAGAATCAATGCACCCCTCAGAGAGAAAGAACACGCTCATTCAAATCATTCTGGTAGCAGGTTTAATAGCAGAGGGATGTTGGTTTTAGTGAACAAGTAAGGCAGTTGTAGATTCAGAAACATGTTTTCACCATAAAATGTTAGTCTTACCACATGGCTGAACAGTGGTTGTAGTAAACTGACATATGAGGTACACTGTTACGGTCAATTCAGCTGCTCAAAAAACTTTAATCAAAACTTTAAACAATGGTTAACTGGTGTATGGACGCATTCAAAATCTATACAAAACATGTGAGATATTATACTTATCTCCTGCAAAGAAGCATGATGTTATGAGATGTTCTATAAGGGAAATTAGTATTTCTTTATTTTAAAAAGAGGTTAACAGGGAAATAATCAAATAAAGAAAACATTATGCATACCGCTTATTTGCAAATAATCATCGCAAATGTTCTTCAGTCTCTATAACACTGATTTGCCTTGCCTGTGCCCTGTGGTGTACAAATTCAACATGCCAGAATTTCAGCCTTGTACTGAGTGGCTGTCTTGACTCATTTCTTTAAAAACTGTCTGAAATAGAAATACAAATAAATTCAAAAGGCAAATTTCCTACATTTCTTATAGGTAGCAATTATGACAATAGCAGCCTTGCACTCCATGGAGCTACATTAATATTTTTATGAGCTTTCCATGACTACATATAGTGTGATTTTGCTCTTTGTGACCTGTCATGGTCTTATGGTGTGATTAACAGACAGGACGTTTCACCCATGGTCATGCCTTATTGCTCACAGAGATCATTATGGTAGGCATTATTAAGTATGTCGAAAGGGAGCTGTCAAATTATAGCTTGTAACAAGATATGCTATATCCGGGTTGGCTGGTGAATGATATAATTGGTACTGAAACAGAACAGTTTTATTCTTTCTTTTACTGAGCTATTGAATTATTTCTCACTTGCTTTCATTAAAAAAAGGTAGGAGCACAGTTAATGTTTCCTTCACTTTTCTTCATCATAAAAATTGCATCTTAATCATCAGGTGTCATAAAACATGTTAATGATACAAAAGTACAGTAACCATATAATACTGTTAATATTTATCATTTCTCAAAAGCTAGGGAAAACATCATCTTCTCTGCGTAGATTCTTACGGATTAAATATGGTTATGTTTCAAGTCTTATCCTCCCTTGTGTGTGTATGTGTGTGTGTGTGTGTGTGTGTGTTTGTACATGTGAGAAAAAGAAAACACACACACATACACATATATATCATATATATCTATCTATACACACACAGACACACACACGCATGCATGCATGCACGAACACACACACACACACACACACACACACACACACACACACACACACACACATGCACACAATTTCAGCTCCTAAATGAAATGAAAGAAAGTAGTTCGGGTCATGTTCTTTTGAATTTTCACAAAAGTGCTAGTTGTGATGTCTGTTGAAAAGAATAGTCTTTGTGGCATGGCGAGGAAAAATGAAATAACAAGAAATGGGGTATATCTACATTACTGCTGTTGCTTCAGCATTGCAAAATGGTAACATTATTACTGTGACCAAGTATACATGAGTGTAATATGGACAGCCAGCAAGATGATGTGTAAATCGGATCCCAGATGATACTTAGTTTAAGGCAGAGATTTATATACTGTGCAGTCATATAGACAGCACAGGTGTGAGCTATAACAGCAAATGCTTCCTCCATGTCATATTCCTTTTTGCCACTCTGATTATCAACACATTTACAAAATAGGGTATATGGTATGCATCTGGAAACCATCTTTCAACTTGTTCACTTTAGATATTTTCAATATATTTGCCTTTATTTATTTAATAGGTTGATACAGATTATAAACTGGCTTGTTTCCTATACTGCTCCTATTTGTTTAGTCAAGTGTTTCACCAGAAACATTTCTGATACTGGGGAATAAATTAAAGGAAAAAAGCTTTATGAATAATATGATTTAGAAAATGATTTTTTTAAGTGACAGGTTAAAACCCTAAAGCTGGGGAAGTTCTAATATTGCATTACACAATGACAAGGGATTTAAATTATATTAAACTTAAGTAGGGGATGAGCATTGTTTGATAATAAAGGTCTATCCCCACTGACTTCTTTTTTTCTTTTCATGAGAAAATAGTCTATTGCTCAAAATGTAGTTCCTTTCTGACTCCAAAATCTATGACTGATACTACTACTTTGTTACTTTGAATTGTTATATTTGTTTAGATGTGCCTGAAATTTATCATGTTGGTGAGGCGACATTTTCAAACTGTCCTAGCCTCCCCATAGATGCTGCCACTGCTGTGCTTGCTTGCTAGCATGTAAGTGACCATTCGTAACCATTATTAAAGGGCCCCCCCCAGAAAATACCTACATCAGTTAAGAAGAATCACCCAGAAAATACTGTGCACCCAGTAAAGAAGTTTGAGAGAACCATAGCCTGAAGGTAGTGAATACCATCTGTGACCATTATTTAAGGGTTCCCCCTCCCATTAAATAACTACATCAGTTAAGAAGGATCACCCAGAAAACACGGTGGACCCAGCAAAGAAGTTTGAGAGAACCATAGCCTGAAAGTAGTGAATACCATTTGTGACCATTATTTAAGGGTTCCCCCCTCCCATCAAATACCTACATCAGTTAAGAAGAATTGCCCAGAAAATACTGTGGACCCAGCAAAGAAGTTTGAGAGAACCATAGCCTGAAAGTAGTGAATACCATTCGTAACCATTATTTAAGGGTTCCCCCCTCCCATCAAATACCTACATCAGTTAAGAAGAATTGCCAGAAAATACTGTGGACCCAGCAAAAAAGTGTGAGAGAACCATAGCCTGAAAGTAGTGAATGTATGTTTTGGTTTAGGTTTACTTTACATAGTGTACTCCCTTAAGGACAGCTGACTGACTTTAGTGTGGTCAAACGCTGCCTCACAGATTAGCGGCAGGCATCACCCCCCCATATATCTGCTACCTTCTTAGTAACACTGCACTCCTTTTCCTCTATAATCTAGAGTGCACCTTTGCCTCTTCCTACTCATCCTACCCACACTCTAGCTCCCTGAATTACACAACACATCTCTGATATACTGACTATTTTGTTTGAATTTAGTCTAAGGTTATTTAACTGCCACATAACTACCTTCCACTCATATAGGATGCATATTGCAGTAACAGGCTCTCTTTCACATAACACTGATAGTCTCCCAAACTCTCCAGTGTTTTGGACTACTGGCTCTGCCCTGCTCAGTTCGCTACGCTCACTCCTCTCCCCTACCCTACCCTCATTCCCACCCTCCCCCATATCAATTACATTTATAGTTAGACACCACACCCTCTATCAGTTCCTTCAAACCCAATTAGATTCCCACCACACACATCACTTACAAACCAACACCCTTCACCATACCCTATCACTCATTATTAGTATATCAAACCCACTTACTTTAAGATACTACACTTAAACACTCTTCATCAAACATGATGAACTGTAAACAACAGTCCCACTTAATAAAAGCACTACTCTACCTATCTACTATCATTACTTTTCTCCTGCTCTCCTACATCTCCTCTTGCCACACTACTCTACATATCAGTACCCCCCCACAATGGCAAACTGAACCTCTATCCACTCCCCTGAAACTTTGTAACTTCCCTATCACACCACTAGACCTCACCTCCTCTAGATCAGTCTCTTACTCCCACTACAAACTGTCAGTCAGAACTAACGCTCACTCCTCATTAAAACATACTAAATTACTACACAAACTAACTAAACTGTATCTTCACCTACTGCACAAACTCATTCACTGTGGTGACATTCACCCTAATCCAGGGCCCACCACAACACCCTACACAGACTCTAATAAGCCAAACCCCCTAATCTATAGATCTAACCCCTCTCTCCTCTTCATTAACATAAATGCAAGAAGTATATTTAGCAAAATCCAGGACCTTCATGCCCTTCTAGCTGTATATAAACTGGAAATAGCAGTGCTAACACCAGAACACCATAATAATGAGATTACAGCCTTTGGCTATAACATAATACAGAAAGATAGAGTAGAGAAAAAGGGAGGTGGCATAGCAATTTTGTTCCAAAATCATCTCACCATTGAACAAATTGATTATAACACCCAATAAATCAAAGATGTTGAACTAGTCCTTGCCAAATTAAAACTAAACTCAAACAAACATATCATTATTGCAGGTGGCTACATTCCACCAGGCAATAACACTACTATAATGGAAAACCTGCTAAACTGGATCTCAAACTCCATGCCACAAGAAACTGTACTATTAGATGACTTTAATATTGACTGGCTGAACTGCTCTAGCCACACTCCAACTACCCACATTAACCTCCATAGATTTACCCAAATTATATCCACCCCAACCAGAAAAGACAAAACCTCAAAACACAAATCCATCTTAGACTGGATTCTGTTATCTGACCTCACTCTAGCATGGCACTCTGGCTGTCTACCTGACAGTCTAATTGATCATCAACCAACCTACCTAATTCAGAACAGACCCCATTACATAAGCCAACCCAACCTCAAAGTAATACATAACAAAAATACCTTTAAAACAACTGAAGTCATTAATTCACTACAAAGCTGTAATTGCACACCCCTAAAACTACTATCTCTAGATGATGCTGTACAGTACTTTAATGCCACTTTCCTGCAAATCCTAAACTGTCATGCCCCCTCCAGAACTATAAGACTAAAAGCTAGCTATGCTCCATGGCTAACTAAAGATACTAAGATTACAGTGAAAGAGAGGGTTCAGGCCTGGAGTCAATATCAAAAGAACAAAACCAGAAATCTGAGGCAAACCTTCCAAGAACTTCGAAACAAAGCCAAAAAAAAAATCAAACTAGACAAAAGTAACTACTACAAAAACATGCAGGAAAAATATGCCAACAACCCTAAAAAAATTTTGGGCTACAATAAATGGCATAATCCACCCAGGTAAAGCCACCACCCCAACCCCAGTACTACCAAACAACCATGACAACATTCCCACACAATTTAACAAGTGCTTTACTGAAACAGTCCAAACCCTTACCAATGCCCTCAATATCACTAGCAGCCCTATACCAAGTGTTAGCAAAACCCACCCTACTACTCAAAACAATACCACCAACTTCTCCCTACACCCTGTACCCACTAAAATTATTTCAAAGCTCCTTAAGAAACTCAAACCAATCATACTAGCTGCTGACACCCTACTAGCCGAATTCCTTCAGATAGCAGCAGATGCCATAGCCTATCCTCTGTCCATCCTCATAAACAGGTCACTTGCAAAATTCAAAGTCCCCACCCTGTGGAAAACATCACACATTATTTCACTGCACAAAAGGGGGGGGGTTCCTTAGAACTCACCAACTACTGCCCAATCGCAATACTCTCACATCTATCCAAGATATTAGAGAGAGTTGTACATTCCCATCTACTTCAGTACCTCTTACAAAGCAATTTAATCTCCAAACCCAGCATGGCTTTAGACCATCCCAAAGCACCACCACAGCATTACTATCCTTTACAGATATAGTTAACGACAATAGAACCAAGGGACTATTTGTATCTTCCATTTTCTTAGACTTATCTAAAGCCTTTGACATGGTAGACCATAACATACTTCTCCAAACTTTATCTACCCTAAGCCTCAGCCCCTCCACTATATCATGGTTTACTAGCTACTTATCTGGTCAACAGCAGGCAGTCCTATGGCATGACCATCTGTCTCCCCTGCTACCAGTATCCATAGGTGTCCCTCAAGGATCCATCCTTGGCCCACTATTGTTTTCACTATTCACCAACCAAATCAATTCCTCCTCACTCACAGCATCAGTAGTACAGTATGCAGATGATACCACCCTTATAAGTGCCACCCCTACATTAAAGGAACTGCAAATCCTCACCCAAAATACTTTTACTCTAGCCAAAACATGGTTCACAAACATCAAACTTATTCTTAACCTCAAAAAACTAAATTAATTATTTTTGGCCCAGGTCATGCCCCCCCCCCCCCCTCAACAACACTTTCACCATTCACTTCAAAGATAACATTCAAATCACTCCAACTGCACATACTAAACTGTTAGGTGTCGAAATAGACAATAACCGCAAATTTGACCTCCATATAGCACAAACCATTACGAAAGCTAATACAAAACTTGGACTTTTTTATAGGAACAAACATTTTATAACTAAACTGTAAAAAGCTGTTTTTTTTATCACTGCTGTGATTGTAATGTAATTACTGTAAATAGTTGGTTTATATATTTTTATTGCTTACTTTATTTGTTACTCCATGCTGTATAATCTCTATACTTATTTTTGTACTCTATTCGAGCTTTTCTCCCTGGGACTCTACTGAAAAAGGGTTCATGCCCAGCCAGACTAACCTGGTCAACAAATGTAAAATAAAATAAATAAATAAACAAACCAAAGCTACTATTGCAAGAACTTGTCTTTTATCCATACTTCTCTATGCCTCTCCTGTCCTTACTAATCTCCACCAGAGTGATCTGAACAAAATGGAATCTTGTTATAACAAAATAGCCAAGTTCTCTACTGAAACCTCATACAAATCCCTTAACCAACTCAATTGGCTCAAGGTACCTCAACTACTTCTGTTTAATCAACTCACAATAGTGCATAATCTCTTCTACCTTCCAGAAACCCCCTGCACTTCAAAATATAATTAACCCCCACATCCCTACCAAAGCCTTACAATCTAGTTCTCAGAACCTAATAAGCATTATCAGACACAAAAATGATGCTGGCAAATCTCTCTTTGCCTGCACTATTGCCAAAATCTGGAACTCACTACCTAGCCAAATAACCTCCACTACCTCCACTATTCAATTTAAGAAACTCCTGAGAACCCACTTCTCAAATAATTGGCTTTGTCATGCTACCCCCAGATTAATTTTCACCAATACCTTGTTCAAGGATTCTACTAAAGGTCCCCTAATTCCTTTCACTGTAAACCTTAATAATCACTGGTTATTTCTGAAACAAATTATTGAGAGTACTCATAATTTAGGAAGACAAACATGTTTTTTGTGTGTATATTTTATATTCTATATAAGCCCTACTACTAGAATGCTGTATGTTGACTTTACTGAAGGAATTGTTAATCTAGACATAACTTATGTTTCTATGGAACCTATATCTCTGTATGATATTCTTGTGTAATTTTTTTGACATGCTATTGGAGCTTTTCTCCCCGGGCCTCTGCTGAACATTTCCCGGTTAACAAATGTAAAATAAAATAAGGGTGGTTTAAAATCTAATCTAGAAAATTATCAAGTAAACATTTAAGTTCTGATTCTAAGTGGTGATGGTTGTTTTGTGCAGACACCTCTACCATGAGGTCTGCATTACACTGATTCCTGTAGGCAGCACACCTTCCCACAATGGGGCAGGTATTTACACAGAAATATTAGTGTAGCTCCATCATATGTCCTCCTCTAAACATGTCTCACTGTGCCAGGAATGAAGAATATGACTCACAAGCATTCCATGCATTCTGAAACCAACCTACAGTACATTATGCACACACACACACACACACACACACACACACACACACACACACACACACACACACACACACACACACACACACACACACACACACATAGCATAGTGCATACATTTTCATGCTGTCAAACAGTAGGGAGACACCTGTATGTGAGCCATAGTACTACAGGCATAGAAACATTACCCCTGTATAATGCCTGCAGTTTTGTAGATGTCATAAAGGTGGATCTCCCAGCAATGGCATCATAGCTGGTGGACTCTAAATAGGATACCATGTCCAAAGCCAAGGACGAAACATGAGTGTTATGTCAATGTATACCTAATCCAAACTTCAGGGCAGATGATACAGGACTTATACAACTCAGAACACCATAAGCTACATCACCGAAGATTTCCATTTTGAATAAGATGTAATCAAGAAATTCTTCTTTTGGAATTGCCAGTGTGTAGCTAAGTTTACAAAATTATAGGTAGACTGATTTCCAAAGTGTGAATTATTTTGGACATTAACTGTTAGTTTTGTCATGTAAGACATTGTTTATTGATATGAAACATGTGCTCTTTAATCCCTTTACTCATTGTTAGAATTATCATTTATTATCAACAGCTAAAATAATAGCAAGTTCTTTAAAACAGTACTGGTATGTCAGAAGCCGTACTAAAAACTGATTTAGTGCAGCTGTCATTCATGTGGAGGGATATAACATTTTAAAGAGAAGGTAAAATCATATTATTGTATAGCCTGTGATAGATGCCCTATAAATAAAATGTAACAGCAAGCCTTGAGGTGAGACTCACAACAGGGGAAGCAACTATACATCAGGACTGAGCTGGAAAAGGTAAACACAATAGGAAGTTGGTATATGAATGCTTGTTACACTGTAGACTGAGCCAAAATTACTTTTATCTTCTTTGCCTGTAACATGCACTGCTCAAACACTGCTTGATATAAAACAATGGAAATACCAGCACAGTATTTAATAATAGACACAAAGCAGTGCAAAGATGATGAGAGTGATTATCATTTATTTTAAACATATATGACGGCAAAGAAGAAAAAAGAGACAGAGAGGAATGATTGTCCTCAACCTACTTAAGAAAACATTTTGAATTTAGTAGGGAATGAGACATTCATTTGGTCTGAATCCAGTTTCATGAACCTAGATAAAATTAGTTGCAAAATAAGCGCTAACGAGAGTGCCTCATCTTGAAGTAAAGATATATTCTTGATTGGAGACTCAGTTATAAGAACTCATGTTTAAACAATCATTTGAACAGAATTGTTATGACCCTTAGTGGTGCAAGGATGCATGACATAACTCTTGCCCTTGAAAAAATAAGTATCTAAGTGTAGGAATATGACAAAATTATAGTATATTCAAGGCAAATTATATTGTTTCCAAAAGCCAACTTGATTTTGATGGAGAGTTGTGCAATTGTTGGATAACATTATCATCTAAAAGAATCTTAACAATTTACTCTCACATTACTTATAGAAAATGTAACTTTTTGATCAAAATATTAAGATTACTTTGCTAACTCTTATGTAACAAGACAGTGCCATGGTGCAAAGAGATAAAGCTCTATGTCCCGAGAAACCTAGGTCTGATCAGTGCCTCACTTGTTTGAGGCATGAGGATAGTCGCACCCATGTGGGGGTGGTGTAGTGCTTGGATGTGCCCCTCAGTTGTTCCATTGTTGAGGCTGGAAATATGCTGTGGGTGCTGTTCACAGGGCAACAGGGGCATTGGCTGAGTTGCAATAAAGGCAAGCTGATTCACTAGTATGTTACATTGCACAGCTCACTGTGGATATATGAGTGTATGTAAAAGGGAAGGGGAAAGTAGGTCACTATAAAAACAATCCTTAGAAGCAATATGATGCTGCCTCAAATGCCTCAATCTTCTCTCCAGCCCCATGCATGGGTGGGAGTTAATCTGGGGGAGTAGGTGCAGCCTTCTAGACCCTGGAGACTAGGACATGTCCTGAGGTGGCACATGTTCAACTGCAAGAAGCAAAGGATGGTGAAAAAAGAACACTTATCAGAAAGAGTGTATCCTTAATAGAATGGAAGTCATTGATCATCCAGGTTTAATGATGGACTCGCATATGTTTCCAAGGAATGGTTTGTACCTGTCTGTCTGGAAAGAGAATCTTGTCTAAAGATTTTTTTTACAATGATATAAAACTGTAATGCAGTTTTTTGAATACGTCATTCCAAAAAGCTCACCCAGTCTCTGCCTCAACTTGCTGTGAAGGAAAGGTTATTTTGCTTTTGCTTTCTTGTATTTTGTATTAACTTATTGTCTTCTTTTATTTTGTATACTGTGATTTGTTTTTTTTCTACTGTGTTTTACTTGTGTTCTGCTTTTAATTGCATATTAAAACTAGGAAGGAGACCATAGCTGCATCTCTTGTGAGCCAAAGGCCCAAATCATCTAATTTATTGAACAAAGCTTTCAAGTCAATGGACTCTTCTTAAGTGTTAATTTAAAAAACAGACAAGCTGTAGCTCATTATAAATATCAAAAGCCAGCCAGTAAAAACCACACCGTCAATCATATGTATAAAATCACATCTTAAAAGTAGGAGAGGAAAAGGGAAATGGGGAGGGAAGAAGGGGAATGGGAAAAAAAGAAAGGAGGCAGTAAAAAACATACAATAAATATATAATATAATAAAATCACTATACTACATAAGACTGTTTTTCTTTTAAAAAAGGTTTGTTACTGTTCATGCTATTTAAACGAGGTGGATAATCAGCACTAAGATAATTAATCCACTTATATTCTTTAATTTCTGTCTTATTATTTAAATCACCACCTCTTTTTCCTAATACTATGTGTTCCAATACTAAATCTATGATGCTTATCATTCTTCAATACATGTTTAACTAAAGCATTTATATTGATGTTCCTGTTCCTGTGGATATCTGACATGTGTGAGGCAATCCTATCTTTTAATTTTGTATTTGTTTTTTTCTACATAAAATGAGTCACAGGATACACAGTTAGCTAGATAAACCACATCCAGGGTATTACAACTCACACAGCTCTGATGGTGTAGAGGTACGTTGCTGTGATTGTAATGCACAGGGTCCTGGGTTCAAGACTTCAAAGTTATAAGTATGTAGTATAAATTTCTGAGATGTAAGAGGATGTATAAATTCATTGGATAAATTAATATACTTACAAAAAGTACAATGATAGCATGGTACACTAGCCTTTGATCCTTCTTTTTTCTTATTCTTATTCTTTCCTAAATGTAGATCTTTGTGGCATAAATATTGCTTTAAATTCCTATCTCTTTTAAATGTAAAGAGTGGACGATCACCAGTGATTTTACTTATCTCACTCACAGACTTAAGTATGGTCCAATTCTTCTGTATAATGGTTTTTATCTGTGGTGTACTTCTATTGTACTTGTGACATATTTGGCAGACCAATCACTTTCTTTATGAACAGTGTCAACCTCTAAGCCATTTCTATGTTAATATGGTTTAGCACTTTTTTCTCTTTCAGTCTTAACAGCTAATATATTACATTCTGTTAACTCTGGGCTATACCCTCTGAGCTTAAAGTCTGTAGTAATAACACCTATTTCTTTCTCAAAACCTTCACTAGCAGTATTTATCCTGCTCCCCCTCAGAAGTTGACTTTTTGTAACATGCTTATATGTATATTTCAGATGCATGCTTCTTGCATGCACATATTGTTGTCTGTACATTTTTTTCTATATATATATACTTGTGTCAAAAGAATAATCATTATAGGTGATAGTCACATCCAAAAAAAATAATATTATTGTCTGAAAAGGACAAGTCAATGGATAAAAAACTTAATTTTTCCTTGTAGGTATGAAAAAAAAGCTTGCAGTTCTTCTATGGTCCCCTTCCACAAAAAATATATATATATATATATATATATATATCATTCAGAAATGTTTTATATAAGGTTAAATTTATATTACAAAAATGATCATATTCATAAACAAACTGTTCTTCCCAATAAGCAAATATTATGTTAACATAAATATTAGCTACTGGGGTACCCATAGCTACCCTTAGCAGCTGATGGTAGTATATATCTCCAAACATAAATACATTATTGGAGAGAACAGTATAGAATGTAACATGTTGATCTTATCCATAGAAAAGTCACTATGAGAGTTTAAAAATTCTATAAAAAACTGTACTCCTACATCTATAACTGTAAATAATGACTTGATGTCTAAAGTAACTAAAATTAGTCTAGTAACACTATTCTTTTCTGACCAATTACATAATGACACCAAAAAACTATTTGAATCCTTTATGAAACTTCTACTATATTTAAATATATCACACAGCTCTTTCTTTAAATATTTAGATAAATCAGTAGTAATCCATCTGTTTCCAGATACAATATGTCTCATGGGTGGAGCTGCAATACTTTTATGAATTTTAGCGAGACCATAAATGATTGGAATAACTACGTGGGCTAAATACAGGTAATTATAAAAGTTGGGTGTAATTGAGAACTCCATTAGGAGGTCATACAAAAGGCTTTAATTTTATACACACACATACACACACACATATATATATATATATATATATATATATATATATATATATATATATATATATATATATAAAAATTCACCTGTAATTTATTTATCCCTTTGAAGGTATTTTCTTCTCCTAATAGTCTCATCATACAATCGTTATAATCTTCAACATTCATCACTACCATCTTCCATCCTTTATCAGCCTGCTTTATAATTATATCATTCCTACTTATCAAATCATTTAAAGTATACCTGTCTTCATCCTTTAAATTAAAATATCTTTTACTGTCTCATTAAAAACATCTGATACAAATCATTCTCACACATTTAAATGCTTTGGTACAAGGTGTACTCTTAGGAATAAAGGTACTGGTGCTTGTTAATTGTAGCCTATATGCTGTATCACTATCCTTATACATAGTTCTTAGATCTAAATTAGGAACAAAAAAACCTAAGCTCAGACAGTGCATCATTTAAATTTCTATCATTAGCTGGAATATAGGTAAGACTTTTGTCTAATAACTGTAATTCAATATCAGTTAGATTCACACTAGATAGGTTTAGAGTAGTACTTCCAATAATATTCAGTTTTTTGTTGTCAATACTTGACTCCAAGTCATTGGTCCTACCTTTGTGAAGGTTCTGATCCCCATCTGAGTCTGTGTCATCACTCTTTCATTTGTTTTCCTTCTGCTTCTGCTTCCTTCTCTCATGTTGCTCCTGGATCTGACTGAAACTGTGATTTATAATGGAAGCTGGAGTTGTAGCACTCATTGAGCAGTTAGAGGAGTTGAAAGTAAAATATCCATTTTGGGATGAACTACAGCATCAGTAGAATGCTCTTTCCTTTGTTGTAACATCTCATTCATTCCATCATTAGCTGGTTCATTATTTGGCTCAGCAATGATAACAGCAGCATTGGTAGCATTTGTGCTTGATGCTTGTTCAGCCATTAATGTGGAAAAGGAAGAGAAGGCATCTAAATAAGCTGCTAAAGTTCCCACACAAGCAGATTGGCTATTCATGCAACTAGGGACTACCACATTTTCTGCATTAGTGAGAATAGAAAGTGAATTGATTTTTAAATTAGCAGATTGTGTTATTGCCACACTACTAAATGGAATACTTGTGGCACTTTCATTAGAAACAGGGGTTTGGGGCCAGTGAAATATTATTCCAGTCTTGAAATCATTTAAATCATGAATAAATGTATTTTTCTTAGCTGTAACTAGCTGAATCTCAAAGCACTCAATTCTCTCCCGCATTTGTTGGTATTCACTGGTAGCTAAATTAAAATCAGTTGAATTAGCAAACTCCTATTCCATCTGTTTTATTTTACTAAACAGTTTGTTCTCAATAGGAAGAAAGAAGTCACTCATGAGTTTCGTATAATGGGAACTCAACTTTAAGTTTTTGCCATTTTTTTTAATAACTCAGGATATCTATTGCCATATGTAGACATCTTAGTTATCCTCAAGCCTCTAGGTATGATACCAGTTTCTAAATAAGACACAAAATTAAGTCTTTGCAGCTAAAGTCTTTTATATGTTTGCATATGGTTTTCCATTTCATGCAATTATTTCTTGACATCCTTATCTGCAGAATTATGAGATGGAACTTTATACCCGCTATTAGAATGAGAAAATAAATTCATAAACGGGTTTTCATTCACTGTTAATGTACATATCAAAGAAGTGGCAGTCCCAATAGCTTGCATATTCACCATGTCACAATATATGTCTGGCTAAATATGAACCAAAAAGACGTGTGTAGAACAAGTATTAAGTCCAAAGTAGAAAACCAAAAATCTAACAGCCAACTGGACCAAAGGTAGAAACAAAATCCAACAAAAGAAAAATACAAAGGCCCAAGCCGTCTAATTTATTGAAAAAAGATTTCAAGTCAACAGACTATCCTTCAGTGTTAATTAATTAAAAAAACAATAAGCTGTAACTCATTATAAATATCAAAAGCCAGCCAGTAAAAACAACGCAGTTGAACACATGTATAAAATCACATCTAAAAAGTAAGAGGGGAAAAGGGAAAGAGGGGGAAATGGGAAAAAAGAAGGGAGATACTAAAATACATACAAACATATATAATATAATAAAAGCATTATACTACATAAGATTGTTTTTCTTTTAATAAAGGTTTGTTACTGTTCATGCTATTTAAACATGGTGGATAATTAGCTCTAAGATAATTAATCCACTTATATTCTTCAATTTCAGTCTTATTATTTAAATCACCACCTCTTTTTCCTAATACTATGTGTTCCAATACTCAAAATTTAAAACTATGATGCTTATCATTCTTCATTACATGTTTAACTAAAGCATTTGTATCGATGTTCCTATGGATATCTGACATGTGTGAGGCAATCCTATCTTTTACATTATTATTTGTTTTTCCTACATAAAATGAGTTGCAGGATACACATTTAGCTAGATAAACCACATCCTGGGTATTACAAGTTGCATAAGTATGTAATATAAATTTATTAAATGTAAGACGATGTATAAATTCATTAGATAAATGAATCTACTTACAAAAAGTACAGTTATAACATGATGCAGTAACCTTTGACCCTTCTTTTTTCTTTTTATTCTATGCTTTTGTGTAACATAAAAAAGCTTTAGGACACTACATGCAAAACGTTAGTAGTTCTTATTAAATAAGCTGATGGCTATAAATCCAGACTGCTGCACTTTCCAAAAACCCTATCAGATGTGATGATATTAACTCACAGTGAAATGCTTTCTAAAAACAATGTCCTTTTCAACTAAATTGTGAATCCTAATGCAAAACCCTTGTGTGCGTACATGAACTAGAATGGTTTTATGAGTAGAAAATAATAGGGCAGATCAAGGACTTTCAGTTTGATTCATTATGGCATTAACATTTTAGTAAACATATGCAGTTGTTGAATTTACATGTGCTGCTCCTTTGTAACACAAGTACATGTTTTTATCAAAAAAGGAGTGAGTACCATAAAAAGGAAGGAAGGACAGAAGGATGGAAGGGGTTTGTAGGTGTAGTGTACAGTGCTTTCTCCTTGCATGGTTACTGGAAGTATGATATAACGTCTCTGTTTTTCTCAAAGCAGTGCTCTCATTCACTCAAAAATACACACAAGTATTTATTTATTTTTTAGAAAATAGCAGATTCATGTTTCAACAAAAAATTTTATTCAGGCACAAAAAAAAAAACTTCCAGAAAACCAATAAATTAATGCAGCATTTAAAACATTTCCAATTTTCCCATCAAAACACAATGGCAAGCAATGTGACAGATTCTGATATATTTATAGCATATAGCACTGTATTAGGTATCACTAAGCCTTATTATGAAACTTACTGCATTTAGACAGTGGCAGATTAAGCAGATTCCACAAGTGATGCATTGGATATTAATGTCATGCAAAGATATCAATCAGTATCTTTAGTACTTGGCAATAGAAAGCATATCCATGCAACATATGTTGTCACGTAATGCAAAGAGATGCATAACCTTAATGAATGTCATTTAAGTTCTGTAACAATTGTATTAAATGAACAATTCCAAAGGGCATTACTAGGTGGTAACATTTTGTGGTAACTTCATCACAAGACTATATATAGCTACAATATTGCATTTACTGTAAGTCATTAATGAATGCTAATAACAGTCACTGATCTATGTAGCTGACAACCCATTTGTTCAGAAATGAAGACTATGTCTCTGGTGTATCTAGCTGAGGGGTCAACTGCTTGGTTGTTATCTCCTTAGCTTTGTATCATGTGGTTTGTGAGTGACAGCTGGGAATCTAACTTGTAGCACAGCATTTTCTGAGACTGTGAACAAGGTCAACATCACTGAAATCACTTGATCCTAACTACCTGGACATGCTTTGGCAGCTTGTTTGGTATCAACCCTCAGGACAACTAGTATGCATATTAAAATGAGCAGTCATAGTTCAGTTCATACTGCACTTTATTACCATTATTTCTGGCATCTCAAATTTATATAGAGAATATAATCCTGCTATTCATTTCAGCATATTTATTTTGTACTGACCATCCCATTTTCAATAACAATGTCCTTGTAGGTGGGGCAGATAATGTCCACCAGCTATCCATATTGATGGAGCAAAGGTGGAAATTTTTGATTTTCTTGCATAGCAGAACCTTTGTATTCACTTTCCCATCTATAATTTTACAGTTTACAGTGAAGTTGTGTATCCTGCACTACACTGCATCATGGTGGCTAGATCCATTTTCAAATTGCTGACACTGCAGTGCAAAATTTGGGGATACTATTTCCTGAGTGTGCCATACTTTGGATGACATGTTTACCAAAACCACATCTGCTTAAGTTGGTAATCATATATGTGCATGTAAAAGATTCCATGACACCTATTTAAAAGACTAGGAGACATTCTCTGATGCCTTGACCATATATCCCCTTGTCGTATAATACCACTTTTATTCTCCATTGAAAAGAGGCCACTAGTCTAGTGGAACTAATGCAGTCAACAAAGGATGGACCAGCAAAAAATAGATATTAATATCTGTTGCTTCATAACTAATCTACAGATATATGATTAAAGTACAACAGCAAACCGTATGCTTTTCTGGATAGGTTAGGACTTCATAAAGAGTGGCTGAATCAAAAGTAGGACAGTAATGATGTATGGACTACTTTATTAAAAATAAATAACCCAACAGGATATCAAACAGAGTTGTTCTTCAAGTAAAACAATGACAAAATATGTTTAAACAGAGATAATACAAAATGCCAATAAACTGGTGGATCAATCAGGATACAATTCTTGAAGGATAATATCATAAATGCATAAATAATAAGCTTCCATTCATGAAAAGCATAACAGTTCCTTTCCCAGAAATGCAACAGTATTGTTTAAAAATATTAATAGTACTGAAAGTGCATTGTCCTCAGACCCCTCTTCCCATTTTACAAACTACAATAAACAGAGAGGAATCAATGCAACTAGTTTATTTGCCAAATATACCTTTATACATAACTAAAAACATCACCATCAACACCAACATCAGATAATTTAATTCAAAAAGACAGTTGCATATATATCTCTGAGGCCTCAGCATACCGAACAGTCCCTGACCGGGCAACATTAGAGATACAGCCCACACTGGCTGGCTTGTGTGGTCCTAAGCCAATTTACATACTGTCAGCACTCCCTTGGTAAAGCATGATCATCTAATCAAGTGCAGAGTTATTGACCATCTTTGATCAATTATAGATTGGGAAAGGAAAGGAACCATTCAACATATTTGCATGGGGGGGCAAAGACTGCTTCACCAACTGCTTCATCAATTGTGATGAGACACATCCCCTGCTTACTAATAAACACCCCCATCCACCCCTGACAAGGGATGTCATGTCCACAGGATCAATCCACTTAGCAAAGACAAATAAATCTACATCTCAAATGTAACTTGTGACTACGGAACACTTAGAAAATTGTAGAGCAAAAATAAGGAGCAAAATTGTGCTCCAGCAGATATACTTCAGTAGATCAAATGTACACAAAACCAACATTTATTTTAATGAGATGAGAAGATCACAATTTGAAAATCATGAACATTTACAGTTTTGAAACAGGTAAAAACAAAAAAGCAACTGCGCATGTCAGACACCACTAGCAGCAGGCAAATGGAGATTGCAGTGTATTGGCAGAAAACCTGCTCCATTTAAGCACTGAATTTAACATAAAATGTACCATTTTTAATGCTTTTGTAGTGGGGCAAGCCCTCCTGCACCCCCACACCCCCTGCAAATTATATATACTAACTCTGAGATCACACTACAGTGGAAAAAAGGGTAAACTTACTGACCCTCACTGTACCACAATCTTCATTCTAAGACATTCAAAAAGGTACATATTTATGTTAAATGCAGTGCTTAAATGTAGCAGGTGTTTCTGTTAATACATTCCAATCTCCATTCACATGCTGCTAGTGGTGCCTGATATGCGCAGATGATTTTTTTTGTTTTTACCAGTTTCGAAATTCTAAATGTTCTTGATTTTTACATTATGATCTTCTCATCTTGGTAAAGTAAATTTTAGTTTTGTGTACATTTGATCTACTGAAGTAGATCTGCTCCAACCAATAGCTCTTTTACTGCTTCAATATAGAAAACTGTAAAGTACTCTGTGAACTGAACTTGGTTGGTTTGCTGTTTACTTGTTTTAATACAGCAATTGACATTCTGTGATTACCAAGGTGTGTGTCCCTTTTTGGTTTTACTTCATTTTATATCCGCATGCTACTTTATGCTGTTTGGAGATCCTCAAAGAATAGTGATTGAAGATGTCTGTGCCTGCTCATGTTGTGGAGGTGCTGTATGGCACATCAACAGACATACTTCATATTTTCTTATACAGAAATGGTAGAGATAGAGGAAAATGTAAATGAAATGGCAAATATGACATGTATTTGCTCTTTGCAGCTGTAGTGCCTTCTATTTTGTATTCTCATATTTGCTGCTGTTAGTGTGAAGACATGCCTTCTGTATGTATTCCTTACCCTTTTGGATGCCAATATGTTGAGTCCCACATGGTGATAAGATATTGACAAACAACATTTTACTTGCATTAAGGATTTCATGAGTGCTGGGCAGATGTTTCTAAGAACTTCAGCATGATACTATGACTCTGGTGGAAATCAAATCGGCAGAATGAGAGGTCCCTCCACTGTAGAACTATTAAGTGAATACATTTGTAGAACACTGGTAACAGTCTTCTAAATTGTCCAGAATTTCACAGACTGTCCAGATTTTTTGCCTCATATGTTTGGTCTGTTACTCACATAATTTGTAGTTTTTTGCAAATTTTTGATGGTTAAAGGCATTAAATAAAGACAGACATTGAGCTTAGACTTTATATCCTTTAGAAAAATACATGCTAATGCAAAACTTGCTATTCTAGCAAATTTATTAGCTTCTAAGATCAACATTTAAAATATGTCCCTAATTTTGGACCTTTATCCATCCATTATTTCTGCCTTTGTCCAGAATTCTTGTGCTAAGAGGTAGTCCTCTAGCAGCAAGTGACATCTTGTATTGCTGGGAGAATGAGCTGACGATCTTTTGCATGTACAAAATACACTGTCATACATTTGGTAAATGTTAAGATTCTTCCTAATCTGCCCATACACCCACATAATGAAGATTCATATAGACCAGTGTGTTTACAGCACAGGTAGCAGTCCTTATCTGGCAATGATTAATAAGAGAGTGCCATATTCGCAGAGAAAAAATTAACCACAAAGAATAAATGGTGAGCCTGACACCCTGCTGTTGGCATCAGCATTTATAACTTGTTCTCTAACCACATACATTATTTGTGTTATCTATTATTGTCCATAACAGACAGCTTTTTTCACTGTCCTTTCCATAACCCCTATTTATGGTCCCATTTACACTGCTACGTTCCTCTTCTAGCACTAGCGTTTCACCACTTTATTGCTCCTCTTGTGTGATCACCACCTGTTTTCTCGATTTGCCACCCTCCTGTATGGTACATGTGGCATACATGTTTTTGTCTGTCATCTGTTATCCAGCTGTCATACCTCACAACCTCTTAGAGCAAGAAATCTGAACAAAGCCGTAAATAAAAGTGGGACAAAGGCCCAACAATAGGGACAATTTTTAAATATTGCTCTTACAAATATACACATTTGACAGAATGTCTGTCATTATTTTCAAACATGAATATTTAATGATTTGCCATTAATTTGCCAGAAAACCACAATTTTATGAAAAATGGACCAAACATATGAGGCAAAAATCTAGACATTCTGTGAACATCTGTGCAGTTGAGAGGTATGCCAGCTATATGTGCTTTAGGGCATATGCACTATATACATATATTGCTACTCTGTACTCTTCATGTGATGTGGTGTCTTATGCGCTATCCCCTACAGCAAGGGATTCTCTCTTTATGGGGTCTTTGCAGGGTGTATTCCACAGTGTGTTCATCTACATATGTATATCTGCCTATATTTGTCACCAACAATATGGAATACATGTTGAAGGCATTGTGGTTAATAAAATGGGATCTGCACTGCTGGCATCTTTTGTACTATAATACTATATTGGCATACTGTTTGCCATCCTCTAGCAGATGCAACACTGCTACACATGTCTAGTGATACATAAACCTTGGCAGCATCAAGAATATCCCCTATCCTATCTTTGCATGCAGCTATACATCTAAACTAGCACATGGGCCTGCTCCAATGAGCCTGTATTGGTGCTAGCCTTCTTAACATTTGATATTATTGCTATGAGTGTGTGATTCTATATGACCTCCCAATTTCTTTGCCAGACTACACTTCTCTTGCCTACCAATGTTTTGCTAGTTAATAGATGGCCACTCCTGCTTTTCTATTGACCATTTGCTGTCCATTTCACCTACTGCAGCTTGCTGTTGTGCACTTCTTGCTGTAGTGTTTATCTCAGGCACTGTCTTCTGGCATCCCATATCCTTTATCTTCCAATGTTTATTCCTGTGCCTTGTTTACATATGCCATTCTGCTTTGCTATATATCTCCTAGTAGTGGAAATATGTGGTTATGAAGGTGTTTGCATATTTTATTTATTTTTGCCTTTGAAGGCTGGATAATTTCTCTCTGTAATATTTAATTGTTTATGATGCCTGTTTAGTTCATTCAGACAATTTTATTTTGGAAATGAGTGGGCTCATTGATGGCATCTAATTGCACTGCCTGCAATTCTTATTTGCACAGTGTAGCATTAACCTTGTGTCACACCATGCTATTGTTTCACAAACCCACCTGTGTACACTAACACCTACTTAATACTGAATGTTAATTTATTAACTTGGTTATTTCTGTTCACCAGTTCAAAGTACTGACCAATTAATCAAATCCCATTTTTAGTAATTTCCTCCAAGTATGAAAATAATGATAGGGGTGGGAAGCGTTATATGAACAACTAATACTCTGATATATGCTGCAACATACTAGAATAAATGCATTAATTGCATACAGGATAAAACATATGAATGAATAAAAGTTATGTTTGAGAAATGTTTGAATTCAAAGAAATAGAACAAAATAGGACTGCTGCTTGCCATGAATGAATAAAGCTTATTTTATAATAGTGCAACATAATTAACAGAATCATCATGCTTCATTTAGGCTACAAACTCTGAAGATGATAAATCTGTAGAGGAGAGGAACTGGTGAGAGGATATGGGATTACACGAAGCAAGGGTAGTTCATAAAAAATAGAATATTTGAAAGGTGACACAAAAAAGTCAATGAAAGAGGAAATAGACAGAAGCAGAGGGGTACCAGAATAAAAAACAACTGGAGAGAGCAACCATATTTTCATTAAAAGTAAGGATCTGCACATTGGAATAAAGTAAACATTAATAGTCTATGCAACCTATAAGATAGAACAAAACTTAAGTTTATTATCAGACATTTAAGGTACAGTACTCAAGAAATGTAAATGGTACTCTTTTGCTAGGAGCTGAATTATGCAATAAGCATACATTTTATGAAACTAATGAGATGTGCTGTTCACATGGTATAAAGTCATCAGGATTATTAGCTACAGAGCAAACAACCACAACAGAATGACTTGAAAACAAAGTCCTAACTGCAGTGTAGCAGCTGCACTTTATACTGTTTTAATTTAATGTAATTATTTCAACCATAGAAGTGAAACCAGTGCAGTGCTGGAGATTGGCAGCCATGACCCAAATATCAAGAGCAAGGATAAATGTAACACATATGGGCAGTTTAAAGTACCCAGTGCACAGCATGCTTTTACATTGTACAGAGGAAAATGGAAATAGAATATCTAGAGAAAGAAAACAACATAGACACAGAAAGAAGATTCAAACGTCACACGTAGTACATACAAATCAAGTCTAAACCTTTACCCTGGTGCTCTGAGCTAAAAATCATAACATACATACCACTCAGCCGGCCATATAAGTATAAGTTGGGGATGATATTTGTGAGGCCATTTAATGTTACTGACCACTCCATTCTATTGCATTCTGAAGGGAGCAGGAGGTTATATGACTATTTTTTTGCACTGACTAAATATATTGCATCTAGCCTAACACAAATAGATTTTCACACACAAGGTATCGTGAGCTGAAAAAAATGCTTACTCTTGAGTGTTGCACACTTTCCTTCAGAGCTTTGGTGTAGATGTGATAAGACACGTGTTTGTATTATAGCCAAGCAAGCAAACAGAGTCAACACACATTTCAAATAGCAGCAGTCTTGGGTGTCCTTAATATGAATATATTAGTGTTTTCAGAATAGCAGCTTATTGGCCATCAGAAGGTTTGACCACTGTAATCCCAAGATGATATTTTCATAGCTTCATTTGTTTATAGGTATTTTCTAGGCTATTAATCTGTGCAGATCTTAAGCCTAGCCTTAAATTCCCATAGTAGTTTTTAACACTTATATGTTGAATACAAATAACTTAAGATACAGGCCAGACAAGGATATGTTGGGATATTTACATATTTTCTCTCTTCATGAGGGACAAGGGTGCTAAATTGGGAAGGGGGTACTGAATTTGCCAATCCATTCATCTGAATTATTTTTAAATAGAGTAAGAAGAGTAGTTTGATTTATGTGAAGTGAAAGTGGGTTCCATAGAAACTATATTCTCTATAATACATACCAGTCCTGCTAACATTTTCTATTTATTTTGCAAAAGAGATTGAAATCCATTGAGGGGATGTTTATGATATCATTCAACTTGAAATGTGTAAAAATCTGACAAAACTGGTCTGTTGAAGTTCTATACACCCGCGCCCTGGCCCAGCAATCAAGGAGCCTCAATCCCACATCACTAACACCAGAGAGGCTTCTCATATAAGAGGAAAGGATAACAAATACACACAGTAAAGTACAATTTCCCTTAAGTGCACACAGAGATCACAGTCAGTCTGGGGCTGGTTGCTTCCTTGCTCTCCAGGTCCCCAATAAGACTTCCAGCTATAGGGTCCAGATCTCAGCTTAGCTGGCAAGCTAACCTCCAGTACCCTCTCTGTCCAACCAGTGCATCGTGTCCCTGCCCAAGTAGCTGACACACACACACTTTGAGATAAGTATTTATACAAATTCACAGACACTCCTGGGAAAGGCTGACACAGATTCTCCAGCTGTGCCCCTTTACCCACACTATATGGTAGTAATTATTGCCACCACCAACTAATAATTATCAGCTACCCAAAAGTCCTTAAAAGGGTGTCCAATTATTACTGTGCACTATTATTATCCAATTGGTAAATGTGACTAATCAGTCAAGGCTTATTAGGGTGGCCTTGTACAATAAACTCTATAAATATGCAATGTACTCTAGAGCTTCACTTATCTCTACACAAAGCAGACACAGGTAAAAGGTTTTTAAAATATTTAATAATACATACTAAAAACACAAGACAGTACTACTACACCACAGTGCCATTCAAGAGTTCAGAGATCACACAGAAACTTAAAATAATTCAGTACTACAGTTCTGACATAACAGAAAAACACTTAGTCTAATCGTTATAGTCCTAGCTATTTCTACAAGAAAACATACTTCTAAGACAACTTACTTACTTAGAGCAAGTCTGTGCTGAGTTGATTATCAAGACAAAAATGCTAAACAATCTCTGGTTTTCACTGTTTAAATTGAAACTCCATTTCTGATAAACATTACATCATCTTTTTCACCCTTTCTGGACTTTCCAGGCTACACTTT
The DNA here is from genome assembly GCF_019279795.1 of Protopterus annectens. Lineage (NCBI taxonomy): Eukaryota > Metazoa > Chordata > Ceratodontiformes > Protopteridae > Protopterus > Protopterus annectens. The sequence continues at coordinate 928,364,692 of NC_056732.1, read as the reverse complement.
AACTGCATTTACATTATTTTACACTTAGAACAATAAATGACATTCCACATGTAAATTCTGGTCATTAACTTTAGCCTTAAAACAATAGGCAGGAAGCTTACTCCAGACTCATCAACTCCAAATTTAACTTCAAAGGACATGCAAAGCATAATTTTAGTTTCAAAGAACATTTGAAATGCTTGGCTTAGTTTTCCTTACAGCAGATGGCAATGTTGCCACATTGTTGAAACAGCATTTCTTTACATTTAAGACACAAGCCTGTGTTTTATATTTATATTTACAGATGCCAGAATTTTGTACCAAATTCTATTTGACTAGGCTGGCAGCCTTCACCCTTCTCTATCAGTCTTCACAGTTACATATAAGCATACAATGAAAAAAGGACTTTCTTACAACAGTGGGTATGTGGTGATCAAAGCACAGTTTGTCGCCAATATAGATTCCCAGATCTCTGACTATAGGATCAGATTTCAGATGTATGTCATCACTGTGATAATTACAGGTGGAGTCACGCCTACTGAAGGATACGATTAGATACTTTTTGGCATTTAAATTTAGTCCATGGTTTTGACACTGGCAGTATATTTGGGTTAGGCCCTCTTGGAGCATTTTGAATGTACTCTGAGGAGGTTAAGGTGGTAAGAAGTATGCAGTCATTGGCAAACTTGGTCAGCTACAAACCCTTTGGCCTCCAAGAAGTAAATTTCAAAAAGGAGTGGCCCAAGGACTGAATCCCATAATACATTGTTAGTGGCAGATTTTATAGAGGACATAGGGCTATCCAGTCTAACTTCCTTGGTTCTCTTTGTGAGCCAGTTTTCTATCCAAGCTACACATAGACTGGCATTTAGTTGGGATAATTTAACCACAATATCTGAGTGTGGGATGGCATTGAATACCTTTACAATGACTAGATATGCAGTGTGGAGTTTTGCTCTAATCCTTTGCTGCAGTAATTTTTCAATAAAGGTGGCCAGGTTACTTAGGCAAGACCAGTACTTGACAATTCAAAACCGGGTTGGATCTGTTGATTACCTATATCCTTATTTATTAATTCCATAAAGATCCTTTCTATAGCTTTATAGATGACAAGGGTCAGACTTATGCATTTATAATTACCAGAGTCCATTTTCTTTGAAGCCCCAAGTTCATTTAAGTGAATGACTGTTGCTGTCCTCCATTCAGGGGATCAGAAAAGCCTTGCTTCAGGCTGACCACTAGGTTGTCTGGTATGTTATCTGGCCTCATAAACATTGTGTTCTTGTCCATAGATAGAGCATTGAGGTTTGAGGAGGGTGTAGTTGTTGGTATTGGCATGTGATCTGAGAATACAGAGGGGGGGAGACGGGGTGATGTTTAAGGTAAATTTATCTGCTAGTAGATCTGTTGTGTCCTCTGGGACTTAGTATGTGATAACATTTACTATTAGCTCTACACAGTGTTGAGTATTGTTTTTGAAATTTTTAACATAATGAAATAAGGCTTTATTGATATCTTTCACCTATGTGGCTATTTTTACCCCATATCTGTGCTTTTGGCATCTTGAAAGTTAGCTTTATTTTTGCAGGCAATTAGAGTAGGAAGGGCAGAAGGTATGTTTAGTCTAGAGTAGTTTTTGTGGGTATGCACAGAAAAATGTTTGTTTCTGTATAGCATGCCTAGTTTTTGATGGATTTTCTTGATATTGCTTTGGATGCGGAGGTAAAATTTAAAATTGTCATTTATTATGACTCTTAAGAGTTTGGTATGGTGGTCTAACTTGATGTCAGTGCCATTTGCTGAACAGATTTTGAAAGATGCTTTGTTAGGAGTTTGAGATTTTGGTATAAAAAAGAGGAGCTTGTTTTTTGGGGGTTGGAGCTTTTGAGTAGGAGATGTGCAGTTGTAAGCCAGGTTTCAATGGAGATGAAAGCTTGTTGAATGATTTCTTGGAGGTATATATTGAATCAAGGTGTCTTCATAAGAAGATGAATGTAGCTTATTAATACAAATATTGAACAGTAGAGGGCCAAGGATGGATCCTTGTGGGACTCCTGCGGACGTGTGAAGTTATGCAGAGATGAATCCTTGCTATTGTATAGCTTGTTGCCTGTTGTCAAGGTAGCTGGAGAATCACTGAATAGATGGAGATAATAGCCACACAGTGGAAAGTTGACTGAGGAGCTTACTGTGAGAAACCATGTCAAAGGCTTTTGATAGCTATAGAACTACTGCAGATAACAAGTTTATTAGAGTTGCAAGCTTTGACAGTCAAGACCTGAGGTAACTGACACCTGAGGTAATATCTCTCATACATCATCCAAAAGGTGCATAAAATGATCGGCAAATAAGTTAATAGCAGTCATTTTTCATTTATATCCTCCGAGCTGCTTATTAGTCTATTTATTCTTTGACACAACCTTTCCTTAACTGAAATTAATATACTGGGAGATAATGGACATCCATCTCTAGTTTTTCTGCCTAAAATTACTTTTCACAGTTAAACCCCTATTTACCTTAATTCATGCTTTTGGCATTTTATATATAGATCTAGTGCTCTATATAGCCCTAACTTCCTTGAAAACTTAGTTTAAGGTTTCCATCATAAAATCCCAGTTTAACAGAGCCAATAGCATTTTGTTTATCCATAATTACTACCTCTTCTCCATATATCTTTTTATCTCACACTAATTGATAAAATTCACCAACACTAGTTTTCAGTGATATGTACACTACTACTAGCCTTCTATGAGGTGCACTTGTGATGTTCTCAGTTACCTTGATAACAGGACATTCAGCCTGGAAGAGTATAACCTGGCCATTATTTTAGCATTACTATTACACAAAGAAATTGGCCTGTAGTTTGATGGGTATTCCTTCCTCACCTCCTTCTTTGCCTGTCACATTGACTCTGGTGTCTCCTGCTCTGCATTGCTTCTTGCTAAAACTTCTCAACACTGGCTTCATCTGTCCTCATAGACCTAATTCTAACAAATAATTTGCCCATCTTTGTTCTGTTCTTATCTGTGTCTATCCTGTTCTCCTAATACCCTCTCTGTGTTCTTGCTAGTTCTTTTTGACCATTTTGTAGCTTTTTTACCTCATTTTTTTCTAAATAAAATCATATTCTTCTGCTTTCTCCTTGCAGTTTTTTTTAACCTTCCACTTAGTGAATGGTTTACACCCCACATAAGCTGATTAACTGCCTGTGCTGATTCCCAGATATTTGCTACAAATGCCCTTTATCAATTGCAGGTGTCTCATTTAATAATTCTCTAGAGAAATTTAGCTATACAATTGATCTTCGAAAAGAACAGCTAACTCAATTGTCATCCAGCCTCTGCTAGCCATGCTACACAGCTTCTGTCATCATCATCACTACTATACTATATTTCTTTGTTTCATTGCCCCATATACCACTTTGTAATGAATCTGGGCAGGGAGCTTTTTATTGTCCTGGGATGCACTGAGGAGTATTGTGATGCTGTACTGCCTCCAGCCATGTGTGCAGTCATCCACTGCTCCCATCTGACTACTTTAGCAGTACCTGCAAGGCTTTAGTACTACACTCCTGTTGGCATAGATTAAGGTTGTCCTCAATAGCTGAGCCAATGAAGACAAACAGTTGCCTCTGCAACCATATATTAATTATATTTGACAACATATTGATGTCATAACCAAAATAACACCATAAACAACATCCTAAATACAGACTGTAACCTTTGAATCTAGTGCCAGTTCATGTAACCAATGGTCTTAATCATGGTCTGGTGAAAGGAAGAAAGCTATTACCTTCCTAGAGATTTTTCCCTTTTAGGTATGGAAAGACAGGTTGCAAAATAATAGAATTTCCTTTCATGTAGACAAACTTGTAGCAGTGTTTGCCCTGAACAAGCATTCATCTAAATCTAAATTTTCCTAGCATTGATGCACCAGGTATCAATAGAATAGCTGACAGGAAAATCAGGAACAATTAGTAAATAAGAAGCTAAAACAAATATTAAAAACATAAGAACAGACACCTTAGATAAGTGGAAAATGGAAAGTGGTGGTAGAAAGGTTGGCTGACCACAATCTAGTGCCAGCTAATGATGTTAATGCAGGAACTGCAATTCATATCACTTGGTCAGGTGAAAGGTGGAATGTTGCGTATGTTCTGTAAGTGCAAGACAATGGGGGGGGGGGGGCCCATAATGGAGCACCCATAATGGAATATAATGGAATCTTTTAGATTAGCTCAGATTGGATTGAGGAGTTTGTCTGTATGAACCTTGAGAATGAGTGAATAAAAGTGTAACCAAAGAAGATAAATTATTCTGATTCTGTCCCACTGATTTGAAAAAAACACTTTGATATGAAATGGATATCCTCATGCTGGGAAAGAATTATGATTTAAGTGATGCAGAAAGTGATGAAACTAAACTTGGTAAGGGGAGAAAATTGTAGTAAATTAGGGCACAGGCAGGTATCATTTTATGGAATTATTATATCCACAGTTGTTTTCAATTACAGTTTCCAATTCCTGCATTTAAATTCCCTTTCTTGAATACAATTATGTCTCAGCACTTTGACATTTACTTCTTTTCTAGGACTGAAACAATACAATTGCAAGTGCAGCTAGCCTTCTACTTACCTATGTGCTATTCTTCCCCAAGATAAATGTGTGCTCTTTCTATAAAAAGTTCAAAGGATTTGTGTATATTTTTGAAAACTATAATAAAATTGTACATGTAAAACTCGCTGTGCATAACAAGAATTATTGCCCAATCATTTTAGTTTCCAGAATAGTAAAGTATTTGAATATTTACCTCATGAATCATCCTAGAGATTAATCACTCAGATTCTGTAAGTGTGCAGTTTGTGAGGAACAGCAGAAGTCCATACTGAAGACTATTTCAATGTTTGAAAGGCAGCTTTACTTGTCTAGTTCATTTGCACTGACTAGTATAAAGTATTTTCATAATACGACTGTTACAAGCGCCATGAGTAAACTCAGCATGTCTGCCTCTTTCCTGCCCACATACCAGTAAGAGCAAAATATAACTTAAAAGATTGTCACACTAAAATATAGGAAGTATCATGAGCCACAACAACATGGGCTACTCCTTTTTTGAAAATTTGCTTGGTAACTCAAAAAATTCACAAAAGCACACAAAAATTATTTTTTTTGTAGAGGGGTAAGCCCCCCTGCACTATCGGTGATATATTTGGCCTCCTACACCATATTGACATACTTATATAATCCACTCTACATTTGTAATACAGTGGGAAAAAAGGTGAAAAATTACTAAAAGTGTATTGCTGGTTCATGCAGTCTATTACACTACAGTCAACCAAGGAGTAGCTTTCACAATTTGATCTACAGACCCACAATCACACATGTCTCAGTGAAGCATCCAAAAGCTTACACATGCCCATGTACATGCATATGCCCACATGTACTGGTTTTAGCTAATGTCCATCTGTCATCAGTGAACTAGATGGACGAATAGATAGGTAGATAAGATAGATATAATACGTCCAACTTTTTTTCAGAATAGAAATGGAGTTAATAATTGGACATTAAATCCTAGTTTACTCCAGAAAGAAGATGTAAACAAGGGAATTTCTTATTTATAAGAAAATTTTCTTCAGAATAAATCAGATTAAAATATCCTGCTATACATTTGATGGACAGCGCTTAAGTCCCAAATTAGAGGTATATTTATAAGTAAATCTACTTATTATAAAAAATATATAATTTTAATGAAGCTAAATTAAAAGTGGAAATCAGTCTGGATCAAGATTTACAAACTGACAAAACTGTGAAATGTATTGCTGATCTCCCAAAAAATCTTTGTAGGTTAAATATTAAACAATTATTTTATGAAAAGAAAACCTTGGCAAGATACTCAGAATGGGCCCAAAAGCCTTCTAAATTCTTAGCAAGAACAATAAACATATATAACTTCCACCCTTGATAACTAAGATTATATATCAGAATAAATGTTATAAATTTCGAGAAGAAATCATGGAAACTTTTGTGCAGATTTATACTAAGCTATATGAGGACCATAACCTAAATTTTTCTAACCAAAATTTAGAAAGTTTCTTAAGTAATTTATCTTTTCCAAAACTCAATAAGACCCAATAAGATAAGATCACTGCACCCTTTGATCAACCAGAAATCTTAGATATTATTAAAAACCTCAAATACAGTAAAGTTCTAGACCCAGATGGTTTAATAGCTGATTTCTATAAAGTTTTTGTCCAGCTAGTTTCTAAAAAATTACTATATGTTTTTAATTATATATGTAGGAGAGGTATATCAGATTTGCATATGAATAACTGTAAATTTTCATGCCTAAATAAATCAGGATCTCAGAGGTCCTGCAAATTACAGACTGATATCACTTATTAATATTGCTATTAAGATCTTTGCTCTAATTATAGCAAACATGTTAAAACTGATCTTTCCGCAAATAATGTCTCCTTTTCAATCAGCTTCTTACAAGCCAGACAAACTTGTGATCATGCATTAACATTAGATACACTAATTATGCTATCCAAACATTGTAATTCATCGATGTTTTTATTATCATTGAATGCCTCAAATGTATTTGACAGGTTAAATTTACATTTTCTATTTGCGGTTCTTCTGCACTTCAGTTTTCCTTCTACTTTTTTTAATTTTATAAGAATACTTTATTCAAATGCATATACTCCTCTATTTATAAATAAGATTTTCTCATCTCCAATTAAGTTAATAAATGTTACAAGACAAGGTTGCCCTCTTTCACCATACCTATTTAATATCTATATGGAACCTCTGTTCTTAATGTTAATCCAAATACGTATCACTTAATTCCAAAGGATTGTAGGATTTCAGTACCCTTTACTGCTTTTGTAGATCTTAATTTGTACTTTACACTGCCTAGTATGGATTCACTTACATTCTCCATACTGTTGACATGTACTCTAAATTCTCTATCAAATAAATTAAATCAAATCCTCCATTTTTTTCTGTAAATTCTAATTACAGTTTGCTTTATATTATTCCTGACTCTTCAATCAAAATTAATACCTCTCCTAAGTACATGGGTATCACAACCATAACTCGCTTTTTAAAAATAGCTTGGCCAAAATGTTGTCAAATATTGAATATGATGTTATAAATTGGGATAGACTATCTCTCTCTCTCTCTACTTTCTAAGGTAGCTATCATGAAGATGAATTTATTTCTGAAATGTTTACTTCAGTTTAATTCAACTAATCTAACAGTTAACCAAAAGTTTTTGGTAACATATATACCAAACTTGCTAAGTTTATATGGTTCCCAAAATCAATAAATAGGGTATAGAAAATTAATTTATCCTAAAAGCCTGGGAAGATGGAGCCTTCCTGATTTCAACCTACATTAAGATGTAATTAACACTAATAAAATATTTCAATTAGCAAATTACAATCCTAAAACATCTATGCATAGTCCTTCATGGATAAACATATGGTATCATTTTGCATGCGACTTAGATTGTAACCCAAAATTATTACCTTTTATTAAAAAGAGAACTTCAAAAGTCCTAAACTATAATACATAAAATAAAAATGATTCAAAATCTTTTAGATATAGTTAATTTGAAGAATTAATTTATGCTATTATAACCAATTCATTCAAATCCTAACTTAAAGATCAACTACAGTGTCTTAAATCTTTTAATTTTCCACTCCTTAAAGAAAAAATCTACCTTGGATTTTTACTTAAACAGACACATTTCAATTAGTAGTTTGAGAAAATCCTTTAATTGTCCAAAAAGTTATACTGTTATACTGAGACCAATAAAAGAACTAATAGCAATATATTTAACTGAACCCAATATAAATGAAACAAATACAATGTTATTTAACCATTTATGGAAATCCCTCACTTTGAAAAAAAAATGTTGTCTAATAGATAAAAACGGTTGACTTTAAGACTTCATTAATCCATTATATTTTCAAGTTACTGTACCAATATATTCCTGAAATCTCATATAATTAGCAACTCAAGTCAATTAATATAACTTCTAAAATTTTACGTATTAAAAACTTTTTATATATACAGTTAACCACAGATAAAAATGCATATCCAACCCCAACTATTCTTACAAAGTTTTACCCTAACTTGTCAGCAAAATGTTCTATTTGTAAACATCACAAAGTGGAAATATTTCATATACTATGGAGTTATAAACTATCGTATAAAGTCTGGTGCTCTCTAAAAGTCAAATTAGAAAAAAATGGGTTATGAAAAAGCTACATTTTCATGGGAATCTGCCCCATTTCATATCCATCTGAATGAATTAGCTCAAAAAGATATTCATATACTAATCACACTTTTCTCATTGGTTAAACTCTTTATTATTCAAAATTGGATGAATAGATATAAAATCATTTGGGATGGTTTCAATCAAATGTCCATTAAGTACAAAACTGTTTATCTCCAATTCTTCTAGATGCACTTATCATATTAATTATTGGGAGAAATTATTTGATTGTATTTTAGCAATATAAGTTAGAAGTATAAACTTTTTGAAGTACTTTTTTATTGAATGACCAAGGTTTACTGGGTTTTATTCCACTGGTATATAATTAATGGTAATGCATTCATATCACATTTGAAAGTAAAATACGATACATGATTATTATATTTATCTTTTATAATCCTCTTTTTTATCCTATGATTATTTAGATTGTGTACTTATCTATTTGGCTTATGGCATTGTTTTGTTATAGGGTGTATACTGTAATCATTCTAACTTGTTTACGCAGTTTTTATATTTTATGTAAAATAGTTTTTGCCTACTCTATATGTAGTATTTGTATTCTCAAGGTTAAACACTTAATCTCTAGGAAATGTTTTGATTGTGCCTTTTAAACACTTTAATAGCATAAAAAAATAAAGATTTTTGAAAAAAAAGCTAGACAGGTAGACAAAATGGAAAGAAAGACAGATTCACATATATAGCTCATAGTATATAATTAATGTAGGAGCTTTTTCCATTCTTCTTTTAATTGCTGTTTTATAAATAAAAACTCCCACTGGAATAAGGAATTTAATTAATCCAGCCTCTAATGTGTGGGAAACATTCACAAAGTATTTCAAATGTCCTCTGTTTGTCTGCTGAATAAGTATTACTGGTGTGATATATTTACTTTTGTATAGATTGCCTAAACAGAAAAATATTTTCTATAGATCAGCTGCTTAAAATTGCATATATCAAGTAAAGTGAGTGGGAAAAGATATGTTGAAAGCCTAGAGTGATACATTCCTTTGTACATGATAGATTTAAGAAAATGTTGCAGTGGAAGTCAGAGCATTTATAACAAAAATGATTTCAGCCAATTATATTGCAAACCCTCTGAATGCAGTTTTATAATGGTGCAAGTGAATATAAAGAGTCCTGAAACACATCTTAAGGTCAGCTCAGCACAGCAGGGCTCTGCTTTCTCTTTCACTAATGAATTAAATTACAGCAATTTAGTTAACTTGTTAAAGAAATGAAATTTAACTCTAATATGCTCTTGCTTTTTTATCTCCAGCTCTTAAACAGCCCATTGGGCAGTAAGGGCAAAGGGACCAAATAGTAATATTCTGATGAGGATATGTGTGCCATTATTTGCAGTAGGAAATGAACTTGAACTTCATGCATTTCCAATGCCAATTTGATTAAAGCTTGCTATTTGTTTAGCTCAGCTGCAGTGCAGACAGTATGCTGTCTGAATTAAAAAATATGAAAAAGACGGACAGATGTCCTGCTGTGAGGAGACGACTTTCTATATTATGTTTCCTGACTACAAGCCTTTTTAATGAGACATAAAAGTAGACAAGCATATTTTTTTCTTGAAGCTTTACTCAATTAAATGATTCTACTGTCTCTTGCAGAAGTATGAAAAGTCCGTCATCTCTCATACATTTCTGCTAAGAAGTTCTTGGTTACCAAATTAGCTGATTTGAAATTATAGGATGCATTTATTTCCCTTATGGATCTGAGGCAGGATACACAAAAATAGTTATTCTGTCATGTAAATATGTTTTATCATTTATACAATAACATCTTATTAATATTGCAAAGCAGCAGTCATTGTTTTGTAAATGTAAAATTCTGCATAGCAAAACAGTAACAAGAAATTGAAAATGTGTTATCTGGATTGCTTCTACTGTTTTCTTCTGAAATCCTAAATCATGTTTACTACTTTATTTATGCATTAATACACTGCTGCATATATTCACATTCCATACAGCAACTACAGAAAGATTTGATATTTAAGAGTACCTTCATGCTGCATAGTTTATTGATAACAGTTTTAATGAAAGGTAATTACTTATAGCATGTCTTGTATATTGTTATAACTGTTCTGATGAACTGCTCTGTCAGAGCCGAAGCAGAAATGATGTATGAAGTGTAGTCAGGAAATATTTTAAGAAAGTATGTAAACTACTAACAAAGCTATTTCTTACTTTATTCTTGACTGTACATCTGCTTTTTCAGTCATTTTTAATACTGGGTTTGCATGCAAAAATATTTTTGGATGCTCAAGATCAAAAGGAAAGATATTGCATAACAGTGAATACCTGAAGTACTAATACTGGAATTGCTACTTTTCCAGAAGCTAAAAGAATAAATATTAAAGGGTTTGTATCATATGAGAAACACCAAGCTTCTTTTCAACCAGGGAGTTCCATGATAACATTACTTATTTGGGAAGCTCTCACTGCAGCATGCTAAGTGAACTTGAATAATCAGTGGGGATGAGCATGGTGTGTGCATTTCAAGAAACGCTAACATGACAAGTCACTGACTGGAAAACAAGACACAGAAGCGTTATATGGTAATGACAATATAATGAGCAGGGTTATAGGCTAATGAACTAAAAAACATGGTGGAATGATTCTGAAGTGTATACAAGAAACACAACTGCATTATGAACACAAAGAGGAGGAACACAAGCATATTTTTCCATTCAAGCAGAGAAAAACACAGAAATATGTTAGGTGTTGTTACAGAAATTGAAAACCAGGCTCTGCTGCTGATGACAGTGCCAGACATCTCGCCCGGAGGGTCAGTATCTTCTGACCATACTCAACTTATCATGCCCTCCATGCCACTGACATAATGAACTTTTGTTGAATTAACAGGGACACCATGCAACAAATAGTGGACATTTGTCATTCTCATTTACAGACGATTGGTGGCTGTGGAGTACCCATCCCCATAGAAACTAAGGCATGTCAGTCTTTTACATATATTAGCTACTGAGATCTTTCATTTACCTAGTGGGTCAGAGTGAGGGTATCTCAGGCATCTGCCTCTAGACTATTACATCAGCTCCTAACAGTCATGCTTCAGCATTTGGGGAAGCATATGTGGTTCCCATATATGTTAGAGGAAAGAACAAACACCATACAGGACTTCTGTGTCCTTTGTGGATAGGCTCAAATCAGTATCACTCTACTCTGTATCATAGAGATTGCTCAGAGGTGACCTGTGTCTCACCTACAAGGCAATCTCAGACCCTGTTCTACTAGAGATGCTCCATATCCATAAGTCTAACTCCTCCTGTAGTAGCCGATTAAAAGGCTTAAATCTAATATGTGACATTAACCAAACCTGCTGGAGAGATAGGTTTGTCTCCCAGAGGCTGCCCCATCTCTGGAATAGACTCCCCATACACATCAAGAAAATTACATCACTGACCCTCTTCCAGCGCAGCTTTGATGAGTGGATGGGCAACCACAAATTTGTCCCAGGGGTTCCACCTGTGTCACTCATTAACAGGGGCGACAGGTGCTGACTGTGGTTTCTTTTTTGGGGATAAACTCTTGACTAGCCCTTTAAGGGCCCCAGAGCCATTAGCATAGTTATCTCCTATGATCCTATGATCCTATAGGTCATTTACGAGAGGTACTGGGGCAACAGACCATGACCACATTGAAATAAAGGCCTCACCTGGTGAACAGGGAAGGAGGTACGTGAAGCGCAAGGGTATCACTTCATTAACTGCCAGGTGGTCTGTAATGCAAAGGTATCATCTACAATGTGTGTATGCAGGTCACCTGAGCAATGACTTCACAATGTGGCACACATGTGACCTTCACCAATGGTTACCAAGTGGTGACTTCCTGCAGGGAAATCTAATGGGGATGCTGGATTTGTCCTCATGCCTTGGTTCATGATGCCAGTGAGAAATCCACATAAACCAATAGAACAAGGTTACAACCATGCCCACTCACAAACCAGAAATATCGTAGAGCATGTATTTGTGCTGCTGAAGTCACAGTTCCATTGCCTGACAGAGCCTTGTAGCATAATCCTACCATGTGTGCAAAAATTCTAACAGTTTGTTCCATGCTGTATAATATAATACTGAGAAAGACAGAACAAGGTGCCAGTGGCCAGGGACTGCAGTTCACAGCACTGCAAGCATACAATATTAAACAAACAAAAAAAGGTTTGAACCAACAAAGGATTGAAAAAAAGTAAGAGTGCTCTTTAAAAATATAATTTCTGCCATGTAATGGCTTGGGGTTCTAACTATACCCAGTAATGAATTAAAAACAAATCTAAGTGGTCCTTAAAGACGTCAGAAGAACATATAACAGCTCTGGTGTCTTCATTGGCAAGTACTTTGCGCCAATTAGATGATTGGGACACACACAGTACACATGTAAGACTTTGGCATGTGATTTAACATAATACCATGGAGTACTTGTAGCAAATAAGGGGAGAAGGACTTTCACACTCAGCGTGGGAGATGGATTTTTTTTTATTTGCAGTACTGTGAAATTGTCAATAGAATGGTTTGTGAACAGTCTGGGAGATGGAATGTTTATTCTATTTTTGCAGCACTAGAAAATGGACAGTAGAATTGTTTTGTGTATCAGGACTGAGGCACTTAAACAAGGAACACAAAAATAACAGGTGCTATTCTAGTTGAATTTCCTGCTTGAAACAATGTAAAGAGGTATATGTGCAAAATGCCCAAGTTAGGAAGCATTTAATAGTTAAATGACTTGCTCTGAGTCAAACCTTGTACTTTGATTACAGGTAGCAAGAGCCATAATCTTTCATACCAACTGCCAGAACTTCTCCACTTTTTTGTAAATCACTGAGGATTACAGTCAATGTCATTCTTTAGAATTTCATAGTGCTTGTGGTTCACAAAATACATTTTGATGCAAAGCCTGTTGCTTTACTAACTTTTTAAGTGATTTAGAGTAGTCTGCTCTTATTTGTCCCCAGTTTTGTAGCGCATCTCTGATTTTGCCTCATATTTATGCTCTATCCTTGAGCAAATCCCTTAACCAGACAGTGCTTTGGGGCAACTGGAAATTTGGACTAGGCACCTCACTGGTCCTGTGGACTGCAAGCCTAGAAACTACCTACGAACCAGAGTCGTTGTGCAAAGGAAATAAAGTGAGTGCAGTAAACAGAAATATTACCATATGAAACGTGGCAAAACTGCAGTGTGTTGTATGGCCAGAACCAGTTAACCCAAAAAACAACTGCCAGACCAATTCTCAGGTAACCATTTGTATGCCTTTTTCCAACACACAAAATAACAATTCTCTACTTTAGTATTAATATATACTTGCCCTGCATGAAACATTTTCTTATCAATGATAGATAGTTGTTTAAAAAGAACAGGATTACGTTGTACTTCATCAACGGTTTTGTGCATAAGTTCAAAATATGAGTCATAGTTTGTATCACAAATATAACCTGCATTATTAGCTTTGATATAACATTTGTAAGGAACAGTCACATTACAATTGCTCCAACCCACCTGTACCGTATCATTTTTGTAAAAACATACAATTCCATTTTGTGTAACAGGCAGGTACAATGCTATTTTGTCTTGTGATTTCACAGTTGTAGTATCAAAAATCAAATTTTCCCAGGTCTCATTGACCCCTAGGGGGACAGCAGTCATTAATAATCCCCCGTATGCTGTTGGTATAGCTGTGCAGATCCAGCAATTCGAAACATTAAAAGTTTCAGCATACACATATTTAATTGCTTGGTAAGTGTTAAAGTTCGGATGCCAGTCTATAAGTAACGAATCTCGTTTATTCAGTTCAACTCGTGTGGCTGGAAAAAGGAAAGGCCACAATAAAAAGATTAATGTTATCAGTATGGCCAACAGAATGATCATGCAATATTCTGAGGTTGTTCAGCATTTCTATTTGTTCCGTATCTGGTCATTTTGTTCTTTTGTAACAGTAACACGTTTTTTGTCCAGTTCAAAGTTTTTAACCAATTTACAGTGTGTCAGATGAATTCAGGATGCTCGCTCTGCGATCTTAACTGCAGTGGGTGTTGACAGTAGCACTTGATATGGCCCTTCCCACTTCAGTGTGGTCCAATTCTTCTTGATAACTTTCACCCAGACCCACGTGCCTGGGACTACTGCTGTTTCCGATGGTCTGGTTTGTTCTTTATCTGAAACAGAATTTAACTGCAAAAGTTGTTTATTACTTAAAAGTCGTCTCATATATTCTTCAAGTGAACTGTCGGCCTCCTGGTCTGCAGGCATGAGAGGTTTCCACTGAGGTATATAATATGCCCTCCCAAACAATATTTCAAAAGGAGTTAAGCCCTTTGCATTTGGAACAGTTCTCTTGCTCAACAGTGCCAGAGGCAGGCAGTGCACCCAGTTCTTTTGTGTCTCACTAATCAATTTCCTAAGTTTGTTTTTTTAAAACCCCATTATGCCTCTCTACTAATCCTGCGGATTGGGGGTGGTATGCACAATGGTTCTTTAAGGAAATTCCGAAATATCGGCTCAACTGTTGTATAGTTTGATTTACGAAGTGTGTGCCATTGTTACTGTAGATTTTTTCCGGTATGCCAAATCTAGGAATAATTTCTTTAACAAGGACATTTGCAACAGTAGCTTCATCTGGATTTTTGGTCGGAAAAGCTTCCACCCTTTTGGAAAAACATATCTATAATGACAAGGCAATATTTCTTATTTTCACATTTGTTTAGTTCTATGAAATCCATACAGATAGTATGGAACGGGTACGGTGGTGTTGGGAAACTCCCTTGCTTAGGCTTCAATGCCCCTTGTGCATGATGCTTGTTACAAACACGGCATGCTGCACAAAAAATTTTTGTGTAGTTTGTAAATCCATATGCAGTGAACACTCGGTTCACTAACTGTACCATCCCCCCTGTTGAGACATGGCACTGGCCATGGCTCAACAAAGCTGCATATCTAAACAGGTTAGATGGTAAAATTGGTTTTCCTTCTTTGGAGATGTACAGCCCTTTCTCAAGAATTGCTCCTCTTTTTATCCATTTCTGTTTTTCTATTTTCATAGTAAGTGTCTGCATTGTTTTCAACATTTCTAAATCTAAAATCTCAGAAGGTTGTAATTCCTCACTCAAAAGAAATACTTCAGAAGATGAAGCTGCCTGCTTTGCAGCTGTATCAGCTCTCGCATTACCTTTTGAAATCCTATCCTGTTGCTTGGTATGAGCTACACATTTACAAATAGCTACTTTCTGAGGTAACTGAATAGATTCTAACAAATCTAAAATAAGTTGCGCATGATTAATCGGTTTACCAGTAGATGTTATCATTCCTCTATTTTTCCACTGTTGTGCAAAAACATGTACAGTAGAAAAGCATACTGGCTGTCAGTAAAAATGTTCACACATTTACCCTTTGCCAAGGTACAAGCCCTTGTCAAGGCAATCAATTCTGCTGCTTGTGCAGATAAGTTGTGTGGTAAAGACTTTGCTTCTAAAATCTCAGTATCAGAAACTACTGCATACCCCACTAGGTTCTGTCCTGTAGGACCCCTTCTGCATGAGCTGTCCACGTAATATGTCACCTCAGCATCATCCAAGGGAACATCCGTTAGATCTTTTCTAGGCAGTGTCTTTTGCTCAATCTCCTGCAGGCAGCTGTGTGGTGTGCCATCCGCAGGGGTCGGGAGCAAGGTAGACGGGTTTAAAGTTGTACATCTGGTTGGCTCAAGAGTATAGTCATACAGGAAAGATGTCTAGCAGGAGAAAGATATGCTAATTTTTCTTGCAGTAAAATAATTGCGACTGCATGAGGCACTCTCAATGTGAGAGGGTGGAACAACACTACTGAGGCCGAAGCCTGTACTGCCATTGCAGCTGCAACTACTGCTTGTACACAGTGGGGCAGGGATAAGCGCCACTGGGTCCAGCTGTGATGAATAATAAGCTATGGGGCATTGCTTATCCCCATGTTGCTGTGTTAACACTGATGTCATGTAACCTTGCTTACAATCTACAGTTTGGAAAAAACGTTTGATAGTTTGGTAATCCTAAAACTAATGAGGATGCTATCAGTTGTTTCAGTTTGCAGAAAGCTGATTCTGCTTCTGGTGTCCATTGTAATAAATCTTGTGTTGCCATAGGCTTCTTGTATATCAGTTTGGTCAGTGGAGCAGACTTCAAGGGATAGTTTGGAATCCAACTCCGACAGAAATTAGTCGTTCCCAGGAAGGACATCATTTCCTTCTTGGTAGTCGGTTTGGGTGCTTGTAAAATTGCTATTTTCCTATCTTCATCTAATGTTCTGCCTTCTTTGGATATTACATATCCCAGGTATTTAACCTGCTTTCTCCAAAGCTGCAATTTGTTTTTGTTTACTTTATGTCCTTGAGTGGCTAGATATTGTAGTAATGCTATGGTATCTTCTCTGCATTCTTGCTGGGTGGGGGCTGCCAGCAGGATGTCGTCTACATAAAGTAAAATTTGGCTGCCTCTTGGTGGGCTAAATCCCACCAAGTTGCTTGCCATCTCTTGTGCAAATATTGTTGGACTTTTACAATACCCCTGTGGTAGTCGCGTATATGTATACCTTTTCCCCTGAAATGTGAATGCAAACCAATGTTGGCTGTCAAGGTGTATTGGTATCAAAAAGAACGCATTGCTAATATCTACCACAGAAAAATACTTCTGTTGAGGCTTCATGTCATTCAATAGGGTGTGTGGATCTGGCACCGTAGGTGCTCTAGGTATTATTGCATCATTTGCAGCTTGTAAATTTTGGACCATATGCCATTCTCCATTTGCTTTCCTGACAGGAAATAAGGGTGCGTTACATGGTGAATCGGGAGATTCTACCAGTACTCCTTCCTTAAGTAAAGCTGCTATTATAGGTTTGATTCCTACTTCTGCATCCTTTCTTAAGGGATACTGTCTCTAAATGCTGATTTTGGTGTAATAGTAACTGGTCCTGCTGTATGAATTAGTCCTACATCTGATTTCCCTGTTGACCAGAGAGTTTCTGGTATGCTCCGTAAAGCTTTTTCTTCCTCTTCTAGTAAGAGTGCTAATCAGCTGTCCTCACTAGACTGCAAGTGTACAGCTGGGTGTGTCTGCGTTATCCAATTTAACTTCTGCTTCTGTACTCCCTGTTCTGACAATTCTAACTCTGTTTGTTTTTCCCACTTTGTGACTTTTTCTCCAAGGTCTACCCATTTCACATTCTTGTCCTTAGTTAAACTAACATGTGGTAATCGATTAGATTTATAGAGTGCAAAGAATTCCTGGGGCAATGAACAGCTAACTACACTGTTCCCTTCTGTGTCCCAGTACAGATTACGTAATACTAATCTGTTTGCATGGTTTTTAAACAGTTCTTGCTCATATTCCTTATCAGGTCCTGGTGTGCTACAATAATACAGAGTACAGTGCAACAAATGCTGTTTATCAGTGTCAAGGGAGGGGACTTACTGATGGCTATGTTCATCAGTTCTTTGGTTACTGCCCCTGGACCAGTCGTGACTAAGTCCTGGCTGTACCAATAAAATGTTTCACCCTCCAGTTGCACCACAAAAGCATCCATTTGTCGCTGTGCTTCCATACCCTGCATAGTCGGTACTACTGCTATGCCAAATATCTGCATAAGATCTCTGCTCAAAAGGTTTACTGGGCATTTTGCAGAAACAACAATTTTGCTCTTCTGGGTCATCCCTGAAACAGGGTCAGTTATTGCTATGTTATGGGAGAGCGGCTCCTGATACAGCTGTCCATTAGCTGCTTTCACTAATATGTAGTCAAGTGATTCTGAGTTTTCTGGTAGTTTGGAAGGATGTATCAGGGTTTGTGAAGCCCCTGAGTCACATAAGAATTTAACTTCCCTCCCCTCTACCAGAAGTGTAACTTCTGGTTTTGTGTCTGCTAAATAGAGCTCTAGGCTCAATAATGCTAAGTCCAAAATTTCACTTTCTTCACCATTGGTGATTTCTTGTACTTCTATTTCTTCTATCACATTCTCTACTCCCTCTATCACATTTGTATTTGTCCTTTCGCTGCTATCCCCTTCTAGTGATTCTTGACTATCATATAGTCAGTCCTCACCCTCCTTATCTTCCATGGCTACCTTCTTGTTTTGCTTGCAATCCCTTGCTAAATGTCCCTTCTTTCCGCACTTAAAACATTCACCTCTTTTCTTTCTCTCTTCAAACTCTTCTGATCGTTTATCAGATTGTTTGTTTCCCTGGGCATTTTTCTTGCCCTTTTTTCTGGACTGTACTACATAAACTTCTGCTCCATCTTCTACAGAAAATACTTGGGCTTTCTTTTTCTTTTTACTGTTAAAATGCCTTTCGGCATGTCTAGCATATTCAAGTAGTGACTGTAATCTACTCGTACGATGGTCTACCATGTGCTTTGTAATAAAGCTGCTTATAGGCAAAATACTGCCTTTCAAAAATGCATTCTTTAGTTGCTGCTCATATGGGGAATCATGTGTTTGGTCTCAGGTACCTGCATTCCACAATGGTTATTAAAACACTCTAATAATCTAGCATAATATCTGTCAACAGTTTCACCTTCCTGTTGAATGCATTGATTAATGCAAGTCCAGTCTGCCCTAGGCTTCCACTTCTCAGAGATTTGGTCTGTTAGACCTTTCACTCTGTTATCCAGTTCTGCGTTGCTATGTGGGAGTGGCTTGTGTTCTGCATCACGGGGATTCCAGTTGCCACTGATCATGTGCCAATCTGGACCTACGATTTGTCTGACTACTTTTTCTACTTCTTCTCCATTTAAAAGATAACTTAACCTCATGCCCTGTAAGTCTTCTAAGAATTTTCTAAAATTAACTTTTGGATGGGGAATTCCCTCTGTGGCTTTCCGGATGTCTTCCGGTGTCCACGGTCTATATACTAGGAGAGTTGGGTCCTGTCCTGCCTGTCCTGCCTGAGGATTTGGTACTTCTATGAGTGGACATATCTCTTCTTCACTCATAGCTCTTGAGTTTTTGTTTATTTCATATAACTCAGTATCCCCTCTTAAGTTACGTGTTCGAGACCTAGTCTAGATGGGATCTCTGACATACGGTCTTGGTTTTGCAGTAACAGCCGGGTATAGCGGAGGTGGACCAGGTTGTCCACTCGCTTCGTATTCTGGTGCTGGAAGCAAAGGGGGCAGAGGGGCTGATGCTATTACCAAATTATTGTCTTCTTTATCTAGAAACATAGCTTTTGAATTATTACTTTTTTGTTCTCTACGGTTTGCTTCCTCAATCCACCTGTGTGCCTGAGGAATGCCCAATTGACGTTGCTTTTTTACCTGACCTTTTGCGTCAGTTTTAAGTTGTTGTATAAGTTTAATAAGCAAGGATTTTTCTAATTTTCCATTAAATTCATATTTATTAACCCATTTTGTATAGTATCTAACACTGTCGGCACGCTGTAATTGCATATATTTTGCATCTTCGGTTAGCGGTGGGTCTTGGGAACTTTTTGTGCACTTATTACCCATATTGTTCTGACTGTTAAAAAATGTTACGTAACCCTTCTTATTTTCATGTGGTGCCACGATTTTCTGTTTCACAGTTTATCTAGAATAACTGTCTTACCTATTCTGTTTCCCTGATCTTTGACAAGACTGCAATCTTTCTGTCCCTGACTTGTAGAAAACAAATCTCCTGACAGATGATTCAAATCAAGTCCCTTATCTAAAACAGAAAAAAGGTAAATCTCACCTTATCTAAGCCTCCGTGATTGACCATCTCTGGTTCATATGCTAACTCGTCCTCCAGTCGCAGATCAGAAAAGTGGCTGGCCTCTTTTGAACGACAATTCAGTCGGAGGTCTTTCAAAGCAGAAGAACCGATGTGGTTTCTTTCCCATATGGTTTCATGCCACCTGGCCCATCTGACCTGAGGCGAAGTGATAGTTTCCGGTCTGAAGGACCAATCTGTCAAAGGAAAAACAACTTCAAAATGATCAACATATGGCAGGTTCAGGTTAAGGCACTTTAATCTTGCAGCAAGGAGACAAAAACGTGCTAATACAGAGTTTGTCTAACTAGAATCAGGAAGTGAAGCTATTCTTATACATTTCTTACAAGGCATTGCCTACTAAGCTGACATAATAAATCACAAATTCTTTAAATATTATTTCATAGCAGCTGTTTGTCCATGATTTTCTGCTGGCATATCAAGTTTACAAAAAAACTTCCTAAGAAGAACAATGTGGCCTTGATGACCACCGGTCAGATACAACTTCTCACTATGCAATGTTACTATTCAAGGTACTATGGCTAATTTGAGCACAAAGCAAGTACAGATTATAGTTCATTTCTTCAAGCAGTCTTTATATGATGTATCTTTTCTTTTCCGCAGCTGTGCATGTTCTCATAACACGAACAGAGCTGATTGTTCATATTCAATCACATTATAGAAAACAGTATTGTTCTATTCATTCACTATTCATTCATTTTCCTGACCTAGCAGATAATCACCTGCTTCTCAGTAAATTTCCAAAAGGCATAAACATGAATTTTGCTGTGCTAGCAAATACTAGGTCAGAGAGCATCTTGCAATTTCAGAAAGCATACTGCAGTTTGAAAAACATATTGTAATTCCATACAGAATTAAGCTGTACATAAAATAGAATGAAATGTGTTAACCCTTTTAGCTTCTAATAAGCACTAAACATATACATTAATACATATTTTTCTAACAGTTTCCTTGTTCTGTTGAATGCCGACAGTGTGTTTATTAATTAGCTGTGTATAAATTGGACAGCATAATGTCTATGAGTTTAAAGTTAAAATTATAGTTATGAATACATTTTAATTTAGTTTGTTTTTACAGGCACCCAGGTATGCAATGCACTGAGTTTAGGCTACAGCAGTTTGTCTAGCACTTAGTGTAGATAAGTAAGACTAATACAATACTGAGAAAGCAATTAGATTTGTTTTCTGTAGTGCATGGCTTGATTCCCTATACCATCATTTGTCTTCAGTGTGACTCTGCCAGCTTACTTTACCAGGCTGTACCCATGGCTGCTCCTGAAAAGGGAGACTTGTATCCAGTGAGCTACCCCAGGCTGTTATGAAATGTATTACACATTTGTCATTTGAGTTCTAAAACTCATGTAGATGCTTGCTAATACTTCAGTATATGCAATTTGGGCATGAATCCCAGCATGTGTCTTGTAGTTTAATGGGTTGCCAGGTGCATATTCACTAAATGTGAGTTAGATATGAAGGGAAGCTTACTATTGCTTATGTTGTCTGTTTGCAATGTGAGATTATTTTGTTTTTTTTTAGCAAATGACCATCATCATTTGTGCTATAAAATTTGAAATTAAAAAATTAAATTAAATCCGGGTAAAAGTAAAGAAGGAAATAGTATGCACACTGATATATTTGAGCAGTGTTTATGGTAACTGGGGTGAGTCAGCCAAGTAATGGGCCACTAGAGAGGCTGCAGGGAGGGGGGTCATGGTTAATTTCCATGCCTAAGACCCCATTTCACTATGATCTGGCTCTAGTTTGCCACGGTGAACAAAAGAGGAAACCCTTCTGAAAAGTGCATCACTGACTTGCACAGTACAATACAGATTGTGGTAAAAGTCATAGAAACATTAAATTCTCACATTTAAACCACTTGACTACAAGTGCAGCAAACACCTGTAGGTAAGCAACTTTACACATTGCTTTCCTACATTAAAGCTGATCAGATACAGATAGCAAAAATGATGTATACAAAATCACCAGGATATGATTAACTCAGCATAGGCTGGTCACTCTTTGAATTAGACAGAGACAACCCTAGTTGGAATGGTTTAAGGACAGGATACGCTTATCATAATATTCCACAAGTAGAGGATTCACCTGTGCTACATAAGTATAGTACAGTATGACCAATGAGATGTGCAGTTAACAATGATGCATACCGACACACAAAAGACTATACTGACTCATGCATAAAATGGGTCCACATCACACTGATATCATCTAGATTCGTCCTCTGGACTCAGTTTGTATACTAATTAGTTCTCAACTCATTAGCATTACAGAACTGGAGCAGTTGAGTGATGAGAAAACCATGTAAACATCATTTTTGTTCTACACAGAGCATCACCCAGAGAAGAGCAATTATAAAGTGTTTTGAGATAATCAGGGTCATATCTTCCAGTTTCACATTGTTAGTATGACTGTTACACCGATTATTTTTTTGAAGAGGCATGTTCCTAAAGCCTCCACAGTGAAAGGTGTGTCACACATTACAGTGCTGCAAATAAGTTTTAAAGGTTAGCCATTGTAAACAGGAGTGAATGCTGTAAATACTACAAAATAACATGGTAGAAAAGTAAATTGTCATAGTCTGAAGTATTGTTTGAAACTCTGAGTTGTAGATGTAACTAAAGTGTAAGTAGAGTGGTCAACATACTGACCATTTGTGCAATAATTATGTGAGGTGGGTATATCACAATCTATACATCACAGGTTAACAATGGTTATGATAGCTATTACCACAGGAATTTGTGTTTGTTGACAATATAACACGCTGGAAAGACAGGGATTGAGGTTTGCCTTGTTGTAAATATTAAAGTAGCAATGGAAATATGACATAAAGTGGCATGGCTGCAATGTTATTTTAGTATACCATTCTACCTCCATTTCAATCACCTGTGTCCTTCCTATTTCCAACTCTGTCCTCTCCATTTACCTTCTGTAATCTGTTGAATAAAGTACATAAGCACAACACAAGCATGTGCATAAATAGCTTGCAAAATGATTTATTTATTTTATTTAATTAACTGATGCAAAATGCTAGAAATTGACCGGTATTGATGATCAGTAGTCAACAAAGGGCAATGCTAGTTCATATTATTTTTATCAAAAACTGCACAATGGGAGTCATGTAAAAGAGAATGGATTAATGAAGTGATTTTCTACCACAACTGCTGCTTTCTCAAGTTTTTCTATCATCAGTTAAACCAACAACTTTAATTACGTAAAACCTATGACATCACAAATCACATAACAAGGTCAGCATTTAAGTTTCTTTTTCCTTAAAGGAGATTTAGGGCTGTATCTGTCATTTAATCCAGGCTCAACAGTTGCGTTTAAAATAATCCACTTGTATCCATTATTTTCATTGTTAAGCTTAATATAATCATACTTAATATAATTACCTCTTAAATTCATGAAACTAGCTTACAACATCATGCATTTAAAATATATGATTTACCTTCTTTTATATCATGTTTCTCTTAGCCAATGTGTGAGTTTCCTTGCCTAATATCATATAAATCTTCATATATGCCCTTTTTGAAATTTCTATTTTCCCATTGTAAAACTTCAAATGCATTACACAACTATCCAAATAAACTATATGCTGTGTATCACAATCTGCATAATCTCAGACTTATTACTTCTTCCCATTTACTGGATACTCACAATAATCCTTACATAAAATATATTCACAATAGTTACACCCCGACATGGATTGGTCCCAAATGTATGTACTTTACTCAACATATGAAGTATAGTTTCCTTTTTAAGTTGGTTTGATTCTTAAAAGTAAAATGTTGGATCCCAACAATTCATTTTGCATCTGAATCAGCTGACAAAACCTGTGTGTTCTGTTTAGTAATATTACAAAAATATTAAAATCCCTAGCATACATCAAAGGAAATACAAGGTAATCATGACTATCAGTAGACTCAAATAATGAAGATGCTTTATGTGGACTTTCATTCCTAATTTCCACAACACATTTACTCACATCTGTTTCGGAATACCTCTATATATATCAAATCTTTCCCTAAATTAGCTAGAGAAACTTCTAGGTCTGCTTTGTTACATGTCAAGTTCCATACTTTCATCATCTGTCCCTTAATTGCAATATCATATATGTATATATATTGGATGCATACTATTTCTAGTTAATAAGGCATTCTTCTTACAATCGTTTTATGTAATTAAATCTATTTTCTTGTCCTGTGAGATAATTGCATCCAGAAAATGTATTTATTTATTTTTTATTTGTAGTTTGTAAAACCGGCAAAGTACAATGGGTCATATTGAACCCCTTTTCAATGGAGGCCTGGGGAGAAAAGCTCCAAGTACATTCAAAATTATTTTGCCAGTTAATACAAGAAAGTATATACAAAAATTTGAGCAGTTAGTACAAAAAACAAATAATATTGGCAGTTAATACAATTATAGGAGAGGAAGCTCCATGCACAATACAAAATTTGTTGGCAGTTAATGCAGTTATAGGAGAGAGCTGCAAGATACATTCACATTTATTGGCAGTTAATACAATGGAGATTAACTGTGAGAAAGGAAATTGGAGAAATTTAGGAGGGATGTGAGCAGGAGCATTCCCAGGTGGAGGATAGATAAGAGTGTAGAAGGGACTTAAAGGCAGAATGATTTTGGGTGGTCCGAATATGGGGAGGAAGTGAGTTCCATTTTCATGCAAGAGAGAAGGCTAATAGGGATTGGCCAGAAGTGCGAAGAGGGTTGTGCAGTTCAAGTAGGTTCTGATTGGTGGATCTAAGAGAACGGCCAGGATGGTGCATTGTGAAAGTGGAGGATAATGAAGGGCAATGAGAAGGATTGAAAATTAGTTTATGGGCAGTGGAGAGGTGAATGAAAGATGGATGATTAGGGAGTTCTAACCAATTCAGTGAATGTAAGGAAATGTAGTGGTGAGATGAAGATTTGGAATTTGTAGCAAACTTGGAAATTTTATTGTAGCAGGATGCCAGCTTAGCCTTGGTGGTACTTTGAAGGTTGGTGAGAACTGGAGCTCCATAAAGGAGGGAAGGAAGGAGGTAAGAGGTGAAGAGGGTTAGCCTGGTTGAGGTGGTTAGGCAGTGGTTATGGCGGTAAAGCATATCTAGCTTTTGGTGGGTTTTCTTGATGTTGGCTTGAATGCGTTTATCAAAGTTTAGCTGTTCATCAATAAAGACTCCGAGAAGCTTAGTTTGAGGGACTAGTTCAATGTGGATCATGTTTTGGCTTTTTATAATGAAGCACTTTTTGTCAATTGTGTAATTCTTGGTAGGGGAGAAAATCATAAGCTTAGCTTTAGTTGCATTAAGGGCTAAATGGTTATTTAGCATCCAGTTCGCAGTGCAACCATGAAGCAGAACTAACCATAGAAAAGACTTAAAATGTTGTTAGTATGTAAATATTTCATAAATAATTCTAAAGACAGCAAATAGTCAGTCCAAATGAAAAACATATCATTCACAAACCACAACAAGCAACTCAGTGTAAGATAATGTTTGGGGTTATCAAAAAGTACTAGAGAATCATCAGACAACCTCTGTATAAGATTCTATATTTATTTTATTTATTTATTTATTTATTTATTTATTGCAGTTGGTTTGCCAGGATAGTCCATTGGGCCTTGAAGAACCCGTTTTCAATGGAGTCCTGGGGAGAAAAGCTCCAAAAACAGAAAATAGAAATACATTAACATTTGCTTCAAAACAGAAAAATAGATATACATTAACATTTGATAGTAATTTCTAGATACAATGGACTAGCAAAACATAATGATAGCATATTTTAAGCAGTACAAGCATTGGTACAATCAATTGAAGGAACCGAATACAAACACATAAATGCAGTTTAAAGAACACACATAGTAGGTGAATAAGGTAGATTATGTTATTAAAGGGCATTTAGTAGAGTTGGTTATGAGGGGTGAGAGCAAAGCATTCCCATTTAGATGCTAGATGTGAGAAAAGTGACTTTTGAAGGTAGAGTGGTTAGAGGTAATGCGGATGTTAGGTGGTAGAGAGTTCCAGAGGCGGCAGGCTGAAGGAAAGCAGGTTCTTGCCTGGGGGCGAGTCGGTTTGTGCACTTCTAGTAAATTTTGGTTATTAGACCTTAGCACTCTGTTTGGTAGGTGCATTTTAAGGGCAGGAGCAAGGGAGGGACACTTGGAGGGGTTTAGGATTAGCTTGTGGGCTAAAGTTAGTTGAGTATAAGTAAGATAGTTGGGAAGTTCTAACCATTTTAGTTTATGGAGGGAGAGACAATGATGAGTGGAAGACCTTTGAGCGGTGGCGAATTTAGCAATTTTATTATAGCATGAAGTGAGCTGTGTTTTTAATGAGGACTGAAGATTAGTAAGTAGTGGAGCACCATATAGAAGGGAGGGGATGAGAAAGGAAGCAGCTAGAGTGGTTCTAGTGGTGGATGTAAGGTAGTCCTTTTGTCTATACAGCATGCCAAATTTTTGATGTGTTTTTGATGTTTTTGTAAGTGGGAATTGAATTTTAGTTGGTTGTCGATCTGAACTCCAGTAGTTTGGTATCTGATACTATTTCGAGAGGTAAGTTATTTTGACTGGTAATTAAGAATGAGTTCATGTTGGGGAATGAGTTTGGAAGGGTAAATAACATTAATTTGGTTTTGGTGGCATTAAGAGCTAGATGATTGCTAAGCATCCATTGTTCTGTGGAAGAAAAGGCATCCTGAGTAAGTTTTTGTAGAGTGGGCATGGAAGAGGCAGAGCAGATGATAGTAGAATCATCAGCATATTGGATGATGCTGGAGAAAGGGATAGCTTTATGGAAGTCATTAATAAAGATATTGAAGAGTAGAGGACCCAGTATAGAGCCTTGTGGAACTCCGGTAGGGGTGGTTAGAAAGGAGGAGGTTGCTTTTTCCACTTTACAGCTTGATTTCTGTTGGAAAGATAGCTAGAGAACCAGTTCAAAGAGGAGGAGGATAGGTAGAGTTTGGAGAGTTTAGTTAAGAGCAGGGTATGAGAGATAGTATCAAAGCTTTAGAAAGATCAAGGAGTATGGTAGAAACGATTTGTCCTGAGTCACGGGCTTTATTGATCGCTTCAGGAAGGAGAGAAGGGCAGTCATGGTGCTGTGGATTAGGTCTGAAACCGTGTTGTGTGGGGTGATAAGATTATTGTCAAGGAGATGAGGGAGGAGTTGAAGTTGTACACATTTTCAAGGATTTTGCAATGGGGACAGGATGGCTATGGGACGGAAATTGGTAATGCTGTTATTGTTACCACCTTTGTGTAGTGGTATGATATATGCTTGTTTCCAAATTTGGGGAACTGAGCCTTCTTGAAGGGAGTGGTTAATTAAGATGCTGATGGATAGGCAAGACTTTCTGCAGCGATGCTAAGAAAGCAAGAAGGGATATTATCAGGAGCATTGGTACATGGTTTCAATTTCTGAAGGAGTTTCTTAATGGTAGCAGTAGGTATGGGATTTAAAGTGAAAAGAGTGCAGTTATAGGGTGTTGAATGGGGTGGTATAGGTGAGGATGGAATTTGCAGAAAGGGGTATAGTGGGATTAGTGGGAGTAGAGTAGGGTGTGGATGAACAATACAGATGAAAGTATACAAAATCACCAGGATATGATTAACTCAGCATAGGCTGGTCACTCTTTGAATTAGACAGAGACAACCCTAGTTGGAATGGTTTAAGGACAGGATATGCTTATCATAATATTCCACAAGTAGGGGATTCACCTGTGCTACATAAGTATAGTACAGTATGACTAATGAGATGTGCAGTTAACAATGATGTATACCAACACACAAAAGACTATACTGACTCATGCATAAAATGGGTCCACATCACACTGATATCATCTAGATTCATCCTCTGGACTCAGTTTGTATACTAATTAGTTCTCAACTCATTAGCATTACAGAATTGGAGCAGTTGAGTGATGAGAAAACCATGTAAACATCATTTTAGTTCTACACAGAGCATCACACAGAGAAGAGCAATTATAAAGTGTTTTGAGATAATCAGGGTCATATCTTCCAGTTTCACATTGTTAGTATGACTGTTACACCGATTATTTTTTTGAAGAGGCATGTTCCTAAAAGCCTCCACAGTGAAAGGTGTGTCACACATTACAGTGCTACAAATAAGTTTTAAAGGTTAGCCATTGTAAACAGGAGTGAATGCTGTAAATACTACAAAATAACATGGTAGAAAAGTAAATTGTCATAGTCTGAAGTATTGTTTGAAACTCTGAGTTGTAGATGTAACTAAAGTGTAAGTAGAGTGGTCAACATACTGACCATTTGTGCAATAATTATGTGAGGTGGGTATATCACAGTCTATACATCACAGGTTAACAATGGTCATGATAGCTATTACCACAGGAATTTGTGTTTGTTGACAATATAACACGCTGGAAAGACAGGGATTGAGGTTTGCCTTGTTGTAAATATTAAAGTAGCAATGGAAATATGACGTAAAGTGGCGTGGCTGCAATGTTATTTTAGTATACCATTCTACCTCCATTTCAATCACCTGTGTCCTTCCTATTTCCAACTCTGTCCTCTCCATTTACCTTCTGTAATCTGTTGAATAAAGTACATAAGCACAACACAAGCATGTGCATAAATAGCTTGCAAAATGATTTATTTATTTTATTTAATTAACTGATGCAAAATGCTAGAAATTGACCGGTATTGATGATCAGTAGTCAACAAAGGGCAATGCTAGTTCATATTATTTTTATCAAAAACTGCACAATGGGAGTCATGTAGAAGAGAATGGATTAATGAAGTGATTTTCTACCACAACTGCTGCTTTCTCAAGTTTTTCTATCATCAGTTAAACCAACAACTTTAATTACGTAAAACCTATGACATCACAAATCACATAACAAGGTCAGCATTTAAGTTTCTTTTTCCTTAAAGGAGATTTAGGGCTGTATCTGTCATTTAATCCAGGCTCAACGGTTGCTTTTAAAATAATCCACTTGTATCCATTATTTTCATTGTTAAGCTTAATATAATCATGCTTAATATAATTACCTCTTAAATTCATGAAATTAGCTTACAACGTCATGCATTTAAAATATATGATTTACCTTCTTTTATATCATGTTTCTCTTAGCCAATGTGTGAGTTTCCTTTCCTAATATCATATAAATCTTCATATATGCCCTTTTTGAAATTTCTATTTTCCCATTGTAAAACTTCAGACGCATTACACAACTATCCAAATAAACTGTATGCTGTGTATCACAATCTGCATAATCTCAGACTTATTACTTCTTCCCATTTACTGGATACTCACAATAATCCTTACATAAAATATATTCACAATAGTTACACCCCAACATGGATAGGTCCCAAATGTATGTACTTTACTCAACATATGAAGTATAGTTTCCTTTTTAAGTTGGTTTGATTCTTAAAAGTAAAATGTGGGATCCCACCAACAATTCATTTTGCATCTGAATCAACTGACAAAACCTGTCTGTTCTGTTTAATAATATTACAAAAATATTAAAATCCCTAGCATACATCAAAGGAAATACAAGGTAATCATGACTATCAGTAGACTCAAATAATGAAGATGCTTTATGTGGACTTTCATTCCTAATTTCCACAACACATTTACTCACATCTGTTTCAGAATACCTCTATATATATCAAATCTTTCCCTAAATTAGCTAGAGAAACTTCTAGGTCTGCTTTGTTACATGTCAAGTTCCATACTTTCATCATCTGTCCCTTAATTGCAATATCATATATGTATATATCTTGGATGCATACTATTTCTAGTTAATAAGGCATTCTTCTTACAATCGTTTTATGTAATTAAACCTATTTTCTTGTCCTGTGAGATAATTGCATCCAGAAAATGTATTTATTTATTTTTTATTTGTAGTTTGTTAACCGGCAAAGTCCAATGGGTCATACTGAGCCCCTTTTCAATGGAGGCCTGGGGAGAAAAGCTCCAAGTACATTCAAAATTATTTTGCCAGTTAATACAAGAAAGTATATACAAAAATTTGAGCAGTTAGTACAAAAAACAAATAATATTGGCAGTTAATACAATTATAGGAGAGGAAGCTCCATGCACAATACAAAATTTGTTGGCAGTTAATGCAGTTATAGGAGAGAGCTGCAAGATACATTCACATTTATTGGCAGTTAATACAATGGAGATTAACTGTGAGAAAGGAAATTGGAGAAATTTAGGAGGGATGTGAGCAGGAGCATTCCCAGGTGGAGGATAGATAAGAGTGTAGAAGGGACTTAAAGGTAGAATGATTTTGGGTGGTCCGAATATGGGGAGGAAGTAAGTTCCATTTTTGTGCAAGAGAGAAGGCTAATAGGGATTGGCCAGAAGTGCGAAGAGGGTTGTGCAGTTCAAGTAGGTTCTGATTGGTGGATCTAAGAGAACGACCAGGATGGTGCATTGTGAAAGTGGAGGATAATGAAGGGCAATGGGAAGGATTGAAAATTAGTTTATGGGCAGTGGAGAGGTGAATGAAAGATGGATGATTAGGGAGTTCTAACCAATTCAGTGAATGTAAGGAAATGTAGTGGTGAGATGAAGATTTGGAATTTGTAGCAAACTTGGAAATGTTATTGTAGCAGGATGCCAGCTTAGCCTTGGTGGTACTTTGAAGGTTGGTGAGAACTGGAGCTCCATAAAGGAGGGAGGGAAGGAGGTAAGAGGTGGAGAGGGTTAGCCTGGTTGAGGTGGTTAGGCAGTGGTTATGGCGGTAAAGCATATCTAGCTTTTGGTGGGTTTTCTTGATGTTGGCTTGAATGCGTTTATCAAAGTTTAGCTGTTCATCAATAAAGACTCCGAGAAGCTTAGTTTGAGGGACTCGATCAATGTGGATCATGTTTTGGCTTTTTATAATGAAGCACTTTTTGTCAATTGTGTAATTCTTGGTAGGGGAGAAAATCATAAGCTTAGCTTTAGTTGCATTAAGGGCTAAATGGTTATTTAGCATCCAGTTCACAGTGCAACCATGAAGCAGAACTAACCATAGAAAAGACTTAAAATGTTGTGTTAGTATGTAAATATTTCATAAATAATTCTAAAGACAGCAAATAGTCAGTCCAAATGAAAAGCATATCATTCACAAACCACAACAAGCAACTCAGTGTAAGAGAATGTTTGGGGTTATCAAAAAGTACTAGAGAATCATCAGACAACCTATGTAGAAGATTCTATAGGAATGAGAAGTGTACTAATTGGTTATCTGACAGAGTAGCTGATGCATGGAACAGAATACCAAATTACATTAAAGCAATTATTAGTTTAAATATTTTAAGAACAGCCTGGACACTTATTATGGGAACAAGTGTTTTGGTATATTGGCAAGCTAGAAGGGAATTAATGCCATGCTTGAAATATTTGTATGTATGCATGTATGCATGTTTGTCTTCTGAAATAATTTAGCCCTGTTAAAATCAGACATTTAATTTTATACATTATGTATATTTTATCTCTCCTCCTTTTTTAATTTCTCCAAGTCAGGTCATCTGTGTCCCACATATAATATATGTGATGGTTATGGCTACTGCTGAATTCTAATGGGCTGATTTGAACATGCGTATTGATATTTAGTTTTACTCTGCTGTTGAACTCCGAAGAAAAATATGTAGTGTGGCCTGCTAATGATTTCCTCTACTTTGCAAACATGTGTAGTAGTTAACTGCAGATACCTAGTGAGAGTAGGGATTTTACTCTTGTATTGTTTCAAAAGTGAAACTCTTTTTGCTTTGTCAAAGTTCATGAGTTGTTTTTCATTTGCTGAGTTGCAAAAAGAAGGGTTCAGTTAACTGCAGCTGCTAAGAATGAAATGTTTATAAGGGTGTTGAAAATGTGGAACCCCTCTTTTTTAGTGGGACTTGCTAGAGTCTGGTCCACCTCATGACTTGCAATACATGGCTATGATATTTTTAAGCTAAAACAGAAGTGAAGGAAGGTTGACAAAGGCTGAAGAGGGAGATAAATATTTAGTCAGTAAACATTTAGTCCATACTTATTTGCTAGGCTATTGATCTGTGAATATCTTAAGAAGCCTATCCTTGCATTCCATGGTATTTATTAGCCATTATGTTTTGCAATATGAATATGCAAAATGGGCTGACAAGTATATAATGGAGTGATTTGCTATCAGTTGATCAACTAACATAAATGTCAGCATCCTGAAGTTAAATCATTGTACGTCGAAAGTGGAAATGTTGACTTCCTAGTACACACGCACCAAGGTTACTTCTAGGCTCACTGTAAGAATGAATCCCCAAACATCCTTCAATACCTTGGAACTTAGAGACCATGCAAAGGCTTACTATTAAAACTGAGTCATGACCTGGCTAAATTCAAAAGCCCCCACTCCCTTGATGACTCCACTGATTAAGCAGAATGCTTTATTGTCAAATTCTATGCACCTATAAATAGCTACTTACATGCACCTGTCTCCCTCAGAAATAAATACACTAAATTCAAAAATAAACCGCTAATGTGAAGCGTTAATGTAAACAAGTTCTATAATAAAAGAATAAAAATCACTGCATGCAAAAATAAATCTTATTCTCAAGAAGCCATAAAAGTTATTTTTTAACCAAACAATAAATTCTGGATTCTGTTCAAATTAACCAAAGCTAGATGTGAGCTAAAATAACCATCCAGACAAAAGATAACCACTCAGAAACAATTCCTAACACTATGCAGGACTTATAGTAAATTATATCACATGCTTGGACCCATTGCCTAAAATGGCATTATGGGGGTGGACAAGGTTTTGGCAGATAAATTGAAGCCTTGGAGGGAGAGAGGCAGGCCATCACTTTCAAAGCACTTAGGACAGTCTACCATCTCTTCCCAGGCTGATATATATTGTACCTTCTTTTAATGACACCGGAAGGTAAGATCATTATTGAATTCAATTATCTTTTTTTCATATTTTGACATAATTTTTGATGATGGTAAAATACTGCTTATGGTTAGATTCATACTTTCCTCAAACTTACTATGGAACAGGGTCCCGATCTACATAAGACAGAGCCCCTCACTATCACTCTTCAAGAGGAACCTTGATGAGTGGATGGGTAACAGAAAGTACACACCAGGGATCACACCAACAGCACTACTAGATAGGGGCCAAGGGTGCTAGCTGCTAGTACAAGGGTCTAGGGAACTACTAAAGGGGCAGTGAATACCGCACAATGTGGCTGGGCTAATATATGCCTTCGGGCAGATAGCCCAGTACCAACCTATAAACTTATAAACACATATTCCAAGAGGTCCTTCAGGTTGTTCTTAATATAATCTAGGGAGGTATGTCTCAAGTCACTTACACATGTACAATGAATGTATCATATGTGTAATTGTGGTGCCAAGGGTTTAAGCATGTGTGTGATGTGTCAAATCCTGTTGAATCCTGGAACCTGTTTGACAACTGACCGTGACCCTCTTCTTGTGTGTGTTTCATGTTGGGCACTGTCTGTGCTGTGTGTTTGTCAACCTGACCAGATTGTTTCTTAGGTTCAATTTAGGAAGCCTTTGTGATTTATGTAGGTTGCCTTTAAGATCCTTACCACATGTACATTTATATGTTTGACCTGAGCTATGTATGAATGCTGCAGAGTAATGTTGTATGGCACTGACAGACCACTTATTTTTTTAGTGGCTTCGTGTGAGAGCTTTGCCTCCAATAACATCATATAATTAGATCTCTCACACACTGTGTAAGTTTGTTTAAGTGATAGATGGTCATCAATAAACATAGGACAACTGCCTCATTGTCTCACAATGACCAGTTCAACCAAGCAGGCTGCAGAGAAAGAAGGCTAAAAAAAGAAAAGAAGGATACAGCAGAAGAACACAAAAGTTATTCATACCATGTATGTGCAGTGTTAATCTGCTATCTAGTAATGCTGATGTCTGTGGTTTAAAGCCATGGACAGCACATCAACAGTGCAGGGTTATAATGCCTTCCACACATTTAGACCAGCTACTTTACAGGCAAGGACTAAAGGTGGAGGTGTCTCTATTTACATCAAAAATAAATATACTTCAAGGCTGGTGAGACAGGACAATGCACTTGTGCTGCTCCATGTTCAAATCACCATAGGTAAAATCCAGTACCACTTCCTTGCAAGCAATAGGTCCCCCTCTATGTCTCAGGAAACCCATACCATGTATTTAAATGTATTAGAAACACTAACCATCCAACCAAACACCATATTCATGGGTGACTTTAATTACCCCTCTATTAACTGGGAATCCTATACAACATCAAACGTATATGCACAGACTCCTGGATTTTGTAATCACT
The DNA here is from genome assembly GCF_019279795.1 of Protopterus annectens. Lineage (NCBI taxonomy): Eukaryota > Metazoa > Chordata > Ceratodontiformes > Protopteridae > Protopterus > Protopterus annectens. Next base: position 928,330,349 of record NC_056732.1, on the reverse strand, counting down.
AACTCCCTGGACCAGATAGTCAATACACCAACTATGGGGGCAACCGTACTGGATCTGGTCTTCACTAATATGGGAGAGTGATGCCCACCCCCTACTGTAATGCCTTCCCTGGTAAGGTCAGACCACGAAATTGTCTCCTTTGAAGTAAAAATAAAACCTGCATCCTCAGCTAAACCGGGAAATATTCAAGAACTAGTCTAAGGCTAACCTCCTGCTATTAAATGAGAACTTGGCAAAATTTCAAGCTCTTATAAACCCTGAGCAAACTTCTACCTATGCAGAGTTGTTCACAGAAACCCTGTACAAGCATGTTAATAGTTGTACAGAGGCAGTTGTGCCCACCAGGAAGAAGTACAGAACTAACTCAAAAAACAAGCCACCCTGGTGAAATCACAAAATCAATTATATGTACAACAGGAGGAAGAAAATCATGGCAGAAAATTAGGAGGTGCAGCACCCAGCAGGATAAAAGTACTATCATTAAACTAAACCAACAACTCAGAAGACAAATAAAGTCTACCAAAGCAAAATGTGAGGTAAGTTTGGCCTCCCAGGCCAAGGACAATTACAAAGCATTCTTTAGCTATGTCTGCACCCTCAAAGGCAATACACAATTATGTGCAGAGCTCACAGTAAATGGAGCCACCTATACTGAGCCAGAAAATACAACAAACCTCCTGGATGATAAATTCAGCTCCAACTTTACTCCTCTCTCCCCCTCAACCTTCCCTCAGGAAATATCATCAAATATAGCTCCCCCTACTATCACTAGGGAACAGGTCCTTAATGCTCTCTCTAAGACCAAGAACACTGCATCAATGGGCCCAGACAATATCCCAGGATGCCTTTCCAAATAGCATGAAACATGACCTATCAGGGCCTCTGGAATTACTATTTAACTGTAGCCTCCAAACAGGCTTCATGCCTCATGAATGGAGAAAGGCAACAGTCATCCCTCTGCACAAAGGTGGGCCATCTACAGACCCTGGAAACTACAGACCCATAAGTCTCACTAGTCTTATATATAAAGCCATGGGAAGAATTATCATGGAAATGATCAACAGAGATATAGTAAACCTCCAGACACTGGATCCAACCCAGTTGGTTTTGTAAAAGGCAGATCATGTCTACTCAAGCTGGTTGACTACTTTGAAAAGGTCACCAAAGCAATGGATGAGGGCAAAATCATTCACACTGCCTTCCTTGACCTGGCCAAGGCAATTTACACATTACACCACTCAGGCATTGTTGACAAACTCAAGAGGTTAGGTACAAATCCGTATGCCACCCAGTGGATAGACAACTGGCTCACAGAAAGGACCCAGGAAGTTAGAATTGGGGAGTCTATCTCTACAAAGAGGCCAGTCACAAGTGGAGCCCCTCAAAGATCAGTTCTTGGACCGCTCCTTTTTGGCATTTACTTCTCAGAAGTCAAGGCCAATGTCAGTGGTCTCTGGCTGAATAAATTTGCAGATGATTGCGAATTAGGAGCTGTCATTGAATCTCACACTGACAGAAATGTTCTCCAGGAAAGGCTGATACAGACAACAACTGGTGTCAAAGTCATGGACTAAAACTAAATGCCAAGAAATGCACTATAGTATCCTTTGGGAAGTCATACATCCCTGGTAACTATCATTTTGACAAGACACCCCAAGAGCTGACCCAGTAGTCAGGGACTTAGGGACACACATAGATAGTAATCTAGCCTTTGATCATCATGTGTCTACAGTGGTGAGGAAATCATTCTATGTTTATGTTGCACAACTTATAAACAAAGGTATGGCATCTAAGTCCAAGGAAGTCATTGTTCCACTGTATTTGGTATTCATCAGACCTATCACTGAGTACAATGCCCCCTTTGGTATGTACCTAACCAGGCATATCCAACAACTGGAGCACACACAGAGGTTCCTCACTAAAAGAATACAGGGCATAAGTAATATGTTCTATGCAAACAGCCTCAACGCCCTATCCCTGTATTCTGTCTCCTACAGGCTTTTGAGTGGAGATCTATGCCTGGCATACAGGGCAATGTCAGACCCCACTCTGATGGACCTCCTGCATATCCACAAAACAAACAGTACCAGAATTACCCATTCTAAAGACTTTAACCTTGCCTGTGATATAAGTAGGACCTGCTGGAGAGATACATATGTATCTCAGAGACTATCCCATCTATGGAACAGGCTCCCCATCCATGTGAAGCAGAGTTCCTCCTTAATCCAATTCAGGTGCAACTTGGACAATTGCATGGGAAACCAGAAATTCATCCCTGGTTTGGCACCTATTACCCTGATGTAAACAGGTAATATGTAAATGGTTCATCCCCCAGGCCCATGCTTACACTAATCAAGGATATCAGAACTTGTCAGAGATTTGGGGTGCATGGCTAGGCTTAAAAAGGCCCTTATGGTAATTAGCCTAGTAAACACCTATGAACCTACAAAGCATGAACCTATGTAATAACTATAGGTATGTAGATGGTGGAACTATAAGCAGTGAAACAGGATGGGAGATGAGGGTGTACTCTGACAGCATCACACAAACATGGGATGCTAGCAAGGGGGGTAGCATATGTCTGAATCTGTGTATAGCTTGTTCACAAATGACACAGAATGGAGAAATGGGATAGACCAGGAGTCTACATAAATTAGGGCATCATACGTGAGGTCAGTGAAGAGGAAGAGCACCAAATCAGGAATGGGGCAAGGTTGCAGCCAGGATTAGAAAATAGGTGAAGTGCTCTGATAATTAAGGTAGATAAAGGAGGTGACAACTGGTGAGCTGATACTCTGTATTATTGACAAGACATGATAAAAGAGGTGTGGATAAGAGACAGGAGACAATGAATGTGTGGGATAAGAAGAAGGGAATAATACCCAAAAGGTATCTAAATCTTCCAGGAGAAAATTGGGAGATTCTGAGTTCCAGTCTAGACAAGGAGCAGGAGCAAATGAGATCATGAACAACTGGTTCAAGATTGTAACAGAATGTGCAGAATTCTGGATCTGGTGCTCTCCATTAAAGTGGAAGTCATGGATGTCCTGGTTAAGACACCATTAGCCAACAGTGATTTTGCAAATGTTTGGTTTGACGCAGAGTTGATAAGGTTAAGAATATAATACAAAGATGTTAGTGTAAGACATTAAAAGACAGGTTTTGCTGCACAGAGGGGCATGGTAAAAGGTGAATTCAAAGACCAGAAGCAAATTAAGAGAATAAGCAATATATTGAAATGGGTCAGGGATGGAATGCCTGGGGTTATGGACAAGGGTGTTCAGGAAGAGGCAAAAAGACAAGGCTAATAAAGCTACAGAGGAATGTCAGACAAGTATTAGGACCAAACCTGAACTTGTGAGATATGGAAAAGAATGGGTGGAGAGAAGAAAGAGGCATTGTTTAAGGAGGCTAACAACAAAGATTGTTATGGCAGTGAAGGTTAATGTTGGGTGAGAGTTAAAAGGAAGAGTCAAGAATGTTACAGATAAATAACATGGAATAGAAAGAGGAAGTCAGAAATGACCAGATTGAGCATGAATGGTAGGGTGAGTACAGAAACTAGGGAATTAATACCATGCTTTAGTCTTTATATTGCAAAGTAAGGGGGGAGGTATCAGATTAAGAAATATGCAGGGCAGAAGAGGGATACATTTGGAAAAAGCTGAAGATTGTTGGGTTTAGGAAAGATAAATCACAAGGACCAAAGGAACTGCTTTGCAAAGTAGAGTTCACCATCAAATCAATAGCTAGTCCAAAACCTGGTAAATAAACCTAGTAGAAGACAGAATTATTGATCTATTTGTACTAATGTGGCTACAACTTGAACTAGTTATCTGGTTTATATTTCCTTAGTGAAGTCTGGCCATAACCTTGGGACTTTCTTCAGTTTTACAAAAGCTGCTACATCAAATGGAACTGAATTTAAAGATTGCAGACATGCCAGCTATAATCTATTATGTGATGAAATACCAAAATTCACTTACAATTGCACCTCCCTTAATACAGCAACATGCTTCACTAAGAAAATCTACACACAGTTAAAAAATGTGGATAGCTGTCCCTTCCAGAACCAAGTATCATTAATCATAATCATAATTATCATCATCAAGCCCCTTTCATGCATTTTCTACATGGGGTTGGGGGTGTCATGTCAACTGTTGATATCTGTCTCTATTCACTGCCACTCTCATTGGATAGAGTATCACTGGAAATTCAAACACAAACCACATTGATGGTGCAGAACCATAGATAAACTATACAGCAAAATACTATTTAGTAGAGCCCATCTTATCAGAGATTATATCAAAAGTACTAAAATACTAAAAAAAGAAAAAGAGAAAAAAGAGAAAAAGAAAACAGAAAACTATCAGGTCTGCTAAAGGAGTTTCATCAGAAAGTGGTTTCTTTCCGGACTTAATGCTGGGACCTTTCTTGTTTAGTATTTACTTCTCAGATCTCCAAGCAAAGAACTGAAACCTCTGACCTAACAAAGTCTGCAGATGATTATAAAGTAGGGCTTGTTATTTCATCCAATGAGACCTAAATCCTCCAGAATTAACTTGTCCTCGTAAAGGCTGGCATACGAAAAATGTGCCCAACTAAATGTTAAAAGTGTAGTATCATCATTTTTGTTAAAAAAATCATTTCATTGTAATGTCTAGATTACATGCTTCTTCAAAACAAAAATTGAAGTGGGAACCTATGCAGTTTAGCTCCATCTCATTAGACCATCATGTAGAACAACTGTCAGGAAATCTTATTATTTAGCCTAACTACTAATTGCCAAAGGAATATTATCAAGGGCCAATGATGTAATCACTCCTTTGTACTCATTATTTATTAGGCCAGTTATCAACACCCCTTTGGGGTGTATCTCACTAAACATATCAAAGGATTAGAAAGTACCACAAAACATTCTAACCTGAAAGATTACAAGCCTAAAAGTCACAACGTTACCAAGAGAGGCTGGAAGCTATATCTCTTTATTTACTGTCTTACAAACTTTTGAAAAGAGAGATTTCTGTCCTGATTACCATGCTATTAGAGACCCAGTTATCCTGGACCTCCTGTTTTTTTTCCACAAGTCCAATATCTCCCCCAGAAATAGAACCAATGACCTAAATCTTCACCAACAGATAAATAAAAAAAGATGGAGGAAGAGTTTCTAACCCAGTGTATCTCAGAACTCAGGAATAAACTTCTCCTCTATGTTAAGTATTGCGACTCACTATCAGTCTTTAAACATAACCTAGATGACTGGTGGGTATCCACAAATTTTCTCCAGGATTGACCACCATTGCTCTCCTGGAGAGAGGAGATGCAGCCTAAGGGAAGGTGCTGGTAACTCTATAATGATCATGAGATTCAGTGGCCTTGAAATGTACGGTATATGAGTCTAATAGGTCAGGGACTGAAAGACAGCAAGTGTGGTTTGCTTGTACAAGACGGAACAAAAAATCTGCAGAAATGCAGACCTAATAGCTTAAAAACAGTGTCAGAGAAAGGCATGGAATATTAAGAAAGCTGGTAACTTTTGCTTAGGACAACAGTCTCCAGAGCAGCAGCCAAGCTGTTAAATTTTAATCCAATTTTTTATAACTGTGTTACAGGTGAATATGATAGGGAAGTACGGTTAGAAATAGCCTACCTGGAGTTCAACCAGCCTTGGACCCTACCTCTTACGAGAGGCTGACAGAAGAGCTTGTGGTTAGAGGTAGGACTTAAGCTATAGAAAATGATAACTGCATGTCTGAATGGAAAGAATCTGAGGGTTGTAGTGAGTAAGATAATATCAAGAATTATGAAAGTTACTAATGCAGTACAGCACATAGAAACTACCGGCACTGGTACTTTGTCTAGTCATGGTTATCTTATAGTTTTTGTCTGCTACACATAGCTTTCTGTCATGAAAAAGTGCAGTTTTGACTAACAAGAAAAAAATACCAGCCTCTTGATATACCACAAAAGTTTTAATATACACAAAGCTTTTGGGTAACAACCCTTCTTCAGTGTGAAAAATACACAATAGAAACAGTCAATTAACAAATTTAAAAAATGTCATAGAACACAGCGCTATCAGAATGCAATCTCAATTTGGCACATTGCAAATTAAAAACACAGTATTTAAATTTTCTTTTAAAGAAAAAACTTTTTGTCTAAGATCTCAAACACATTTGCTTATATTTTAAAACAGGCTTAATGCTATTTGCAGCATTAATCCCTGGGTCACGATCTGCTTGTAAGCGAAAAATCCAGCCATATTCATTAACATTAAGCTTATTATTTAAATCACCACCTATGTATTTTTATAAATTACATCTACCACTCTAAATTTAAATGAATATTCTGAACTGTAATCTGCCACATGTTTTGCTAAAGCATTATTATTATTATTTCTCCGTATATCGGATTGATGCTCCATAATTTGTTGATTTCCTCATTGAGTTCCCTACATAGAAAGCTGGGCATTTTATACATGTGGTCAAATATACTATATTCACTATGTTATAAGTGGCAGCAGATTAATGCAAGAAGTATACTCAACAAAGTTCATGACCTCCATGCCCTCTTGGCTTTATATAAACCAGACTTAGCTATACTAACTGAAACCTGGCTTAGATCAGAACATCATGATAATGAGATCACACCTACCCGGCTATAATATTATATGGGAAGATAGGACAGGGTAAAAAGGAGGTGGTGTAGCCATATTGTTTCAAAATCATCTCAATTTGGAGCAAGTTAGCTACAACCCTCATGAAGTCAATGGTACTGAATTCATTCTTGCCAAATTAAAACTAAACTCTAGCAAACATATAGTTATAGCAGGTGCCTACATCCCACCAGGAAACAATATTGCCACTATGGAAAACCGGGTACACTGGATCTCTATCTCCCATCCACAATAAACCATAATTTTAGAAGATTTTAATATAGACTGGTCCGACTGTATCAATTTCAACCCCACTACCCATATTAATCTACACAGGTTCACCCAAATCATAGACACCCTCACAAGAATCGATAAGAAAGCCAAAAGTCAATCCATCCTAGATTGGATAATCCTGTCTGACACCACCTTAGCCCACCAATCAGGCTGCCTACCAGATAATCTGAGTGATCACCAACCAACCTACCTTATTAGGAATAACCCCTGCCAAAGTAACCAACCCATCCTTAGAACAGTTCGCAATAAAAAGAACTTCAAAGTCAAAGACCTAAACGAGGAACTAAAATACTGTAACTGGTCTCCCCTAAAACACCTACCCCTAGATGAAACAGTAGACTATTTTAACTCAACCTTTCTCAAAATCCTAGACCATCATGCACCTTACAGAACCATCAGAGTTAAGACTAACTATGCCCCCTGGCTAACAAAAGAAACTAAAACTATAATGAAGGATAGAGATAGAGCATGGAACCAATATCATAAACTGAAAACCACTACCACAAAACAAATCTACCCAGCTCTCCGGAACGAGGCCAAAAAACTCATAAAAACTGATAAAACTAATTATTACAAAACCTTACAAGAAAAACATGCCCACTGTCCTCAAAAATTCTGGGCCTCAATAAATAAATTACTTTACCGAGGTAAAACCAGCACTCCCACACCCACAATACCAACCAGTAATGAGGATATCCCCACACAATTCAACAGTTTCTTCACAGAAACTGTCCTAGCCATTTCTAATACCCTAAATAGCATCTCCAACCCCACACCCTCTCCTACCCCTTCTATCCCTATTACACAACAAACTCCCTCTAACTTTTCATTCTCTCCAGCATCCACCAAACTTATTACTAAACTCCTCAAAAAACTAAAGCCCACCACACTAGCTGCTGACAAACTTCCTGCTGATTTCCTTCAACTCGTAGCTGAAACCATGTCTTACCTCATATCTATTCTCATAAAAAGATCAATATCTGAATGTAAAGTATCTAAGCTGTGGAAAATATCCCATATTATCCCACTCCACAAAGGTGGCAATTCCCTTGAGCTCACCGACTACCACCCAATCGCAATTTTATCACCATTATCAAAAATACTAGAAAGAGTAGTGCATACACAATTAATGCAATAACTCCTAGAAAATAACCTGATTTCATCATCTCAACATGGGTTTCAACCCTCCCATAGTACCACAACAGCCCTACTCTCTTTCACTAACATAGTCAACACCCATAGGAACAACGGACAGTTTGTATCTTCTGTATTCTTGGATTATCAAAAGCATTTGATATGGTCAACCACAGCATGCTGCTCAAAACTTTATCTACCCTTAACCTTACCTCACCCACTATATCTTGGTTCAACAACTATCTATCAGACCGACAACAAGCTGTTCTGTGGCAGGACCAACTATCCTCCCTTCTGCCAGTATCCATTGGAGTCCCTCAAGGTTCAATCCTTGGTCCTTTACTATTCTTAGGTTCATAGGTTCATAGGTTCATACTAGGTTATCTGCCCTAGGGCATTTATAAGCCTAGCCAGAGTATGTTTGGCTTTCGCCACCCATTTTAAATTAATTTTGCTTTGCCCTTTTTCAAGGTTAGTATACTGTGCCTCTGTCTAACAGTGACACAGAAGTGATACCCGGGGTAAACCTACGATCTCCCATCCACTCATCAAGATTCCTCTTGAAGAGAGTCAATGAGGGACTCTGCCTAACCTGGACTGGGATTTCATTCCAGAGTGAAGGGAGCCTCTGGGTTATGAATCTGTCCCTCCAGCATGTCCTATTTATTTCAGTGCTGAGGTTCAAGTCTCTCGAGTGTGTAGCTCGATGGGATTTGGATTTTTTGAGGTGCAGCATGTCCCTTAATTCCGGGTTGGATATGGCTTTATACGTCAGGCACAGGTCGCCTCTGAGCAGGCGGTATGCCACTGAGTAGATCTGGAATTTCTTTAACCGGGCAGCATATGGCATCTGTTTGAGCCCTTTGATCCTCTTGGTGAGGTACTTTTGGGGTCTTTCCAGTTGCTGCAGGTGTTTGGTAAGGTACATCCCAAAAGGGGCATTGTACTTGATTATGGGCCTGATGAGGGATGAGTAAAGAGGCACGATGACCTCCCCTAATCTAGATGTGAATCCCTTCATGATTAGGTGGGCTATATAAAATGTTTTTCTAACCACTTTGGCCACGTGGTTGTCAAATGAGAGATTGCTATCAACTTGGGTCCCCATGTCCCTAATTACTTCTTCTGTACTTAACGGATTACCACCTATGTGGTAATTTGTGGGCACTTTGTTTTTGCCAAAGGGGATGACTATACACTTTTTGGCATTTAGCTTGAGGCCATGGCTCTGACACCAGTTGTCTGTTTCTGTGAGGTCCTTTTGGAGGATGCTTGTGTTGGCTGGAGAGTCGATTATGGTGCCCAGTTTGCAGTCATCTGCGAACTTGGTCAGCCACAGTCCTTCTGTGTTGGCCTGTACCTCAGAGAAATATATACCAAACAAGAGAGGTCCCAGGACTGAGCCTTGTGGGACGCCACTTGTAACTGGTTTGGAGTCTGACATGGATCCAGCAATTCTAACCATGTGGGTTCTGTCCTTGAGCCAGTTTGCAACCCATCTAGTGACATAGGGGTTTATATTTAAGCTGGTGAGCTTATCTATAATGCCCGAGTGGGGTATTGTATCAAAGGCTTTTGCGAGGTGCAGGTAGGCTGTGTGGACCACCTTCCCTTCATCAATGGCCTTGGTGACTGTTTCAAAGAAGTCGACCATGTTTAAGAGGCAGGATCTGCCCTTAACAAAGCTGAACTGGGTAGGATCCAGTGTCTGTAGGTCCCCAATATCTTTATTTATGAGGTCCATGATGATCCTTTCCAAAGCTTTGCAGACCAAGCTAGTCAGGCTTATGGGGCGATAGTTTCCAGTGTCCGTTGAGGCACCACCTTTGTGGAGAGATACCACTGTTGCTGTATGCCACTCTTTGGGTACATATCCTGTAGTAAGACTGAGATTAAACAGTAGTTTTATGTTTGGGTTTAGCTCTTCTTGGAGTTCATGTAGGACGCAGCCCGGGACACCATCTGGTCCCATTGATGCTGTGTTTTTTGCTTTGTCAATCCTTGGTCCTTTACTATTCTCCATATTTACAAGTCAGATAGCTGTATCCACCCGTCTGCCACTATAGTGCAATATGCTGATGACACAACTATCATATGTGCTGCCCCAACCTTAAGCGAACTACGAACAATAACACAACACAACTTTACATTGACTGAAGCATGGTTTTCTAGCATTAAACTTATACTCAATCCCAAAAAAAAAACAAACCTAATGCTCTTCACTCCAGGCAGATCTTCTGCACTAAACAATGATTTCAGCATAAACTCCAAAGATAATACCCTAATCACCACAACATCACACCCCAAACTCTTAGGAGTAGTAATCAATAACAAACTTAAATTTGACATACACATAGCCCAAACAATCAAAAAAGTGCACAAAAAGCTTGGGCTCTTATATAGGAACAGGAAATTCATGACCAGCCATATCAAAGCCACTATTGCTAGAACTCACCTACTATCCACCCTACTGTATGCCTCTCCAATCCTAATGAATCTTCGCCACAGCAAGCAAAACAAAATGACAGCTTGCTATAACAAGATTGCCAGGTTTGCTGCAGGTTCCTCTAATAGGGACCATCACTGTCATTCCATCAAGCAGCTCAAATGGCTTGAGTTACCCCATCTACTTCTTACTACACAGCTCTCCATAGCCCACAAACTGTACTACATCCCTGAAAAAAAACCCATACTACAAAATCTAATACAACCCTACACAACCACCTGAGTCCTAAGATCAACAGACCAAAATCTCATAAACGTCATCAAACATAGGAATGAAGCTGGTAAAACTGTCTTTGCCTGTACAATAGCAAAAACCTGGAATTCACTTTCTACTCACATAACTTCGACAGCTTCTGCCCCCCAATTTAAGAAACTACTCAAAACCCACTATTTTAGCAACTGGTTGTGCTCATGTGACTCCCCAGGATAATCCGCCACGTAGCAGTAATACCAGGATACTGCTAAGGATGACCCAGTTCTGTCTAGCCTCTACATTTCTCATTCCTTCCTAAAATTGTTTTATTCCAATGGTATTAACTTGCATGTGTATAATTAAGATATATCCAAGTACAGCTGCCGTCCAAAGGTACTCGTCCCAAAAAGGAGAAATACTTAAGGCGAAAAGACTGGACACGACCACCACAATGTATATAAAATCCAGATTTAATGAATAAAAATGAACACTTTCACATGCTCCACTAGCATGCTTCTTCAGATTTAACATACACTCACTCCAAGAACATTTAAATAGCAGCAGCTTAATTGAATAATTGATTACGTAATCAATTAATTAACTAAATAGGTGGAGTTTTGTTAAATCTACCACCTTAACATTACTTTTAAACAAAACTGACTTCTCTAAAAAAGCGATAATATATAATTAAAATAGAACAGAATATAAATATGCTTGTCCGTATATAAAATATCACCCAATCTACAAACAAACATCACAAAACATTGTTCCTATACAAAACATAAACTTTTGAAACATAATTTCTAAAAATTTGTTCTGTAATAAATGCTTGGTCACTATAGGTGAACACTTATTCATATGCTAAAAACATATGTTCCTAAGTCAAATATTCTAACCATATCGAAACAACACAACTAACGTATCAAGCACAAATTTAAGACGCTGAAATATTATCTAAAAATGTGTGAGTGTAAAGCTACAAGCTTTTATCAAAGATATAAAAATATATATAGAATAACAAGCTACCAACTTTTGACATCCAGCATTCACTTAGAATATAGCATAACTAAATAATCCCTATGTGCGCGCTTCAAGTATAGGCTTAATACTAATATACTGGTTAAGCCCTGGATTCACATGAGCTCTTAACTTAAAGATCCAAGAGAGTTCTATGGATTCTAAATGGTTCATGTTATTACCACCCCTTCCACTCTGGGTTACTATCTATAACACCCTGAACCTGAATGTGTGGTCAATATATGAACTAACATGCCTAGCCAACGCATTTTGCGGATTCCTTTTCCTTATATCATATATGTGGTTATACATTCTATCCTTCAACCTCCTTGTCGTCATACCTACATAGAATCCTGCACAATTCGTGCATGTGGCTAGATAGACTAAGTTCTTACTATCACAAGAAGCATAGAACTTAGGGTTAAATTCATAATCAATTGTAGGGTGAATAAACCACTGTTCAGCTACAATGAAACTGCACATTTTACATCTCATGCATCGATACGTACCAAATTTATTAATAATCAATTTATTATGTTTAACACTAGAATGTTCCTTACATAACAACCTTTTTAAATTCCTACTGTTCCTATAGCTGAAGCTTGGGTTACATCCTATCACTTTCAAAATCTTGAGATCCGTAATTAAGACATTCCAGTGTTTCTTTATTATATCCACAACATTTTTATTATCATTGGTATATCAGGTGATAAAAGGGACCCTGGAACCATGCGTTTCTGTCCATCTGCTACCTATGTAACCCTTGTTTGTCCTGATATTTCCGTCTTCAACACTCAAGATAGAACTTTTAATGTTACTGACCATAGAATCATTATAGCCTCTATCTAAGAACAAAGTATGCAGTATATCAAACTGCATATGTAGATCGGGACTCTCCTTACAAAGCCTAAATGTCCTAATGAACTGCCCTTTAACCACATTGGAGAAAACATGCTTAGGGTGCATACTACTATAATGTAGAAGTGTATTCTTCCAACAGGACCTCCTATATATATTTGTGGATAAACTACCATCAATCTTCTTAGTGATCTTTATATCTAAAAAGTTCACTTCTTTACTAGAGACTTCTGAGGTAAATCTCAAGAAGTCAGTAGTAGACTCCAAGAAATCGATGAAAGCCATTAGATCAACTATGCTGCCCTTCCAAAAGAGCAGTATGTCATCCACAAACCTCCTATATAGTAGTATATGCTGATAATGAACACTATTGAACAAAAACTCTCTCTCCCAGTTGTAAACTACTAAATTTGCATATGAATTTGCACATATGATTTGTTAAATCTGAAGAAGCATGCCAGTGGAGCATGTGAAAGTGCACATTTTTATTCATTAAATCTGGATTTTATATACGTTGTGGTGGTCATGTCCAGTCATTTTGCCTTAAGTATTTCTCCTTTTTGGGACGAGTACCTTTGGACAGCAGCTGTACTTGGATATATCTTGGTTTACCTGTTGTTTAGTATTAGCTACCATCACACAATGGAAACAACGACTATTGAATTGGACTATAATCCTGAAAATCAACACTCATATACAGGAGCGAAAACGGCAGCAGCAGTATATTCAAAGTTCGTTGATGGCACAATCAGTTAAAGTTCATATATATATAACCACGTATCAGAATAAATGTTGATAAAACAATTTATTGTAGCAAAAAGTAAGCGCTTTCACCATGAGGCTTCTTCAGACTTTAAAAACTGACTAATACAAAGGGTTTTAAATAGTGTCATTAATTAGAATTGCTAACATCAATTATATTCAATGCAAATTTAAAGTGAAATAGCACACTCATTTCATATAAACCTTATCAGACAAAATAAAATCATCACAGTTAAATACAAACAAACATACACAATGAAATACTTATAAAACAAAAATTAATACAAAAAATATTATTTAAAATCATAAAATCATTGTTTAGGTCTAGCTAATTTCCTTTTCCGAAGAATGGGATATAGATTAACTTTATCATTTAATCCAGGATATCGGTCCGCCCTACAGCGGATGAAACAGCGTAGTTCACATTCCTGGGTAAAAGTATCTATGTCACCGCCTCTGATGTTTGTCTCTATAACTTTTATAACACAGAAGCCAAAAGTATGTGTGAACCCTAATGATTTTCAATGCTTAGCTAGGGCATTATGTTCAGACCCCTTACGTATATGGTAAATGTGCTCCCTTATACGCTCTCTCAATTGCCTATTAGTTTTCCCAATGTAAAACGCTGGACAGAATGAGCACCTAGCAAGATATATAACATTAACACTGTGGCAGTTGGTTCGGGTGTAGAATGAAAATGTTCGCCCTGTAATTGGTAGTGTAAAAGTGTCATCAGTGTTGATATACTGACATTGATTACATTTGCTACAGGGTCTTGTATTATAACTAAAAGTATCAACTGATGGATTGTTAGCTCTCACAGGATGATGGCATAACAATCGCTTTAAATTCATTTTACTTTTAAACAAAAAACTTGGTTTCCTTCCCACGACTCTACTAATGTCACTATCTAATAGAAGAGTCTCCCACCATTTCTCTATGATGTCCTTAATATAGTGGACATCATTTGTGAAGTATAGTGGTACTCTCAGTTCTTTATTACCTTCTGATTGTATCGTTTCAATAACATCCCCTCTTGCTGAAAAATAAGGACGTGCTCTTGAACTCCTAAGATTTTTCACCACAGAGACTGCTTTGCTTACTTCATCCTCTCTGTATCCTCTTTTTTCCAATCTGGAATTAAGATCTAACAATTCTTTCTCAAAACCTTCATCTGAGGGGTTAAGCCTTGATGCTCTCATGATTTGTCCCTTCATTACATTTTCAAAGACAAACCTGGGGTGCATACTATGTCTATGTAGGAGTGTTTTCCTAGAGCAAGTTTTCCTATGAACCGAGGTGTTCAAAAGGCCATTATCAAGCCTCATTATATTTACATCTAAAAAAGAAATATAGGTCCTGGACTAACAAGAAGTAAACCTCAGAAAATCAGTTAGACTATTCATGGATGATACAAATTCCACAAGTTGGGTTTCATTACCCCTCCATATAAGGAAGAGGTCGTCGACAAATCTTCTGTAGAAACCAACATACTGTCGGAACTCCTCCATAGGGAACAGTAGTTCTTGTTCCCAATCAGCCATTACTATGTTGGCGTAGCTATTGGCACACAAAGTGCCCATAGCTACGCCATCTTTCTGAATGCAAATCTCATCATTGAAAATAAATACATTATTTTCAAGAACCATTTCCAAAAATAGTGTTAACAGACCTATAGTATTGCTATCCAGGTCAGAATTCAACCTTAGATAGTGTTGTGTTCTCAATACTCCCAGATCATTTGGTATGACTGTAAATAAGCTCTTAACATCAAGTGTTACTAGGATAAAAGAATCATTATCTCGTAATGTTCTGGTGTAATCATATAGGTCTAGTAAGAATTGTTTACTATCTTTTAATACAGATCGATTAATGTTGACTATAGGTCTAAGATGGTATTCCAAAAAAATAGAAAAAGGTTCCGTTAGCCATCCTTGCCCAGAAACTATAGGCCTCATAGGTGGATTAGATAAGGATTTATGAATCTTGGGTAAACCATTTATTACTGGAATAAGTGGATTATTCACTTTCAGATATTTAAATAAATTCCAAGTTATTATATGACTTTTAAGTAGGTCATCCAGCATATCATATACCCTAAAAATCATGCTAGTTATACTTGTCAAATCCATCTTCATATAATACATATCATCACTTAACATGGTATGCATCATCTCTACATATTCATCGTGATTAAGTAAAGCTATAGGACCCCCCTTATCAGCTGGTCTAATGATAATAGACTGGTCCTTTCTTAATTCGGAAAGTGCCTTCCATTGTTGAAAGTTTAAATTACATTTTGGCCTTTTAACTTTTCGTTTAAAATTCTTATTATAATAATTATGTAAATCATTCTCCACTAACTTGCAAAACATATCTAAGGTGGCGTTCAAAGAAGGTGAATATGTACTAACTGACTTGAATACAGTAGTATGCCCAGTTTCATGTTGGCTATCAACACTTCCAAAATCAAGTTTAAGTTGTACATTGCGCACATACATCTTGATATCTAAAATGGTTTCTTCTGTTCTTACTAGGTATAAAGGTGACTCCTTTATTAAGGACCTGTTCTTCATACTTACTCAACCTCTTATGAGAAAGATTGACTACTAATGACCCTCGACTCTCCCCCACATCTTCTTCAACATTGGGCCCACGTACTCTCCTCCTGAGCTCTTCCGTTTCTGTTGCCCCCTGCTCATTGATCTGGATCTCCCGTTGGGGCGAGGGAGTTCTATTGGGAAAGGGGTCTGTATGTTGTTATCCCCTAAAGTAGTAGGTGTAATGACTGAATAATTAGTTCCAGTCTTTCTCCTAACTACAGGTTCATTACTTTGAATGATGAGACTCTCACTACTGTTAACAGGATCAACCTCATTATTAATAATGTCAACTTCTACATCAACTGGCGCATCATATATTACAACTGTATCACCAGTGTTATTCCCTGAACCATTAACATTAATTTCTTTACTAACATCCATATTAATGCCAACAGCATTCACTGTAACATTATCGCTTTCATTTACATTACTTTTAGCAATGCTAGCAGCAGTACTTGCAATATTATTCACAGTGATAGAGTTCCTCACAGTGGCAACATTACTCGCTGTATTGTCCGATTCCATAGGGTTCCTTAAAGTAGCTCTAGGTCCCCTATTTTCAGTGTTCTGTCTCGGCCAAGTGAAGACATGGCCGAGTTTGAAATCTTTAACATCCCTGGTAATCTTTGTTCTTTTCTGTTCAAACAAACGTTTTTCATATAATGCAATGTTGTCCATTAATTTGTCCATGCCTATCAAAGCTTTAGGAGTAGAATACTTATTCATAATAAAATTATGAAATTGCATTACCTTGTTCCTTAGTTGTTCCTCTTCAGGACAATGAAATTATATTAACAGCTTCATATAGTTGAATCTGAGTTCCAAGTTGAGTTGTTGCCACTTGAGCAACAACTCAGGAAAAGTGTTCCCTGATGTTGGCATCTTTAAGATGCGAAGTCCACGCGGCACTATCCGTTTCTGCAGGCATGCCTCAAAATGCTGCCGTTGTAATTGAAGTCTTTTCAGCTTCAGTAAATCAACTTCTAACCTATTCAGATCTTCAGCCAGATCCGATAAGTTCTCATCATTACCAGGTTCAGAAATCTCCCCTAAAGCCGGTTCGAAGAGCAACAGCAGATTATCTTCACCCGAAACACAGTCTTGAAACCAGAAAGACTTCCGTTTCGCTGTGATAGGCTCAGCTGGTGTGTACGCTAATTCAATGCTCTCACTTGCCATTGCTGCCATTCTCCTTTTGTAGAATGAAATATCTAATCCCAATAACAACAACAAAAAAAGAATCCACAAAAGGGCAAACGTTCCTGTATAACGAATAAAAATATAGTTCACCAGAAAATCACCACTCATATACAGGAGCGAAAACGGCAGCAGCAGTATATTCAAAGCTCGTTGATGGCACAATCAGTTAAAGTTCATATATATAACCATGTAGCAGAATAAATGTTGATAAAACAATTTATTGTAGCAAAAAGTAAGCGCTTTCACCATGAGGCTTCTTCAGACTTCCAAAACCCAGAAGTGGAGTAGCATTGTTAATACACAGAATAATCCTCTGCTTGACTTGGAGTTACATCATTCTCCTATGCCGACTGTTACAGGTACTGTTGAAAATATGAGTGAATTCAATGACTTAAGGAGAGAGCTGGAGAATGATCTATATAAATTGCAGAGATTGATCTGGCAGAGAAGGCATATGGAAGCATGCCTTCACTTCCACATTGTTTCGAGGGGCATGAGGGTCCTCTGCATGCCCACTTATGGTATCAACCATCCGGAGTTATTGAAGAGATGGCAGAAATTAAATCTAGACCTGAGTTTCAATTATATAAAACTGTTAATCGACTATTTTTCCCCCCATAGAAATGGAATTAAACAACAAAGTGGAGGCTCTGAATAGAGATTTGCAGAACCGTTTTATAGGTGGGATGTATGACAAGAGATTGGACAGTATATATACACAGGTAGCCCTAAACCATGACAGGCTGCAGCAAACTAAATATCAGAAGCTGCAGCGGGATCACAGGGACATTTCACTTGGGGAGGTGTTTGTTTGGCCTAAGAACAACTCACGGGCCGAACAAGCATCTAACAATGTGACATTACATTATAATAAAGTGAATGGCGGTGAGTGGAGGCTAGGAACAGCAGCTGATCAGATTCAGAATGCTGCCCATAATGCAAAAGAAAGTAGAGTCTATGCCACAAACGTAATTACATCATCTATGGAGAAAAGTGAACATATTGCATCCTCCACCCCTCCTCCTAACCAAGAAGCGTTAATGGAGACGAAGGAGAGCCATGGAATGGGGGCGAGACCCAAGGTAGTGACCAGAAGTCTGGAGGATTTTTTTTTCAGCTTCCAATGAAATTTCGAGGCAATGAGAGAGACAGGTCGAGCAGTCGTGGCCGCATGAAACGCAAGTTCTCGCGAGACAATCCAGGCACGAGACGAAGGGCGTGGAGTTAAATCAATTGGTTTTCAATTTTTCAGCGTTTGAACTTGATAAAGCAGACTATTCATTGTTAAATAAGGGGCTATCCTTTATCCCCTCTCAGGCAAGTAAACTGAGTGAACTTTTGGTAGATCTTAGGCTATTTGGATGTTCAATAGCATTAAAATTAATGTTTACCAATGGAGATAAAAATGACAAACAACTGATAGTTTCAAACGCAAAAGTTGTTTTTCCCCAACTGCCGGTAAATGTTGAATGCTTTATTAATTTGTGTGAGAATAATTTATATGCATACTTCTCAAGACAAGGTCCTAGATGCATTTATTACAATTTGAGTAAAGAGGAGAGAAGTTCTTTATTTAATTTAACATCAAATAATGACATAGTGATAAAACCTGCAGATAAGGGAGGTGGGATTGTGTTGTTAAATGCTACTGATTATGACAAAGCAATGTCGAACATGTTATCTGATTCTAATACCTATGTGGAGATTGATTTAGATTTTTTGAATAGAACTATTAAAAGGGTACATGACGATCTATATGACCTGCTGATGTGCAGGCAGATTACACAGAGGCTATATGATTTATTTTTGGTTGACTTTCCAATAGTACCTTTTATAAAAGGTCTCCCTAAGATACACAAAAATGTGTTCCCCCTTCCTATGAGGCCTGTAGTGGCAGGTGAGGGTTGCGTTACTGAGAAGATATCATTATATATAGAGAGTCTATTGGGACTGTTGGTCAGGAATATTCCAAGCATTTTAAGGGACAGCTACCAATTAATTCAAGAAATATCATTCATCAAGGAAGAAGTCAATGGTCCTCCTTATTTAAGGGTAACCCTATACGTTAAGAATTTGTTTACAGCTATTCCTAATGATTATGGTGTTGAAGCCGTTAGGAAAGTTTTATCAGCAACAGAAGGAGTTACTAATGAACAACAGCTATTGATATGCACACTATTGGATGTTGTTCTTACCAACAATGTGTTTATGTTTCGTGATGAGCTTTTTGCACAGAGATGGGGTGTCGCTATGGGCACCCCTTGTGCAAATTCATATGCAAATTTAGTAGTTTACAACTGGGAGAGAGAGTTTTTGTTCAATAGTGTTCATTATCAGCATATACTACTATATAGGAGGTTTGTGGATGACATACTGCTCTTTTGGAAGGGCAGCATAGTTGATCTAATGGCTTTCATCGATTATTTGGAGTCTACTACTGACTTCTTGAGATTTACCTCAGAAGTCTCTAGTAAAGAAGTGAACTTTTTAGATATAAAGATCACTAAGAAGATTGATGGTGGTTTATCCACAAATCTATATAGGAGGTCCTGTTGGAAGAATACACTTCTACATTGTAGTAGTATGCACCCTAAGCATGTTTTCTCCAATGTGGTTAAAGGGCAGTTCATTAGGACGTTTAGGCTTTGTAAGGAGAGCCCCGATCTACATATGCCATTTGATATACTGCATACTTTGTTCTTAGATAGAGGCTATAATGATTCTATGGTCAGTAACATTAAAAGTTCTATCTTGAGTGTTGAAGACGGAAATATCAGGACAAACAAGGGTTACATAGGTAGCAGATGGACAGAAACGCATGGTTCCAGGGTCCCTTTTATCACCTGATATACCAATGATAATAAAAATGTTGTGGATATAATAAAGAAACACTGGAATGTCTTGATTATGGATCCCAAGATTTTGAAAGTGATAGGATGTAACCCAAGCTTCAGCTATAGAAACAGTAGGAATTTAAAAAGGTTGTTATGTAAGGAACATTCTAGTGTTAAACATAATAAATTGATTATTAATAAATTTGGTACGTATCGATGCACGAGATGTAAAATGTGCAGTTTCATTGTAGCTGAACATCAGTTTATTCACCCTACCATTGATTATGAATTTAACCCTAAGTTCTATGCTTCTTGTGATAGTAAGAACTTAGTCTATCTAGCCACATGCACGAAATGTGCAGGATTCTATGTAGGTATGACGACAAGGAGGTTGAAGGATAGAATGTATAACCACATATATGATATAAGGAAAAGGAATCCGCAAAATGCATTGGCTAGGCATGTTAGTTCATATATTGACCACACATTCAAGTTCAGGGTGTTACAGATAGTAACCCAGAGTGGAAGGGGTGGTAATAACATGAACCATTTAGAATCCATAGAACTCTCTTGGATCTTTAAGTTAAGAGCTCATGTGGATCCAGGGCTTAACCAGTATATTAGTATTAAGCCTATACTTGAAGCGCGCACATAGGGATTATTTAGTTATGCTATATTCTAAGTGAATGCTGGATGTCAAAAGTTGGTAGCTTGTTATTCTATATATATATTTTTATATCTTTGATAAAAGCTTGTAGCTTTACACTCACACATTTTTAGATAATATTTCAGCATCTTAAATTTGTGCTTGGCACATTAGTTGTGTTGTTTCGATATGGTTAGAATATTTGACTTATTAGGAACATATGTTTTTAGCATATGAATAAGTGTTCACCTATAGTGACCAAGCATTTATTACAGAACAAATGTTTTAGAAATTATGTTTCAAAAGTTTATGTTTTGTATAGGAACAATGTTTTGTGATGTTTGTTTGTAGATTGGGTGATATTTTATATACAGATATGCATATTTATATTCTATTCTATTATAATTATATATTATCTTTTTTTTAGAGAAGTCAGGTTTGTTTAAAAGTAATGTTAAGGTGGTAGATTTAACAAAACTCTACCTATTTAATTAATTAATTGATTACGTAATCAATTATTCAATTAAGCTGCTGCTATTTAAATGTTTTTTGGAGTGAGTGTATGTTAAATCTGAAGAAGCATGCCAGTGGAGCATGTGAAAGTGCTCATTTTTATTCATTAAATCTGGATTTTATATACATTGTGGTGGTTGTGTCCAGTCTTTTCACCTTATGTCTATAATTAAATATTAAACACACTCCTATATGCCATTTGTTTGCATTTAAAAACACACTATGTGCTGTACATGAGCCTGTGCTGCAATGTTAAATGATATTTTATATGCGTGCATTAAGAATGCAAGGCTGTTTCTTATAATTGTATCTGTTTAGCAATTGTTTAAATGGAGTTTTTCTCCCCGGGCCTCCGCTGAAAATGGACGTGTGTCCAGTCGGACTTTCCCGGTCATCAAATGTAAAATAAAATAAAATAAAAATAAGTACATTTCCTATGTGTGATAGGATGGATAATTTCATTACGAGTTAGTATAGTCTTATAAAACGATCAGTTATAACATGGAAAAGTTCCAAAGTTACTACTTATTGCCATATTAATAGAATACTTCATAGCTTTATGACATAGCCTCTTTTTCAAAATATTACAGTTTTTAAATGCAGAACTGGGTTTATTTCCAATATACTTCATAAGCTCAGGCATGGTATCCAAAATACTTCAATTATTTGATATTTTTTTAATTGCATTTGCTATCCTATTATAGGTCATAACATACTGTATATTTATACATCTGTCCCTTTGCACCATATTTTCTTCCTGACCTGTGACCTGAGCAAAAAAAAAAAAAAAGGCTTATTTCTACCTTTACTCTCATTCATCACTTCTTGCTTGTTTTTATGTAAAACCCCCATATCATAGCCTCTGTCTCTAAATTCTTGTAGCATATCCTCCATTTGTTCAATACATTTATTATCATCAGTATTAAGCCTGCTGGCCTGTAGTAACTGGCTTTTTACGATACCTTTAAATGTATACTACCTTTGTGCAAGTATCTATTTGTGTGGACATCCTTTTTATAAATACTAGTGCGAATATCACTTTCATATTTCTCCAACTTCACATCAAAAAACAAATCTCATTACTTGAGAAATTCAGATTAAATTTTAAGAACTTGGTAGTAGCGTCAAGAAGCTCTACAAACTTAATCAATTCATGTTGATCCCCTCATGTTGGTCCCCTTTCAAGATCATAAAAACTTTGTCCACAAAATGCTTGAACAAAGTTTCTTTAGATGCACACATTGAGGGATAATTGTATGCATGTTGGTCTTCCCAATGACTCAAAGTAATATTAGCGTACACACCAGGTATTTGATGGTAAACCTGATCACTAAAAATAGTCATTACTGGTTAGGACAGTCTCGAATAATTCACATACAGTCTCAGTCTCCCTTTCAGTTAGCCTACTATTGGCACACAAAAAATCACGTACAGCATTAACACCATAATCATTTGGGATTACCTTAAATAAAGAATTGATGTCTAAAAGTCACAAACAAGAAATCATTAGATTTTTCAAAAGTATACCATTCATAAAATTTGGACAAGAAATCTCCAGTATCATGTATGCAACTCTTACCAAAATATTTACCTAATACTGTTTGGGGATAGTTGGAAATTGGCTCTGTCACTCAGTCTCTTCTAACATTACTGGTCTCACAGGTGGCCAGATCAGGCTTTTATAAACCTTAGGGAGCCCATACAATACTGGGGTAACCGAGCATGGGACATTAAAATAATTAAACAACTCAATGGGGTGTATCATCAGTTAGTTGCAAGTCATTAATGGGCATAATATTAACTTTATATATTATTATTGCTTGCATCAGCATGATTAATTTTCTTAAAAGTATTTATATCATTTAAAATGTCATCCATAAAAAGCGTATAATCATTCTTATTCCTTATCATTATGGCTCCGCCTTTGTCTGCTTGCTTTATGATAATATTGTCATTCTCCTGAAACTTCACCAGAGCATTATATTCTTCCCATATTAAGCTGTACCTTCTGTTTCTGGTAAAGTGATCATATAACTGGCAGAGCTGCTGCTCATGGTTCTACTTCACATGACTGAAAACTCATTTGACTGAATTTCATTTGACCGGGACCACAATACCTAATTTTCAAAATACTGAAAACTCATTTGACTGAATCTCATTATACTGAAAGCTTACAATCCTGAATTTCAAAATATTAAATTTTAAACCATAGACATGCACACTTACAACACCAATGATTAACTCTTTCCAGAACTTAAAAACTACTAACTCTCTTAGCAGAAACTGGACAATATAAAACCAAACTAGGTGGGGGGCTGTAGCCCCCACACCCCCCTGACTATATATAGTAACTCCAGGATTGCACTACAGTGGGGAGAAGGGCATATAGCTTTTACTTACCTTACAGTACTCTACAAGCTGCCACTACTGCTGGGAATGCACAAAACATCTCCCATATTACTTTAAATACTTCCCATAAAAATGTAACGAGACATACCCACATTTACAAACACTACAACACTACTTTCTACCTGACTATCGGTATTCTGACAGTCAGTGCTTCAAGTTACAGTAATTCTTTTTGTCACAAACCACTCACAGGTGAAGGGAAACCCACATCACATCTATGGCTTAAAATTCAGAATAATGAGATTCAGTCAAATGAGTTTTCAGTATTTTGAAAATTAGGTATTGTGATCATGGTTAAATGGGAATCAGTCAAATGGGTTTTCAGTCATGTGAAGTAGACCCCTGCTCACACACATTATAGAATGCCATTATAACAGGACAACTGACAGGAATGAATGCACTTGGTTTTCTGCAAGTCTAACCAGTAGAGGAGGGAGAGTCTTTAAAAATAAGATTTGAATTAAGATTTTTCACAAATAGCTTTAAATCAGTCAGGGCTTCAACTATTGAATCAGTGTTTGAAGGAATACATTGGAGCCCTTTATTAGAAATCACATAGTCAGCAGAAGTTAACTGTAAACTGGAAATATTAATTACCACTTGCCCATTTCCTGATTCTGACACACTGACTGACTGCTGGTTTGTAGGCCATTTTAATTTCATTCTCCTCCTTTGTCTCTTCTTCTTCTTGACCTCCCCCTCAAGAGGTCTTGACGCTGTACCTCTACTCTCTACAGTAGATTGAGCAGCATAGCTGCTGGCCCTTGCCGAAAATCCTCTGCCAAGTTAATGTGTCCACTGACCACTGATGCATAAGAGGCACCTGCATTACTAGTTGATGGCAGTGCATTAGAATTAGACATGCTAGCCAGCACAAAAATATTCAGTAGTCTGTGTATTTTGTTGATTCTTATCAACAGGCATACTAGATTCAGATAGAGTAATATCATCCAAGGCATACATAGATTGTTTCTGAGCTAACACTCCTTTGGTTTTCCAAATTTCCTTTGTGCAGGTAAAAATGTTCCCTGCCTTAAAGTTGTTAATGTCCCTCAAGAGCTTACGCTTTTTAGTGGACTCTGGGTGACACTCATAAGCTGATAACCTCTCTTGCATTTCTTCACATAGATGTATATAATCCTTAAATGAGAGCATAGCGATTGAGTTTCTTGGTTTACCTGGAGCCGGGTGCTATTCCACAGGGGCTGAGAATCCTGAAAATGCCTGCATTTGGAAACACCTACTCTAAACTCCTGAAGATGTGGCAGGAGCTCAATTTAAAATTAAGTGCAGACTATATGGGTCTTATGAATATGTTTTTTGCCAATATTAAGAGCGATATAAAAAAGGAAATAATTTAAATGGAAACTGATATTTTCACTATGTTGTCTTTCAAAGATTATATACAGCTATCTGAATCTAGTATGCCTGTTGATAAGAAGCAGCAAAATACACAGAATACTGATCTGAATGTTTTTGTGCTGGCTAGCACGTCTAATTCTAATGCACTACCATCAACTAGTAATGCAGGTGCCTCTTATGCACCAGTGGTCAGTGGAGGCATTAACCTGGCAGAGGATTTTCAGCAGGGGCAAGCAAATATGCTGTTCAATCTATCAGAGAGAGTTGTGGTACTAGTCAAGACCACTCAAGGGGGAGGTAAAGAAGAAGAGGCCGACGAGGAAAGCAAAATTACAATGGCCCACAAACCCGCAGTCAGTCGGTGCTTCAGAATTAGGAAATGGGCAAGTGGTAATTAATATTTCTAGTTTGCAGTTAACTTCTGCTGACTATGTGCTTTTTAATAAAGGGCTCCAATTTATTTCCTCAAAGGTTGATTTGATAGTGGAAGCCCAGACTGATTTAAAGCTATTTGTGATAAATCTTAATTCAAAGCTTATTTTTAAAGACTCTCCCGCCTCTACTCATCAAACTTGCAGAAAATCAAGTGCATTCATCTCTGTTAGTTGTCCTGTTATAATGGCATTCTATAATGTGTGTGAGCAACAGCTCCAGCAGTTACATGATCACTCTGACAGAAATAAGAAATAGAAGGTACAACTTAACATGGGAAGAACATAATGCTCTGGTGAAGTTTCAGGAGAATGACAACATTATCATAAAGGAAGTGGACAAAGGCTGAGCCATAGTGATAATGAATAGGAATGATTATATGCTTTTTATGGCACACTTTTTAAATGGTATGAATAATTTTAAGAAAATCAATCATACTTCTGTAAGTAAATAATATTTATTTATTTTACATTTGTTTACCAGGGAGGTCCAACTGGACAGAGCTGTCTGTTTTCAGCAGAGGCCCAGGGAGAAAAGCTCCAGAACAATTGCTAACATACTATACATAAGATATTTACATGAGCATAGTGGTTTAGACATACACTTATAAAATGCAACAGATATATGATTGCATAAGATATGTACGTTAGCATAGTGGTTTAGACATACAATTAAAAATATAGCAGGTAGTAACATATGATTGTTGTTCATACAGTATGTTTAGTAGAGATAATTTTGAAGATGTAGTGAAGATAAGACAAGAAAAGAAAAACTAAAAAATACTAGCCAGATAATCTTGATGATGTAATGAAGATAAGAGAAGAAAGGAAAAACTAAAAGTACTAGGCAGTTTGTCAAGGGAGGAGAATGTAAACAAGTTCATATGAGGTTCATTGATATGTTAAAAGAAAGCTTTTCAACTTAGTCTAGCGGACAGTTAGTGAGTATAGATTGGACAGTGAGTTGGTAAGTAATGTATGATAATATATAGTGCATCTATGGGAGTTTTAAAGAAGAGATTGGATAGTGGGTAAGGGAAAGGTATTAGAATATGTCATCTAGGTGCTAGGCAGTTGCATGTCCAGGAGTTGTTTAGGTGGGAAATAAGCGTTTTATATATATATATATATATATATATATATATATATATATATATATATATATATATATATATATATATATATATATATATATATATATATATAAAGTTAATATGTCCATTTGTGACTTCCAACTAACTGGTGATATCCCCTTGAGTTATTTAATTATTTTAATGTCCCATGCCTGGTTACTCAGTATTGTATGGACTCTGAAAGGTTCACAAAAACTGACCTGTCCACCTATGAGACCAATAGTCTCTGGAACAGGCTGGGTGACAGAGTCAGTTTCCATCAATCTCCAAGCAGTATTAGGTAAATATCTTGGTAAAGTGAAGAGTTACATATGTGATACTGGAGGTTTCTTGACCACATTTTATTAATGGTATGCTTCTGAACAATCTAATTAGTTTTTGTCTGTGACTTTAGACATCAATTATTTATTTACGGTAATCCCGAATGATTATGGTGTTAATGTTGTGTGTGGTGCTAATAGTAGGCTAACTAGAAGGGAGGTTGAGACTGTATATGAATTATTCAAGACCATCCTAACCAGTAATGCTTTTATTTTTAGTGATCAGGTTTACCATCAAATATCTGGCATGACAATGGATACACTCATCCGCAATACCTATTTTAATATTACTTTGAGGCACTGGGAAGACCAGTATGTATACAACTGTCCCCCAATGTTTTCATCTGAAGTAACTTTTTTCAAACATTTTGTGGATGATATCTTAATGATTTGGAAAGGGGATTGACATGAATTGATTAAGTTTGTAGAGTTTCTTGGCACTACTACCAACTTCTTAAAATTTAATCTGAATTTCACAAATAATGAGATTTGTTTTTTAGATGTGAAGTTGGAGAAAAATTAAAGTGATATTCACTCTAGTATTTATAAAAGAATGTCCACACAAGTAGATATTTGAACAGAGATAGTATGCATGCTACACATGCATTTAAGTATATCGTAAATAGCCAATTACTATAGGTATGCAGGCCTAATACTGATGAAAATAAATGTATTGC
Source organism: Protopterus annectens (assembly GCF_019279795.1). Taxonomy (NCBI): domain Eukaryota; kingdom Metazoa; phylum Chordata; order Ceratodontiformes; family Protopteridae; genus Protopterus; species Protopterus annectens. The sequence continues at coordinate 928,302,803 of NC_056732.1, read as the reverse complement.
ACAAATGAAGGATATGCTATACGAATTTAGAGACAGAAGCTATGATATGGGGTTTTTACATAAAAACAAGCAAGAAGTGATGAATTAGTGAAAAGGTGTACCTAAGCTTTTTTTTTTTTTTGCTCAGGTCACAGGTCAGGAAGAAAATATAATGAAACAGACATAACAATAAACAGTATGTTATGACTTAGAATGGGAGAACAAAGGAAGTTAAACCAATAATATCAAATAATTGGGGATTTTGAATGCTATGCCTGAGCTTATGAAGTATACTGAAAATAAACCCAATTTTGCATTTAAAAACTATAATAATTTGAAAAAGAGGCTATGTTATAAAGCTATGAAGTATTCTAGTAATATGGCAATAAGTAGCAAATTTAGAACATTTCTATGTTATAACTGCTCATTTAGTAAGACTATACTAGCTAGTAATGAATTTATCCATCTTATCACACATAGGAAATGTGTTTAAATGTGCTACCACTTGTAATACAGTGAATATAGTATATTTAGCCACAAGTATAAAATGACCAGCCTTCTATGTAGGAACTCAGTAAGGAAATTGAAGGAATGAATTGCCCAGCATCAGTCTGATATTAGGGTTGCCACCTTTTTAAATGGCCAAATTGGGACATCTTTGGTACAAACGTTCGATTTTGCAGGGCAAAACATATCAAGAGCCAATACAAAGGACAGAACTTCATATTTTTTGCCTAAATAAAAGCTGAGACTTGTAGTGTTTTAGTTGCTTATTCTGCTTCTTATAACATTTAACTGTTTCAGATACAGAACAACTGATTTATGCAACTATTACATAAATATAGGAAATATGTTTCTCCTAAAATCTCAGGACATTTGCCATTGTTTAAATTTCTTTACAGGACACAACTGCCCAAAGACAGACTGTCCCTCACAAAGTGGGACAGGTGGTAACTCTGATATATGGAGAAATAATAATAATAATAATGCTTTAGAGAAACGTGGTGGACTACAGTTTGGAACAGTCATTTAAATTAGAGTGATAGATGTGATTTATAAAAATGCAAGTGGTGATGATTTAAATAATAAGCTCAAAATTAATGAATATGGCTGGATTTTTCACTTATAAGCAGATTGTGAACCAGGGATCAATGCTGCAAATAGCATTAAGCCTTTTTAAAATATAAGCAAATGTGTTTGAGATCTTAGAAAAAAAATTTTCTTTCAATAAATGTTTTAAATATCTTGTTTTTAATTTGCAATGTGCTTAATTGAGATTGCATTCTGATATGGCTGTGCTCTATGATGTTTTTTTAAATTTGTTACTTATTTGACTGTTTGTTTCTATTGTGCATTTTTCACACTGAAGAAGGGTTGTTACCTGAAAGCTTTGTGTATATTAAAACTTTTGTGTGGTATCAAGAGTCTAGTATTTTTTCTTGGATTTGTATTTGGTTACCGGAGACTTTGTTTACCATAGTGTTGTATCCAATTTTTTGTTTCTTCAGTTTTGACTTACCCCATAACATCGATTTTAGTTCATAACTTTGTCCTCATACTTTCACACCATAATACATAAGGGTATATTCAACACTTAGATTCTATATGTGCTTTTAATAAAGAAACTCAGAATCCATGTTTTTCCATCATTTCCTTTAATATCATAAAGGGGATTTAACTGTTGAATGGTTCTAAAACAAATAAGTATGACAAAAAAGCAAACAAATTAATGCCTGAAAGTGACAGACAATCAAAGAAAACAAAAGATACTTTTAGGTAGTAGTTTCAAAAAATTACTACATAACCGGAGAGTAAAATGAACACATGAAATAATAGCTGCCTTTCTTAAAAACATCATGAACATAATTTAATATGTAAAAGCTCCCTGTAATATCAAATAGTGGGTTGTATACCCCATGTGGTGTTCAGAACACATACATTGCTGCACATTGCAGGGAGGGAGCATTTCCCTTATCACAGTTACAACTCTTTCACTCTGCAAAATTGAACTTGTTGCTTACAAAACATAATGGAAACATTAAATAATATAGTGTTGCCGGAATTTATTTCATGACTCTTATGGTAAACAGAGTTCCACGCTTGTCAAAACTGAGCAAGCCAAAACAAGTTTCAACTAAAAAGTTATTTTTGGTCACTCAGAGTGCTATTCGTAAATATTGAATCACATGATGCAGAGTTAGTATGCTGCAGAATGGTGTATCAAAACCCTCTGTGATGTTTCCCAGTGGAGTATGGTGCTGTTTGCAGTTTTACCCTACTGGGTCACCATAGCACTTCATATATAGAGTAGACAAAACATAACTAGCCACCCAGATTGTATGTGATTCACAAAGAAAACTTCACCTGTGTATGTTTTAGCCCCAACAGGTTAACCTATGGGATTCCAACCACATACATTCAGATGGTACCAGATTCCACCAGAGTAGTCCCCCTTCCTTTCAAACATGTTGCTCAGTGTGCAGAACTGAACAACATTGTAAGTACTGCAGTAACAAACAAATGAAAAAAAGGAAAAAACCTCCCTTATATGTTCATAGGCTCATAGGTACATTGTAGGCTATTCATCTGTAAGAATCTTAACTATACTTTCCCATGAAGTTTGTACCCCTTATTTTAATTATGAAAGACCCAGAAATGAGCAGAACGTTAACATGTTGCCCCTGTCTGTGAGGGACATGATTACTAAACCAGGTGTGAATTGGCAATTCACCATCCATTCGTCCAGATTATGTTTGAATAGAGTAAGAGAAATGCTTTAATTTACGAGGAAAGGAAGATGATCCCAGAGAGGATGCATGCACATCTATCCTACCAATATCTTCTGTTCATGTTGCAAAAAACATTAACACCTTTTCAGCAGGTGTTTCTGCCACCACTGGATCTGTGAATGTGCTGTAGGTCGTAAAGGTTATGGACTGTTGAGGCTGTGTGCGTGAGGCAAGGATTATCCTTCATTAGCCTGTATGATACCTGGAAGAGGAAAAAGGCTTTGAGATGGTCCATACCAGTTTTTATGATTTAGGCCCTTCATTTTCCTGCTTTAATTTCATCGTCTTTTGGGCTTCTATTACTATGATGGGAATGGAATCCATTCCTAAGTCAGGGTAAGATTAGTTTTCATGAAATTAGTATTGTTTCAGTCTTTGATATTAGCCAAGAATGCTCTTCTGAGCACATACAATGTGCCCAGAATTGCTTCCTTCTGTAATTCATACAGAGTTACAAATATTGGTAGCATATCTAAGTACATCTGTAAATTCTTTTTTTATTAGACCTATTGTTCCTTTAATTATTGGAACTACCTGGGTATCTTTATTCCACTTTGCTCTCATTCTTTGTCAGCAAATTCTGATATTTTCTGACTTTGTGTCTCTCTGTATTTAGATGCTGTCATCACTGGGTGTAACAGTTTCAGTGATGAAAGCTACTTCTGTCTTTTTTCATGGACTACTTACATCTGGTTTTCTCACATCTATTTTTTGAACAGTTGATGACCCCATGTGATTTATACCTTAACATTCTCTATAATGCATTGTGGTTGATATTTCCAATGCTGCACACCTACTGCTTTATTGTAGTGCTTGCAACCTCCCCCCCCCTTACAACAGTCTTGCCACATTATTGTGCCTTTCAGTATATAGGCCCTCTGCCTTGAGTGTATCACATCCATCAACAATAAGTGTCACTGTTTCCAGTTCTTTTTACAGCACATGCATGTGTCTGTTTCACCCTCATTTTCAATGGATTTTTTAAACCAACATTTATGTAGTCCTCTATCTTTGGCTACCATTATTAACCTTTCATCTTTTGGTTTCAGTTCTCTTCTCCTTAAACATTCCTATGTCAGATTTGGTCAGCATGAGGTTGCTGCAGCAGATCTCTGTACTTTATTTTTTGGATTTTCCATGTCCTCCCTTCTCATCTGATCCTTTTCCTTCTAATTTTCTTATTGAAAAAGCATTGGTGTACTTCCGTTTGTGTCAAATGCTTGAAAGGACATATCAAAAGGGCATTATATTCAATAATCAGCTTAATGAGTGACAAACACATCAGAATGATCACATCACTGGACATGGACATAGTATTCTTGGCAATAAGTTGCTCAGTGAAAAAGAACGTTCTTACAAGAGTGGGTGCATGGTGATAAAAGGACAGTTCATTGCTGACCTAGGTTCCCAGGTCCCTAACTACCGAATTGATTTTCAGGAGTGTATTAATGTGATTGTTACAGCAGGTGTCATGCTTGCTGAAAAGGTGTCATGCTTGCTGAAAAATACTAATATTCATTTCCTGGCATTTGGTTTTAGTCCATGGTTTTGACACCAGATGTTTTTTTTTTTTTTGGCAAACGTCCTAATAGAGGATCTTGGAGTCTTCCATGGAGTTTATGATTGCACTAAGTCTGCTGTCATCTGCAAAACTGATCAGCCATAAACCCTTAACATTACCTTTAACCATCAAGAAGTAAATGGCAAAGAGTGGTGGCCCAAAGGCTGAACCCTGAGATACACCTCTAGTGATAATTTCTCTTTGGAGGAGGCAGTACATCCCACCCTAATTTTCTAGATGCCATTTGTGAGACAATTGAACATTCAATGAGTTACATGGGGAATCATCATTCAGCTGAGATAGGTTATTTCTGATTTCTAAGTGTGGGATGGTGTTGAACACCATTGTGCGGTCTAGATATGTGGTGTGTATTGATTTACCCTCACCCATTGATTCATTAACCTTTCCAAAGCAGTCATCCAGATTCAGTAGGAAGGATCTGCCCTTGACAAATTCAAACTGGTTTGGGACATGATTTTTAGATTACCTATGTCCTTATTTATTAATGCCATAAAGATCCTTTACACAGTCATACAGATGAAGCTGGTCAGACATATCAGTCTATAATTGCCTATGTCCATTGATGCCCCATTTTTATGCAAGACAATGACAATTGTTGTATTCCATCCATCTGGCACAAAGTCTGTTTGGCGGCTGCTATTGAATAGTCTCTTTAGGGGATCTGACAGGTCGTGTTTCAAACTGGCTAGTAATCGGTCAGGTATATCAGCAGGGGCCCACAGAAGCAGTGTTCTTTGTCTTTGATTGTGTTTTAAGGAGGGTCTAGCTGCAGATATGTGATCAGGGAATGTAGGAGAAGGAATGATAGTGGTAAAATTGGAGTTATACTTATTTGCTAGCAGATTGGCTATATTCTTAGGCTTTGTCTAAATGATGTCACTAATTATTGCATTTTCCCAGTGCTAGACATTGTTTTATAGGTTTCTACTATAGCTAAAGAATATTTTGTGGTTGTTCTTTACTTGGGAGGCTATCTTTATCTCATAACTGGCTTTGGATGATTTGATCAGAGTCCATAGTTCCCTGCCTAGTATAGCAAGCAATTCTTTTGTATCTTGAGAGTTATATTTATTATTACTTGCAATGAGTTTTTTTTTTTCTTTTTATTATATGGCCTGTTTATATTTGGAGTCCCCATTGGGGTAATTCACTTTGGAGGACAGATGCATCTATGCAGTTTTTCACATGTACATGGATTCTGTCTGTAAAGGATTCCTCATATGCAGTGGGGTCATAAAGTTGCAAGGGGAAGTTATATTTTGCCAGATCATTATGAAATTTAGTAGATTAGCCTTAGCTGTTGTGTCTTTTGGCTTTTCCCGGTTAGGGGTCGCCACAGCGGAACTCCGGTCCGCTAATGATTGGTAGTTGATTTTTACGTGCCGAGTTACCAGCCCTGACGCACAACCTTCAACGAAGGTATGCCCATTCATGCATGTCTCCACGCAGAAGACGCTCTAGCTGAGAATTGAACCGGACAGCGTCTTACTGTGAGGCAACAATGCTACCGCAGCACCACCACTGCGGATAGCATAATCTCTAAATATCAAGGTATTGGAGGATGCTTCTGGCTTCATTCTTATGGTGATTATGACTGATTTGTGGTCTGAAGTGACCAGAGAGGAAGCTACAATCTGTACAAATCATCACTGTCTCATATTTGTGAGGACCAAGCCCTTGGCTGTGATGTAAACTAACTGGTTGTAAAAAATCCTACTGAAAATGTAGTTTCCTATAGTGAAAATATGTACCAGTGCAGCCACACCTTTGCCTATCTACAAAGAATGATGCTACAGCTAAGTTCCACCTCGTAAGAGTTCCCACAGCACCAGATTCCTCTCATTATTAATATTATTATTATTATTATTATTATTATTATTATTATACAATAATGCATAATGAGTGATTTTTTTTTTTTAACAGTCAGTCCTTAGCATGACAGAGGAACACATCCATGACACACAGAAATTTCCCTGCCGCAGGAAGTATGTCAGACACATGGAGTTTGCCACCCGCATCACCTCCACATAGCTGAACATGGTCCTTATGCCTTCACATACCCATGACACAGAACTATCTGAGAGTGGATATGTTGATGGAGACACGGTTGATCTGGGTATTGTGGTAGCCTCATTTGTGTGTACATGACAGAATCTTCTACTAGCTATTATGAACAAGACGTACCACACAGGGGAGTCATAAGAGGTGCTCAGAGAAGGTATGCTTACTACCCTACCCCTGAGGCTGGTGTGTCAACAGCTGCCAACCACCATATGTGCAGAGCCATTGTGGACAAACAGTAAAGTTCTGCAAGGGCCTCAGAATAAGTAATACGACTACTGCATTGTTGTGCATTCTGACATATGAGACTGTTGAACTGTGTGTGTGTGTGTGTGTGTGTGTGTGTGTGTGTGTGTGTGTGTGTGTGTGTGTGTGTGTGTGAGACTCCTTGGACAGGATGAATAACACACTGAGACTGAAGCAATACTAATTTCATGAACTTTAATCATATCCTGACTTAAGAGTGGTGTTAGACCAGTTTGCCAGTACATCATCAGATGTCAGATAATTTGGCCATGGATATGCCAGATCTTGATCCTGCAGTGTTAGCACTTCTACTGCTTCATCAGTGGTGGATGTGTCCACACCTAGATGTGATCATCAACATGGACATGACCCTGGATGTGGTTGTGAAAACAGCTACTCCATCAGATATCATTCATATTCAGGTAGCATTCTCACTTCTAGCTATGGTCATAAAAGTAACCACTACAACCAAGACCTCTGCAAGGACGGCAGGTGCACAGGCTCAAAAATTAAACATACCATTGCAACTGCTGACATTAGTTTACATGGGTGGGGGCATTCAAAACTAAGTTTATCCTCTACAATTCATGTCCAGGATGCCATGGTGTAGTATTGGTACAAATGCTGTGGCTGTGTCCCTGGAAACCCACACACACTACACCTCAGACTGACCATGACACAGCTTGAGTGCACAGACATGCAAACACAACTCATTTTCACACTCACACACTCCCCCTGTTTAAGATGTGCCCTTCTGTAATGCTCCCCCCACACACACTCACTCTGCAAATGATGATGACTGTGCCCTATTCTTTGCACAATCTGTGGCTTAGGGATGCACAGTTTGGACAACCAATGCATCGGTAGTCAAAGGTCTTGTTTTCCTTTGGATACATAATCATTTTAAATTTGTGTTTAGCCTGCTAACATTCTTTAGTAGTACTAGTGTATGGTACACCCTCCAAGGAGGATTGGGCATCATAAAACCTGTAACCGCTAGTGAAACAGCAAGTGCTGGAGAGCACTCGTTGCCCAATGTGCTGAAAGGCATGGTGTGGATGCAAGAGAGACAGTACTTGTAGTAGTACTATTTGTGCAGGATAGCTTGTTTGCTTGCCCATTTGTGCAGGTGATGCTGAGAGCAGTCTGCCCTCTTGAGGGGTGCCTGACATGGGCTGATTATGTCTGATGCACATAGTGAGCAGACAATGCATGGTTATGATGTATGTATGATGGCACAATCAGTATTTTATGCAGTGGTGGCAGGCACCTCCAGATGTATCCTAACAGCAGAATTGTGACTTGATCAGCCCAAGCACATGGTTTATGATGTTTCTAGTCTCTGCATGTGCTCATTGGGGTTGTGTGGGTTTCTCATAGGAGTCATAGCATAATTTTCTAGGGCATATCCTGCATTCCCCACTAGACATCCATGTAGGAAATTATTCCTTGCAAACACTTGGTAGTATCACAGCTGTGCCATTTGTGGAATCATAGAAACTGCCAGGGTGGCATGCACACATACCTCCTTCCCAGTTAAAAGGGTGGGGACTTTATTTAGGTTTATAGGTTCATAGATAAGTACTAGGCTAGCTGTCCTTGCAGGCCATTTTAAGTCTGGCCAATTTCCCTTTTTACTCTTGAATTAATCTATCCCATTTGGTTAGAGATTAGTCTCATCCATCCCATGGTCGATAATTATATATTACCCATAGTGATAATAACTGGGATCATACCACAGATAATTTAAGGGGACCAAATGCAAGGGATTTAAATGCTGCCTCAGGGGGAAGTTCTGGGATAAATGTTCTGTTATAGAGCCAAGTTACACAATCCAAGTTACATTTCAGTGTGGGTGAAGTGCCTTAAAAAATAGGCTATGATATGGAAATGTTGCATGATGCTAGCTCTCTCCTCTGAAGTATAGTATCCACTAGGATAGGTTCTATATATTTCCCATGGGGCCCTCAGATGGGGGCTACAGATGTCTTCCTTTCTTGTATGGTGTCCTTGTCCATCATCTAGTGGTCCACTATTTCAATTTCATGTAGTCCTTGGTAGGACAAATGTGGTCTGAAAACCCTATGCCTTCAAGGTCAAAGTCTAGCAACATTATCATCAGCAACACCTTCTGTCAGAGTCTCTAATATATTTTATGTTTTTCTGTGCCTGAAATCCAGCATATACTTAAATTCAGTGCTAAAGGAAGTGTGGCATGCTTGCTTATGTTTTATACATTTCTGAATTGCTCTGCCACGTTTTTTGCTTCATTAGTATACAACATGGCTCATTATGCAGTCACTAGCATATAATTCTGTTAACCTTTTATTTTTCCTGGCTGGACACAATGTGTAGCGTTGTTTCCTGAATTACAAAATCCCTGCATGCTGCTTATCATGCACATGAGCTTATCACGTTGAGAAGGTATTCATGAATCTCAGCCTTAGCGTTAATTTAACAAGTGGGATATGGGTGCTAAATATTGAAATCTACACAAAAGTTTGCACTCACCAGAAATTGGTGCATTCACCATACATCATTAGGCAAGTTAAAAATGTTGAAAATTACTGAAATACAGCTGTACAAGTCTGTTACTGTCCTTGATTCCATTATGAGGTAATCAGCTACAAGACTAAATCCAATGCTGTAGCCCACTGGAAAGATAACCGTTCATAGCATGTTTGCTCTCCAATCCCTCTAGCTATGCAGTGTTGCAGTCCATTTTTAAGTACAATAAGCTGCATTTTTATGAAACCTGCATAAACATTTGAGATGTTTGAACCTATACATAACCTGACCTGACTGCTGACTCTGATATTACTGCAAGATGACTGGTGTAAATGTATCGCACTACACAAATACATAATGTATAAACCTTGATTTTTTCCAAAACTCTGGAGTACTTTTCTTTAAAGTGTTATATGAAACAAGACTACATCACTTGCAGTTTTAGAGTCTTTGTCTTATTTGACTCACCTGCAGTCTATGAACGATGACATATTTTCATCGAAAGAAGTTTTTTGTATGGTGAATTTCTCATTGAAGAACTTTCATTTAACAAACTGCTTTTCCTGAATGCTTGTAATGTTTTATTGTCAAATGCAATGTAAATGATTAAAGCTACATCCTAAATAATGCCACTCTTACATTTCTAGTGGTGAAAGATTTTTGTGTATATTTCTAAACTTTGCATTGCCATTCATACACTGATTTGTTTTTCATGAATGTGTCTGATGATTTAAATCTTTAAGAATGTGATTCATTATTGTGTTAAGCTTTGGTACACAAAGTGAATGATGAATGTCACTCACCTCATTTTTGTTGCAAATGTCTTTTCTTTTCATTTCTAGAAGCTTAAGTTATTACTAATTCACATGTACACTGAATGTAAATGTGTCATGCATGACTAATGGCAAACAGGAGTTTAAAAGTTCTGTGGGAAGATTTAGTGTACAACAGTTAAGCGAACTATAAACTTTGCAGATCATAAACTGTTTTAATGTTTTTTTAATAAAGTCATCTATAGTAAATGGTATATTGCAGACTTAACACCACCAAAAGGTGCACTGTCTCCCTATTACAGACAAAAGCACCTTTCTGCTATGCACAATGCAATTTAAAATTCTTAAACTAGGCTAGTGTCCATTCCTCAAAAAAGTACTCCAAATCAGACAACCCAACTGTTCACTTAGAAGCATCCAAGATCGCTCTCTTGCTTATACCACACCTACACTAAATGTTTCATACGAGAAAGTGTTCTCTCAAGAGTAGGACCTGATTTATGGAATCAACTACCTACAGAAATGAAAGCCTAGGAACTCTGGGAACATTCAAGGAACATCTCAAGCACCATCTGCAGAAAGATACTAAATGTACCTGCGACACTGACTAATTGTTTTTGGGGCTAGTAACAGCATATACTCCTTTGTACAACAAGCTTTAATAACATATTTTATACATAAAAATTCTGAAATGTCAAATGGTTAAATAATTTCTAATGTAATTACTTTCTGACTTGCATTCTATATTTCTTTATTTGCCTTTAAACTTTATTCATTGTACTGGCTTTAAGTATTGTCACTCTTACTGTCCATCAGGTCATGACCGAATAGAATCATTTGACCAGCTCACCTACCTGGTTGTCAAATTGCAAAATAAATAAATACATGAAAAAAAAACAAACAGAACAACAAATAAATATATAATCTGAATGCCCCTGAATCCCATTAAAACCCTCCTGCACAGTCTTTGAATAATCGGTCTCAGAATTTTAACAACACTGGGTAGGTGTTCCATTAGTATACAATGTGGCGGTGAAGCACTGAGATTACTTTGCCTATAACCAAGCAAATCCATCTGGGCACTGAAGAATGCTCACAAAAACATAAGACACACAACATGCAACTCACAAGAACTGAAAACATTATTTTACACAGTGCTGCAACTCAGAAAAAACAAGTAAATATAGATGTTACTCTGGGTGTGACAATCATGTCCCTTGGCAGGACAACAGAAAACAATGCTTAATGATATATAATTATGTGGCAAATGCAACTGCAGTGCTATGGGGCATTCACTACAGGTGCTTGAGTCCCAAGCAATCGAAAACCAGGCCTCGAAGCCAAGGACTTGAGCTCCTTGTAGCTCACCTAGGCTGCTGCTCTTGCTGAAATTAAAATCTAAGTTCGGGTAAGCAGTTTTCAGGAGGGAACAGAAAAGAGGTTTCAGGGCTAGGGAGTGGGAAGACAGTTTAAGGTATTGGGAGTGGTCAGGGAATTTAGGCTTAGGATTGGGGGATGGAGTTTTAGGTTTAGGGAATGATTGGGGACGTAAGGGGGTGTGGAAATTTAGGATAAAGGACTGACAAATCCGAATGGAAACTGGATGGGAATTTTAGGTTTAGGTTTTGGTAGGACTATGTAGTTTACTGAATTGGAGATTGTGAGCCTAGAAATGAAAGATTGGGCAACTTTGAATTAAATCACTTGTTTTTTCAGCAAGTATCAGCTAGCAGGTGAGTACTCATAGTAGATCTGCGCTATGATGTCCGTGTACCTGGACACCTGCCAGGTACACAAAAGGTGAAGAAATGATGTATTGGAAACTATGAAAAATGGAATGCAGCAAACAGAGGTGCACATACAAGAACAGCATATAAGATTGCGCAGGTTGGTGGGAAAGCAGGACATCCATTTTTAGCAGTAATAGGATCTTCTGCCCAATGTATAGAGAGAAGGGTAGATGGGGTGGGCTGGTAGAAAAAAGGGAAGGAAAGGGAGCTGGTCAATGTTTGGGAAGAGACAGACACACATATGCAGAACAGCAGAGAGTGGGGGAGATGTGCACACACTGGAGTGAGAAGATGTTGGATGGACAGAGGCAGACAAAGGGCAGATAAGTCACGATACAAAAGATTCTACAATGCATAGGATGCTTGTTCTTCTTTCGGCTTTTCCTGGTTAGGGGTTGCCACAGCAGAACTCCGGTCCGCTAATGATAGGCAGTAGATTTTTACGGTGCCGAGGTGCCAGCTCGACGCCCAACCTTCAACGAAGGCATGCCCATTTACGCATGTCTTCGAACGCCACTCGACCGTGGGGAGGACATGCAGACTCCACACAGAATGGGTCTAAAAAAGAGATTGGAGGCACATCAGGCTGGGGATAGCATGAGGTATAAATAGTATTGTGACATCTTCTGTCCAGACCAAAGGGACAATACTGGGATCCATCACCAGCTCAATTCTAGGAAGCAACCAAATGTGTTTTCTCTTTTCATAAGTTAACAGATCTAAGCATGCATATGACCCTTGTAGACATGAAGATATCCCAGGTATTCAGCAATAACCTTGAAATGCTGTAACATAACCCACCACATAAAAAGTCCATGTTGGACTGTGCAATAAATATGGATGGCGTATCCCGGTGCTTCCCCTTAGCACTACCAGCTGATACAGAAGCATCACACAGCAGTCTACACACCTATAGTCCATATGGTGTGCACTCTAAAATAAAGATCTGCCAGTAGCAACAGCAGTTACACAAACATAAAAATATGCATTTAAGTCACAGGTGTAGTTATTTCATAGGTTCATATGTGATTACTAGGTTAAAGGTGCAAGATCCTTTGCAAGCCTAGCCAATAATACCCAGGATATGACAATACATCTTAATTCCCTAGATATGGGATGGGGTAGTATCAGGGAAGTGGGTCTTTGGGTGTTGGAGCCCTGAGTCATTTTACAGACTGCCTCTGTCCATAAGGGACATGGGCAGTATCCCAGGAGTAATTTTAAAGTTCTCCATCCATTTATCCATATTATTTTTAAAGAGAGTGAGGAACAGGCTTTGGTTTATGAACATGGGAAGTTTATTCCATAGATGAGGCAGCCTCTGGGATACAAATCTATCTCTCCAGCAAGTTCTGTTAGAATTAAAAATAAGGTTCAGGTCCATAGAGTCTATAACTCTCGTATAATTCTTATTGCGAATATGCAACATTTTCATCAGGGCTAGATTGAGAATGCCTTATAGGTCAAGCATAAGTCACCTCTTGATAAACGATACGAGACAGAGTAAGGGAAAAAGGATTTTAGTTGGTCTGTATTAGACATATGTCTTGCATTTTGTATTTTTTTCCAGTGAGAAACTTCTGGGGCCACTTTATTTGCTGTACAAGTCTGTTCGATATATGCAGCAGGGAGTATTGTACTCAATTATAGGTGTGATGAGGGCCAAGTACAATGGCATTATGCCTTCCTTTGAACTTGCTACCATACCTTTCCTTATAAGTTGACCCACACAGAAGGATGACCTGGTGGTCAAAGTTTTGGTTACTATCTGTCTGTGTTCTTAGGTCCCTACACCACCGGATCAACTTTTAGAGGTGTGTTATCAATATTATAATTTGCAGGGATATCTGATTTACTGAAGGGTATGATTATGCATTTTTTAACATTTTGTCTCAAACCATGGTTTTGGCAACAGTCATTTGTCATTTTTAGGCCTGTTCGCAGGATGTCAACATCATCTGGGAATTTGATGATTGCTGCCAGCTTACTGTCATTGCCAAACTTGATGAATCAGAGGCTCCAACATTGGCCTTCACTTCAGAGAAGTATATTGATTTATTTATTTATTTAACATTTGTTTATCGTGAATGTCCGACTTGGAACAAAGCCAATTTTCAGTGGAGGCCCGGGGAGAAATGTTCCATACGCATGTCTTTGTAAAGTGGGAGGAAACCGGAGTACCTGGAGAAAATCCACACAAATGCAGGGAGGACATGCAGACTCTGCATAAAAGGCACTCCAGTTGAGAATCAAACCGAAGAACCTCTTGCTGTGAGGCGACAATGCTATTGCTGAACTACTGCACCATCCCCATATATACTGAGCAAGAGGGTCCCAAAAGTGAGCCCTCTGGGACACCTCATTAGCAGGTTTCTTATTGAAAGTGAATTTGCCTTTCCGGACAACATGTGTCCTGTCAGTGAGCCAGTTTCCTATCCGCCTGATGATGTAGATGTTCATGCCTAATGCAGTAAGTTTTTTTATGATCCCTGAGTGGGGGATTATGTCAAAAACTTTGGCCAGGTCTAGATAAGTGGTGTGTACCACTTTACCCTCACCTATGGCCCTGGATACTTTCTTGAAGAAGTCCACATGACTGAGCAGGCAAGAACTCTATTTGACAAAGTCAAATTGGGTCTGGTACAGTGTTTGGAGATTTCCTATGTCATTATTGATCAGGTCCATGATAGTTCTCTCTATGGCCTTGCAGATAAGACCAGTCAAACATACTGATCTGTAGTTCCCTGGGTCAATTGATAGGACCCCTTTGTGCAGAGGGATGATTGTTTCAGTCCTCCATTCTTCTGGGGCAAAGCCTGTCTAGAGGCTGTGGTTAAAGATGTTTTCTAGTAGTCTTGATAAATTCTGTTTTAAGCTATGTAAGACGCATTCTGGAATGTTGACAGGACCCATTAAGGCTGTGTTTTTGGCTTTAGCAAGCACAGTAAGGATCTGTTTCCTTGTAATAACAGGTAAGGGGATGGTTGAGGGTATTTCTTTGAGTGTGCAATGCAGTGATGGGGGTGTGAACTTGACTTGTCCACCAGCAGATTTTCTATAGTTTTAAGCTGGGTGTAAGTGTTGCTGTTCATGATTAACTCAGTACATTGCTAAGTGTTTGTCCTGAAGTTCATTAGTAAATATTTAAATGTGCATAGAAAACAGGCACCAGTATTGTACTGGTGCCTGTTTGTCCTGAAGTTCATTAGTAAATATTTAAATGTGCATAGAAAACAGGCACCAGTACAATACTGGTGCCTGTTTTCTATGCACATTTAAATATTTACTAATGAACTTCAGGACAAACAGGCACCAGTACAATACTGGTGCCTGTTTGTCCTGAAGTTCATTAGTAAATATTTAAATGTGCATAGAAAACAGGCACCAGTATTGTACTACATAGTCGTAGCCTCTACCACCAAAGCACAAAGTGTTTACTAACGAATTACAATTACATGAACACTATCAAAATATGATCTGTGTTAAAGGTGGACTAAAATTAAAGATAATATATATAAAAATGAAGAAAGTGAAAAAAGTAGTGACAAATATAAGGTAATAAATGCCAGTGTTCATCTCCAAATAAAATTTAGCAGTGGTGCTGTGGTAGCGTTGTCGCCTCACAGCAAGACGTTGTCCCATTCGATTCTCAGCCAGAGCATCTTCTGTAGAGACATGCATGAATAGGTGTACCTTCGTTGAAGGTTTTGCGTTAGGACTGGCAACTCAGCACGTAAAAATCAACTGCCAATTATTAGCGGACCGGAGTTCCACTGTGGTGACCCCTAAAAGCCGAAAGACACAACAAGAACAACATATTAACAATACAGTGATGCTATGGCAATAAAATAAGAATAAGATAAAGATACGTTAGAGAAAGATAAACAGAGGCACAGCAACTGAAGTATAAACATACAAGGGGTATGTTTTTAAGGAGGTATGGGGGATCAAGTCAGAGGTGCTACACTCATTTCTGTAAGAGAAAAAAAAACAAAATAAAAAGACAACTGGTTAATTGTAGGAGATAGATTATAATGGTGATGCAAGCACACACTGAGACTAAAAATAAATAAATACATATATACATACATACATACATACAAAAATAAATAAATACATATATACATACATACATACAAAAATAAATAAATAAAATGCTAGATGGGCTCAGTAGGATGGGTGGGGGTGTTAGTTGGCATATAGTTCTGTTGAGGGATTTTAGTATGCAACTGTTATTTGTTTCACCCAGAATAAATTTGTGCCAAAGAATAAGATCACTATATGACTGAAAGGGCTGTAGTTATGCAGGTGTCTGATAAATATAACCTCTCCGAAAAAAGGCAAAGACAAAAATGAAATATTTAGATTCTGAGTGAGACAGGATTTCACATATAGAAATGTGCAGGACCTTTCAGAAAAAGTAATCATCATATCAAATTTAAGTGTAACCAGAAATATGGTGAGAATTCTGATGTTTAGTAGGGCAGGCATGGTAAAGACAGTGCCTCAAAAATCCATTTTAAAAAGGACTTTCAGAGAGTGAGAGATATAACTACTCAATAGTGAATCTAGCTTTTTTCTGGTATAAACTAAATATTCAAGTCAAGATTTTGAAATTAAAGTATTCTTTAGTGTTGGTGGTGGCAAAGAAATGTAGACAAAATTATATAGCATTTAGAAAATGTGGATAACAAACATGGTGATCAACAAAAAGAAATAGACAATATTGAAAAGGGCAGATTTTATATTGTATTAACCCAGAAAGGAGCAAAGAAAGCAAAGGGCAAGAGAAATGGGTAGCATAACTATGTGCCATTGATGCTGCCTGTGACACTGTATTCACACACTGCCTGACTGAAGACATGATTTGACTCACTGGAGTAGCCTGCTTATACTCAGAGGTTGCTTCAGTGAGGACCATACTTCCAGCTCTACAAATTTTCACAGGATGTCCAGATTTTTGCTTTGTTTTTCATTAAAACTATGGTTTTCTTTCAAATCACTGACAAATCATTCAGCATTGAAGTCTGAGAATAATGAGAAAAGTTTGAGTTTCAGACATCATATCCTTCAGAAAGTGCATGTGAATGCAAAGCCTGTTATTCTATCAACTTTCTAAGTTTGTAAGAGCTATATTTAAATATTATCCCTATTTATAGGCCTTTGTCCCCCCAGTATTTATGGCTTTGTCCAGATTTCTTGTTCTAAAATCTTGAGAGGTATGAAGAGGACTGTCTCTACTACTACAGAGACACTAGAATTGCTACATGTAATTCGGTACTGAAGGGCACAACCTTCTTCATCAGGAGTGTGGGATTCCTTTATATTTACATAGAATTTATAGCCCTTCGTTTGCTTCCGACGGCTTGTTGTTTTGTTTACGTATAGCAATTCAAGGATTATCCAGTTGTTTGAAGTACAGTATAATGTTTTACACTTGTTATAGTGGGCCTGCACTGGCAGATTGTTATAATAGTATGCAAAGTTACAAGTTAATAGTGACAACAATTAACCAGTGCAGTGCTGGTGCTGGGTTAGCAGAATCACTGAGATCAGCAGTGGCAGACTGTCATATATGCCAGTTGTGCCCAGTTGTGCAGGAAGGGGTGGAAAAAGCACAACAACTAAATTATGACAGGGATAGGCTAACCACATCCAGTAAGTAAAAAATCTCAAAGGTGGATGATGTTGTTTCTAATCATTTCACAGAAGAACGCAGTCTGATAAGCTCAGAAAATTAAAGATACATAAAATAATAGCTTGGTGAGGAACATTCTAGAATTCTATGAGAAGTGAAGGGACAACTTCTAAGTCTGTCAACTTTTTAAACAAGCTATGGAGGAGAATAATATTGATGAGGAATGAAAGAAAGCAGACACATTTCTCTTTACACCATCCAGAAGTTGATAGCAATGAAAAGAATTGATTGTCAAGTTGATCATTAATTGTATTGATTTGCTTTGTTTGTATCTAGTGGCATGAATTGATTGTCAAGTTGATCATTAATTGTATTGATTTGCTTTGTTTGCATCTAGTGGCATACATCTCAACTGCTATGCTAGGCTTGTTCCTCCTAAACCTACTGCTGTTTCTCATGAGACCAGACCTGCTTATGTTTGCATTTCTTACTAAATAACTAAAATAAGTACATATGGGCCAGGCTTGCCCTGTGAAAAAATGTCTGCTTCTGCCTGTCTGTATCCTTGCTGACACAATGAGTCAGCACAATAAAAATAGTTTCAACAAAGTTGGATAGCAAAATTCAAAGGACAAGTGGGAGAAGAACCACGGCAAATGATGCTCCTATTCCTCCTCTTTGTCATTGGGTTTTGGAGGCCAATTCTAAGGAGACTCTGATACTGCTGTTTTGAGTGCCTTTCTGTGATTGCAAACAACATGATGGACTACCATTCTACTCTGCGGCTTATTATATGCTTAACGATATGCAAAGTCAGATTGCTGTCTGTATGGCAGACAATAAGCACAACAAAAAATAAATAACTGAAGAAGCAGATAAATGACAGGAGTCAGAGAGAAAATTGCATAAGCTGAGTCAGAGAGGAAATTGCATAAGCTGCAAAGTGAAAGTGGATCATTTAGAAAACTGAAGCCAAAGATGTAAATTTTTGGAATTCCAGAGAAGACAAATACTCCAAAACTGATAGGTTTTGAGGAAAATATGTTCAGAGGGGAACTGAGACTGCACCAAACATCTTTATTAGAATAGAATAGCATGGCAGGAGGAAAATGGAGGTGGACAATCCCAGATATGTTTATGGCTCTCAGCTCCTTTCCAAAAAGGGAATTAATTGTTTGATATGGCAGGAAAAACAGAGGTCTTCTCCAGCAACAAAGTCATATTAAATTTGTGGAGGACTTTTCTGAAGACCTATCTCAATGTTGCAAAGAAACAGACTGTTTGAAGGGAAAGCTGATTGAACTATGGTCCTCTGCAATCATTACTTACTCAGGTACACTATTGTAAATAGCTTGGGACAAGATAAGTAGATATACAGATGTAATAGAAGCGTGGTCATTTTATAAAGAGGAAAAGGAAAAAAGAGGCAACTTCATGGAAAGTGTTGGAGCACATTGTAACATAAAGAAATGGAGTGTACAACAGACAAGATCAGAAGAACAGATGTCTCATATGCACAGCAAGTGATGGAAAAGGACAGACAAGATGAAAGCATTTTTGATAGTATAGCATGAAGTTACTCTAAAAAGCCACAGAGATTTCCAAGTGTAGCTGAAACCAAAGATACCCAGGGTAGACCATACAGAGGGAATACTAGTCCCTAGATCTACTAGGTGATGAGTGCAGAAAATAAAATAAAGTAGTTAGGAAATTAGATATCTCTGAATGTGACGGGCATCTCTATTAGAATAATAAAACAGAGAGTACTGTGAGCAGTATCAGTACAGAGCATGTAGTGAGACACACAGTGTTAAACAACATAAATATCAGTGGAGGGATGAAATACAATCCGATTTGGATACTCAAGATGAATAATGCTGGCACACCAAGGACACACTCCAAACGTTTGACCATAATGCTATATTTTCACTTTCCACCTGAAACAACACACCTCAGAAGTGGAAATGAGCAGTTTTTTTTTTTAATAAGTGCAGACATAGAGATTTATTTGCAAACTATTATTGCACTCCAATAAACTATGTGGAACTAATGAACTAAACAAAAGATAATAGCAAAAAAGCATATAATGTGGAGCACAGCATGAACCCACAGATTTCTGACATTTGTTAAATGTCAGGACAAGATGTATTTGAAAGACTTATTGGGACAACATTTTTGATATTTTAATATTGTAGTCCCTTGACACATAAATATTCTCTTTTCTTATGTCAAAAAATGACAAAGGAAATCATGTGTAAAATTAGTACTTTTTTCAGAATGTTGGAAAAAAATTATGGTCATGCAAGGGAAATGCTAGGAATAGCCATCTTCTTGGTCAGTGGTAAGATAGGCTTTGGCTTCTCACGTTTCCACATGAAGTGTCTTGGAGTGAAATAGACAACCTGTTAAAAATAAGACAAAAATGACTAGACAAGAATAAGCTTTACACCCTCCAGGTGACTAACTTTGTTGTTTCATTTTCTCTCAGTTATGGACCTGTAAAACAGTAGTTATAGTATTGGGTGAAGCCCCCCTCCGCCCACCTTAGTAATGCATGCTAACCCTAACATTAGCCCTGCCCCTATCCCTAACAGTGCAGCTTATCCTTAAAAAGCTCTTTCGATAATGCTACCACTATTCAGACAAATCAGTGCTGAATGCATGGTAGGGTCAAAGCTTGCACATCTAAAAAAGGAAATGTGTTTCCTCTTCCAATCTACTGTTTGTCAGCATTTAGTATTGTCAATATAATGAATTGCTGGCATGCCATGGTTGATGATGTTTGTGTCAATCATTTATCATGTGGACTATCTCTCTCTCTCTCTCTCTATATATATATATATATATATATATATGTATATATATAACCCCTTTTCTCCATTTTTACACATGTGGTCAGGGTGCCACTTCACAGTGAGAATCATCTAGTGCCAAGGTTTACACCACCAGGTGGTTAGCCCCACTGCAGTAGTTCTTCCACACCACACACTCACACATCTGGACAATTTAAATTATCCAAACCACCTATTGGATGTTTTTGGACTGTGGGAGGAAACCCATGCAAACACAGGGAGAACATGCAAAATCTACACAGAAGACACTGCAGCCAAGAATCAAACTAGAGAACAGCTTGACAGTACTATCTGCTGTGCCATGGTGAAACCACTAAACTCACTGATCATCAGTAACAGTATGGAGTCTACTACCTGAAAATCTTCTATACTGAAAAATAAAAAAGTGCTTTTTCAAGTCTATTGCTATAAGTTTTAATAATCAGAGGATGAGAGGTATATCTACCGGATATGTCTAATATGTTTTCCCACCTAATTAAGCTTGTTTCTGACTGTATACTTTTACTTTATGAAATGATTTGGTTTGCATTATGTAATGATATATCATTTACATATAGTCTCTCTATAATGAAGTCAGGTGATAGTGTTTAGGAGATTTTCCTTAGACCCCATGGAAAATGCATCTGAGTCCATTTGGGAATCAAGAAAACAGACAAAAACAAATAATCAGGGAAATTCAATAAAGCAAGCATGAAATTTTTATTGAGTGCACATCATGCCGTGATGTGTACATGGGTGCCAACAGTTTTAGATTCAGTAAATCCCATGTAGTAGTGTACATTCACAATCACTCACAAAAAGTGAAACTTCCATGCAATTCAAATTTTGGCTTAAGTAGCTGAATTTCATGCAAATTGGCCAGGTGGAGAGATCTAACAAGCTGTAATGCATCTGTGTAGATTCCATGTCTATGTTAGTAGTGTATGTGGAAATTTTCCACATACAGGAGTCTACACTGAAAAAAGGGGATGCAAAAGTGCTCAGATATGGTCATAATTCCCCCAAAAAGATAAGGTCACATACATAAATGTGGAAAACATACAATGTGGATGTCTAAAAATGACAGAGATTATGTGAAATTATACATTTTTTAATTAATTTTCTCATGTTTGTGCTATGCACCACATTGCGCAGACATGATTAACATAAAAATAAAAAAAACAAATTGTGAAATAACACACTTATAATATACATTAGACAAAATATACTGTAGGACCTTGCTTCATGTCTGTACAATCGTATATTAGTGCTGTTACCCAGCTTACACAGCTATGAACCATGTAGCTTCCAGGCTGTCAGCATGAATACTATGCAAATGAGAAGTAAATGCCCTGGATGTGTTGAATCTTTAAAGGCAGCAAACCGTGTATGCATATCCACTTTGTGTAGGCTCCTACACGGTCTTTATGTTCCACTGAATGTGGATGACATCAGGAGGGTGTGTCATGTCACTTTTAGGAATTTTTGTGTTCAGTGCACATGTTTGTGTAGCTCATTGCTTGCTGCAAATGGTTTGGGCATAGCTTAGCATGTTTGCGTGATCAGACCTCCCACATCACAGTCATGACATAGCCAGTTATGAATGGAAACTGATCATATTCAATTAATAATATATAGTTTTGCATAAGCTATGCTGCGCATAGCTCCACACCATGCACTAAATTAGGGCCTTTAAATCAGGTCCATTATATCCTAAGCAGGTGAACTGCATCATAATTAGCCAATCCTACATGGTGAACCTACACCAGAACTGTATAAAGTATGCATACATCCTACATTCTGAATTTCCCTCAATACTCTGAACCACTGGAGTACAGACTTGGAAATTTTAACTCGGGTAATGCTTGGGGCTGCTGCATCTATTCTACATCTGTATGTGCTAGATGCTGAAGTAAAGGCTGCTGGTGCTGCTGACAATAGGCATGGGCTGAGAAGAAGAAGAGTGTTCTGGCCCAGGGTAACCTTCCAGGAACTACATGAGCTGGAGATTGTCGAGAGATACAGAGTGGACAGGGACATATTACAAGAACTCAGTGAGCTCTGCCGCCATCAACTCAGAGCCAGAGCTAACAGAGGGGAACCCATCCCAGTGAAAACTAACATTTGTATAGCCTTTAGGATACTAGCTACAGGCACTTATCAAAGACAAACTGGGAACATGATGGGGTTGCCACAGGCATTTGCATCCAGGATACTCCACCAATTCCCAGATGCTCTGCTCGCACATGCCAGTGAGCACATATCTCTTCCTTTTTCCTCTGAGGTGAGGGCCAGCAATATGCAAAAGTTCTACCATGTAGCACACTACCCTGAAGTACTGGGTGCCATAGATTGCACTCATTTACAAATTAAGGCACCACCTGGTGAGCAATGTGGAATGTACATTAAGCACAAAGGATACTACTCCATCAACTACCAAGTCGTGTGCAGTGCCCAGGGGATTATCATGAATGTGTGTGCTGCAACCCTGGCAGTTATTATGACTCCCATATCAGGCAGACATCACAGCTGTACCAGATGTTTGCTAGAGGGACATCCCACAGGACCATTTACTGGGGGATACTGGCTATGCACTGGAACCATGGATGATGACACCCCAGGGAAATGCACACACACACATGAAGAATGCCATAATGAGGACACTCAAAAACTAGGAACATACAGAGCATGTGTTTGAGCTTCTGAAGTCATGGTTCTTGTGCCTCAATATATCTGGTGGAGCCATGCAGTATGCTCCACACACATGGGCACAGATATGCACAGTATGTGCAATGCTACACAATTTGATCTTGTGGAAACAGCTGCAGCAGAATCAGTGTAGGGAAGGGATACACAACTCCCCACCTGTGCCTAGGTCACCACAGCCACAGTCACAGGAGGAATCCAAGGAGGAATCCCCTGCTGATGTCCCTGTAGACAGATGTAGGCATGCTATGTATGTCCTGGCTTTGGCTAAGAGACAATGCATAGCACATTCACTGACAACCTATGGACCTAGGGACTAACGCCTTACTCCTACTCACATACATATATTAAAATTGAAGCCAGCCAAATCACAAATCCGGTACCTATCCATGTATTGGCTGTGTACTGCTTGCATCAGACAGAGTCAGCCCTGAACTGCAATTGTGTCAACTGCTGCATCTGTAAGGTAAGTCCATAACCTACACACTAGTCTAATGTATTATTATGATATGTCATTGTAGCTATGGACCTGGTATATTATGCAAGTAACTATAGTGGACTATTTGGACAGAAATGACATCCACATGGGACTACAGAAACACACTCCACAATCATGTCTCTATTTGTAATCTGTAGGCCTCATGCATAAAATATTCTTGCAGTCCTACTGCAACAGATTACTGGTACATCATTAAAGGAAGGTGTTAAAAAGTGTGGCTAAATGATAGACAAATATGCATTGTAGCAGAACACAGGTTTGGTTCCCCCACCCCTCAAAACAGCAGTCCCCACTTGTAACTGCCATAACAGTATCTCATCTATGCTCAAGGGCGCCCGCAGGCAGGTGCAAGGGGGTGCACTTGCACCCCCCTGGATTTTGACTTGCTTGCCAAGAGTCTGTCACGCTAGCTTTTTAATTTAAAAAAAATATATACTGTTTTTGTTTATACAGGCGTTCTTCTTTAAGAACGTTACAGTCGCGCACCTGTCACGCCATGCATTGTCGCACAAACAGTCTGGTATTCCTTTAATTTTAAATACAACATGACATTCGGTTGTGTGTGTATGACAGCAAGTAAATGGAGATCTGTAAGAGATGTGGAATTCTGTGGGACAGCCATAGTCACCATCTGCAGGTAAGTGCTGAACCCAACAGTGTTATGTTTCTTTGTGCTCATTACTTCAGATCGGGTGATTAAAGGGTGAGTCACGCTGGCCTCGGGCCAGCAAATTAATACTAGGAGCCCTCAGTGAGTTGAGGCTTGTTTTGTCCTGCCTGTCTTCAGGTCTTACATTTCGGTTCTTTTTCATTCTGATCCCCCTTGTCTGGGCTTGGGCTATGCTGCAGAGTGGAATTAGGTCCAGAGCTCCAATATGCCAACAGGAAAGAAGTTCAAACTTAGCAAGTGCATCCCTGTGTTGGCAGCAACGACCTTCCTAGTGGGCACCACAATGCTTTTCTTTGTTTTAAGTGACACTGCAGCTGTTCGCTTTAATAACTGAAGTAGTAGTGTAGCTAATGATTGTTTTGACTATTGCATGTATTCACAGCAACAGGGAAGATGCAACAAGATGTGGGTCTGTTGCCAGGGCTGGGGAGTGAGCTCCTGTTATGTTGTATTATAGTTAAAAATATTATACTGTTTCAGCTTAGAGAAACAAGAATGCTTAAAAGTAAAGAGTGGTTGATGAAACAGATGTTATTTTGGTGTCATTAGAATCCTACCCAGGTTAATGAATTCAAGTTATGTGTTTTAGTTGAATTGGATCTAGATGTCAAGTCCAAACATGTTACACGAACTGCTGACAACTTTTATTATAAAGCATGCATGACAAAATCACCCGTGCCAGTTAACATCTTGAGTGAATTGTTGGCCTAATGTTGCTGAATTGTGTTATAACTTCTTGAATGCGGTTGTTTAATGATTTGATCCTAAAAGTGGGCAGTAGAGACCAAAATAAGTACTGAATTAACTTTACCTGCATCAGGTGAGTTGGCTTTTAAACTGTAAAAGGAAGCTGATCACATTTGGATACCTCTGTTTTCAGTTGTTTGACATATGCAGTTCACTTAGTGGCTAGTGTGCTTGTTAAGATGATCGACCGATTTACTTTTGTTAAGCATTATAATTCTTTTGGTGAAGGAAAAGTATGTAATCCTTTTGATGTTTAATGGTACAACCACACCAGACCGTGTGGTAGGAACTGGACAACGAGTCTAAAACAAACCTTGGAAAACAGCTTGGCAGTGTCAGTTTAATGAATTGTGTATTAGTGAGTGACATTACAGTAGAATATTTTTAACTGTGAAGTAATTTTGTTTAGATTTTCTTTGGTGTTAGAAGTTCCTTTTAAATGTAGCCTATTTACATGGATTTTCACTACTTATTTAAAACACTGTGAAGTATAACGTTTGTATATATTGAATGTATGTGATGTTTGCATTGATTAACACTCTGGTGTAATGCCTTTTTCTTTCAAAGTCATGTGGCATTTGTTCCATCTACTTTTTTCTAGCATGATACCAGGTGCATAGAAATTTGGTCTGCCAAGTAATGCTTTCTCCTACAATTCCTTGCTATGAACAAGCACTTGTGTACCAATTTTTCAGAGTTTTTTTCTTTGTGTATTTTGCAGTATTCTGTACTTGTGTATATTTCTTATTTTTGTATCTCTTTTTGAATACACTCACTTTTGGTCTTGTTTTTCATAGTTTTTTATTTGTTGTTAGTATTTTAATTATATATCTCCTTGTGCAGAAATTGGATCCACAAACATGCTGTTGTCAAATAGTTTCATAGTTTCATAGTTTAGTACTAGGCTATCTGCCCTGGGGCATTTGCAAGCCTAGCCATAGAGATGTGGCTGCCACCCCATGTAGTGGTACTATGGTGTACAGAATAAATTTAGAATACTGTGCCTTTGTCTAGTAGTGACACATTGAAGACCCCTTACTTATTAAAATTAGTTTACTGTGCCTCTGTCAAGTAGCGATACAGGATCCACTCGCCAAGATTTCTCTTGAAGAGAGTCAGTGAGGGGCTCTGCCTAACATGAATTGGGATTCTGTTCCAGAGTATGGGAAGCCTCTGAGTTATGAATCTGTCCCTCCAGCATGTTCTATTCATGTTTGTACTGAGGTTTAAATCTTTGGCTCTCGTGGTTCTTATGGATTTGGATTTTGAGGTGGAGCATGTCCATCAATTCCTGGTTGGACATGGCCTAGGCACAGATCACCTCTGAGCAGGCGGTATGCTACTGAATAGAGCTGGAGTTTCTTTAGCCTGGCAGCATATGACATATGTTGGAGACCCTTGATCCTCTTGGTGAGGTACTTCTGGGGTCTCTCCAGGGTGAGGTACATACCAAATGGGGCATTGTACTATCACGGGCCTGATAAGGGAGGAGTACAGGGGCATGATGACCTCCATTGATCTGGATGTGAACCCCTTCATGATAAGGTGGGCAAGGTAGAAAGTCTTCCTAACCACTTTGGCAACGTGGGTGTCAAATGAGAGGTCACTATCAACTTGGGTCCCCAGGTCTCCGATGTTACTGTCTATGTGATAATTTGTGGGTACTTTGTTTTTCCCCAAAGGGGATGACTATACATTTCTTGGCATTCAGTATAAGGCCATGATTCCGGCACCAGTTGTCCGTTTCGGTGAGGCCTTTCTGCAGGATGTGTGTGTCAGCTGGTGTATCGACTATGGCCTAGTTTGCAGTCATCTACGAACTTTGTCAGCCACAACCCTCCCATGTTTGCTTTCACATCTGAGAAGTAAATGCCGAACAAGAGGGGTCCCAGGACAGAGCCCTGTGGGACACCACTTGTGACTGGCTTTGAGTCTGACATGGCTCCCGCAATTTTGACTTTATGGGTTTGGTTCTTTAGCCAGTTTGCAACCCATCTTGTGACATATGGATTTACATTTAAGCTGTTTAGCTTATCTATGATCCCTGAGTGGGGTATTGTGTCGAAGGCTTTAGCCAAGTCCAGGTAGGCTGTATGGACTGCCTTGCCCTCATCAATGGCTCTAGTGACTGTTTCGAAAAAGTCAACCAGGTTCAAAAGGCAGGATCTGCCCTTTACAAAGCCGACCTGGGTGGGATCAAGTGTCTGTAGGTCCCCAATGTCGTTGTTTATGAGTTCCGTAATAATTCTTTCCATAGCTTTGCAGACCAGGCTGGTTAAGCTTAGTTCCCAGGGTCTGTAGTGGAGCCTCCCTTGTGGAGTGGGAGCGCTGTTGCTGTACGCCAGTGTTCAGGTACATATCCTGTAGTAAGGCTAAGGTTAAATAACATTTTATATGCGGGTTTAGCTCCTTTGGAGTTCACGTATCACGCAGCCGGGATACCATCAGGTCCCATAGATGCTGTGTTTTTGCTTTGCTGAGGCGGTTCTCACCTGAACATCAGAGATGACAGGGAGGTTACATTCAGCTGGGATGAGTATTTCTTCTTTTGGAGGTGAGGGAGGGAGAAATTTGCACTGAACCTGTCTGCCAGAATGTTGGCAATATCTGTGGGTTCGGTAAATTTTTGCCGTTGTGTACTAACTCTGAGCATATCTGAGGGTTTCGCCAGGTTTCTAACATAACTGAAGAATGCCTTGTGGTTATCTTTAGTGTCCTTGGCGATTTTTCTCTCAAAGTTGGCCTTGGATGTTTTATGAGAGAACGTAGCTTACTAGTGCTGATCAGAGATGCCTTCCCTTTATGGGATTTTACTCTGTCTTGCAGTAGCTTCCTTCTTTGTTATACAATTTGTTTATGGCTGGGGTCCACCAGACAGGATGCTTTCCTTTGGTGGAGAGGGTCTTGGTTTTATTTGGGATTGCGATCCATGCATTCTTGGAGATGTCCGTAGAAAGCATTTGTGTAGGATTCAGCATTGTGGGATGTGGTTTCCATTGGCCCTGTGGGCTTAAATGATACCATCTCAGTCTTGAGAAGTGTAAAGTCGGCTTTTGAGAAGTTTCTCACTGTAGTCTTTTGTGCTGGGGGTGGAGGTGGTAAATGTATATCCAGGGTGATTAGTTTGTGGTCAGATCTCACCAGTGATGGGAATACTTCTGGTGTGGAGCATTTTGTCCCCATGTTTGTGATGATCAGGTCTAGAATATTATCCCCCCTTGTGGGAGAGGTGACTAGCTGTTCCATTGCATTTGAGTTTATGAATTCCAGGAACCTTTGGGCTAGGGTGTTAGGGCTAGAATAGTGCACCCAGTCTATGTTAGGGTAGTTGAAGTCTCCCAATATGATGGTATTTGGTGAGACATTCATATCTTCCAATGTCTTCAGGAAGGCTGAGTGGGGTTCTTGAGATTGGGAGGGTGGTCTGTAACATGCAACCAGTTGTATAGCAGTTTTGCCTACGGTTAGCTGCACCTGGATGGTCTCCGATGCTTCATGAGTTGCCACTAACCTGGAGGTGTGGGTATCCTTGATGAATATGGACACCCTCCCTTTGTGGTTCGGCCTGGGTTTTGGGGCTGAAAAGGATGATACGAGGTAAAGCCTGGTTGCACTGGGGTGCTCTCAGGAGCCTTGAACCAGGTCTCGTTACAGCAGACATCGATGTTCTCCATACTGAGGAGTGCTTTGAGAGCCTGCATCTTGTCACACATCATGTATCAGTCACACATCATGTTTTATGTTTATTTTTCTGCTTGCAGCTGTGTTTAGATAACTTGACAGGATTGATGCCTCTTGCACTTTAACTGCGTTATTTGTACTTTTTTGTTTGACTCTGCAGCCACATTCTAGACCATTTACTCTGGCTTCCCAATGCCCTCTCTCAACAACAGTGTATTGTTTTACATAAGGTATTTCTCATGGTTTTATTTGAAATGGAGTGCTTGTCAGATGTTCACGTGTGTAATGTGTATCCAATTTGCACTTTAATTTTCAAAGTGTAATGCTATTTTCTTAAATGTAGTTGGATATTTTTAATATTAGTATTGTGTGTATGTGGTATTTTAGACTTCATTCCTATCAGCATATGTGATCCAGAAGGAACAGACAGCAGAATAGTCTCCACTGTCTTTTGGGATCATGGCATAATGATGCTTGGTGTAAAAGTGAGCAACACACGGTCCTTTTTATGTATTTAGATATTTTATATAAGCAGACTTAAAAGAAATAAATTGCCTGGCATTTTGTCCTGCAAAAACATAACTTTCTAATAAAAAATAATTGAATAGGTCCAATATACCATTTGTCCTTGTCTTCTGGTAAAATCTTTTGTTACCTTGATTTATTGACTCTTTCCGGGTTTCCTCCCATTTTTTTCTATCACTTTGCGATTCATTGTCTTATTGTTTATTGGCGTTTGTAACTTTTTTAGTATTTTATGCTTCTGTTGAGTTCCCATAAGTTGAGACTCTCCCTTTTATCCCTCCTTCCCTCTGGCTAGTTGGCAGCAGTAACCTTGTTTTCTGCCCCTCTCCTTCATTACTTTTCCTTAGCCTGTGTACCTCATTTTCCTTATTCACACTTCCCCTCAGTTTTTTTTTCTTTTTCATGTTTTTATTTTCTGTTCTTTATTTCCTCTTTTATACCCTTAATTTATCCTCCTCTATCTTCATTCTCCCATTGTCTGTTGACCATGTAGCAGTCTATCTGTAGTTCTTAATTAAGTACCATGCATATTCTTGCAAACTGAACAAGCCTCTGATTTTTTTGTAGCCAACTAATCAGTGTTGCAGTTTGATAATTCCTTATATTGATGGTTATGCTGTTGTAGCCAACTATAGTATAATTAAAACAACCAGGAAGGTGAATCAAAGAACTTTTGCATGGTTCTAAAAATGTGTGCAAGGAGCCTACGATTTGAAAACAGCCCAAAGGTAAACTTACCCTGACACTGGCCAGATGCATTTTTTTTGAATGTGGGTTTCATTGCTGTTTCAGTGAATGTGGGTTTCAAAGGTAGAGAAGTTTTAATGCTAAGTCCGTTTTCATTGTAAGGCTATTGCTTTGTTTAGGTTTAGTAAATGTCTATCAGTGTTTGTCTTATAACATTTGAAATAAAAGTTGTAAATTAAATCCAAACATCTGTAATCATTGTAGAAGTAAAGCATAAAACAGTATGCACACTGAGAGATTTGAACAATGTCTATGGCAAATAGGGAGAAATAGCCAAGTAATGGGACACTGGAATGGCTTCATGGGCGGGGCTGCGTGAGTGGGTGGAGCTGTGTGGGCGGGGCTCTGGGTTTGCACCCCCCTGCAAAAAATCCTGCGGGCTCCCTTGTCTATGCTACATGAGCATTTCACACAGTTAGTATGCCACACAGTCTCAGGACAGTAATACAGAATTTAATCTTACATTGTAAGTATTAGTTAATGAGGAACAGCAATGTACATATTTATGCAGGTGATTGTGCAATGAATGATCTCATTTCTATCAAGCACAGTTAGTGGATCAAAGGACTAAGTTAGTTTGTGTGATGGTGCTCAGGGATCTAATCTAGATATTTTGGATGTGAAGTAGTAATGAGTTGTGCTTTACAGACTGTGACTCTGTGTGTGCTATGCAGTATTAACCTCTTTCAGGTATTAATTGCACAATTACATACTGCGCCACATAACTAAGACCTATATAAAAGGTTTTAGCCAACTTGCTCAAAGCACAGCAGTGAAGAAAGAGGTTAAGAGGTCACACCTTGTAACAAACATAACCCCAGCCTGGAGTACAGTTAGGTGTGGGCTGGAGTCAGTTTATGGAACACTAAGTCTCTGATGTAGGCAATGTGCCCCCAATTTGTGCACTGATTAGCAATGCACAAACAATCCAAAAATCCCACCTCACATGCCCATACATTTAGCTAAATCCGTTGCTCTTTGTACAATTTATTTTAAAAAATTATATACATGTATGTGTACATACAATATATATATATATATATATATATATATATATATATACATATATATATCTTAAATAGCCTTGCTCTTGGTCAGACTACCATTTGGATTAATAGTAACATTACACAGTAGGAATGGACATGCTTTGCTAAGGGCATTAAAATAGCTGATAAGTGCTGGCTGGTGGCAGAGAAAACTACCTTATCGTCTGGGCAGAAGGTGGCATAGCTAGTAAACAAACAATTCGGAGGACAATTAAAGTCTACCAAAGCCAAATTTGATGTACGTTTGGCCTCCCAAGCCAAGGACAACCACAAAGCATTCTTTAACTATGTTCGCAACCTCAAAGGAAATATACAATTGTGTGCAGAGCTCATTGCAAATGGAACCACCTATACTGAGGCAGAAGATATAGCAAACCTCCTGGCTGATAAATTCAGCTCCAACTTTACTCTTCTATCCCCCTCAACCTTCCTTCAGGAAATATCATCAAATATAACTCCCTCTACTATTACTAGGGAACAGGTCCCTAATGCTCTGTCTAAGACCAATAACACTGCATCAATGGGCCCAGACAATATTCCAGGATACCTGCTAAATAACATGAAACATGACCTGTCAGGGCCTCTGGAATTGCTATTTAATTGTAGCCTCCAAACAGGCTTCCTGCCTTATGAATGGAGAAAGGCAACAGTCATCCCTCTGCACAAAGGTGGGCCATCTACAGACCCTGGAATCTACAGACCCATAGGTCTCACTAGTCTTATATGTAAAGCCATGGAAAGAATTATCATGGAGATGATCAATAGAGATATAGTAAACCTCCAGACACTGGACCCAAACCAGGTTGGTTTCATCAAGGGCATATCTTGCCAACTCAGTCTGCTGGACTTCCTTGAAAAGTTCACCAAAATAATGGATGAGAGCAAAATCATTCACACTGCCTAGCTTGATCTGGCCAAGGCATTTGACACAATACCCCACTCTAGCATTGTTGACGAACTCTGTAGGTTAGGTACAAACCTGTATGTCACCCCGTGGATAGCCACTGGTTCACAGACAGGACTCAGGAAATTAGAATTGGGGACTCTTCCTCTACAAATGGGCCAGTCACAAGTGGTGTCCCTCAGGGATCAGTCCTTGGACCGCTCCTTTTTGGTATTTACTTCTCAGACATCAATGCCAATGTCAGAGGTCTCTGGCTGACTAAATTTGCAGATGATTGCAAATTAGGAGCTGTTATTGACTCTCACACTGACACAATTGTTCTCCAGGAGGGCCGACACAAACAAACAACTGGTGTCAGAGCCATGGACTAAAATTAAATGTGAAGTGCATAATAGTATCCTTTGGGAAGTCATCCATCCCTTGTAAATATTATATTAACAACACACCCCTAAGAGTTGACCCAGTAGTCAAGGACTTAGGGACACACACAGATAGTAATCTAGCCTTTGATAATCATGTGTCTACAGGGGTGAGGAATTCATTCTATGTTGTGCAACTTATAAGCAAATGTATGGCATCTAAGACCAAGGAAGTCATTGTTCCACTGTATTCTGCATTCATCAGACCTATCATGGAGTACAATGGCTCCTTTGGTATACACCTAACCAGGCATATCCAAAAACTGGAACGTCCACAGAGGTTCCTTACTAAAAGAATACAGGGCATAAGTAATATGTCCTATGCAGACTGTCTCAAGACCCTCTCACTGTATTCTGTCTCCTACGGGCTTTTGAGTGGAAAACTATGCCTGGCATACAGGGCATTGTCAGACCCCACTCTGATGTACCTCCTGCATATTCACAAAACAAACAATACTGGAATTATCCGTTCTAAAGACTTCAACCTTACCTGTGATATAAACAGGACTTGCTGGAGAGATAGGTATGCATCACAGAGACTACCCTGTCTATGGAACAGGCTCCACATCCATGTGAAGTAAAGTTCCTGCTTAATCCAATTCAAGTGCAACTTGTACAATTGGATGGGAAACCAGAAATTCATCCCTAGTTTGGCACCTATGTCTCTGATGCAAACAGGTAACCTGTAAATGGTTCATCTCCCAGGCACATGCTTACACTTTTCAAGGGTATCAGAATTTGTTAGAGATTTGGGATGCATGGCTAGGCTTAAAAAGGCCCTTCTGGTCATTAATCTAGTAAACACCTATGTACCTATGAACCTATGCCAGCCTTATCCAGGTGTGTGTGTGTGTGTGTGTGTGTGTGTGTGTGTGTGTGTGTGTGTGTGTGTGTGTGTGTGTGTGTGTGTGTGTGTTTGTATATAAATCAAATCTCAAGGACTGTGTGTGTCAGCTACTTGGGCAGGGACATGAAGCACTGGTTGGACAGAGAGGGTACTGGATCTTGGTTTGGCCACTCAGCTGAGATCTTAACCCTATAGCTGTGCCACTGGGGAGTCTTATTGGGGATATGGAGAAAGAGGGAGAAATAATCCCCAGACTGACTGTGATCTCTGTGTACTCTTAAGGAAAATTGCAAATGACTTTGTGTATGTGTACTTCTCAACTTCTCAGTGTGTACATTTCCCACTATTGCCAATGGTGAGGGTTGAGGCTGCTTGATTACTGGGCCAGTGCAGGGGCGTCACATATTAATTGGTTGGCAGTGGTGAGATATCCACATCACATAATAATTGGCTTGTAGTGGTGGGGTATTCACATATTAGGATTCAGTGGTGTGAATATTGAATTCCTGTAGCCTGCTATGTCTTGGTGTGGACAGCACACTGCCGTCTGGAGCACTGGATGTACTGCCACTATGGGACCGTGACTGTGCATGGCAATTTTGACTCTCAGCAGATGTAGTTGCTCACCTACACCCACAAGGCCAATGCTCAACTCCAATCAGGCATTCCATCACAGATAATCTGCATTCCAAGACAGAGAGTTTGTTGTCTATCTCAGACCTACCTCTTTCCACGGTGTCAGTCAATCATTCTAGGGTATCAGCAACATGGTGGAGGCAGTCATGGATGTCAGACTGTGCTGCATCCATAACTCTGAGCATTCATCAGAAGTTCTTTCTGAACATGCCTGTGCCTCCATGACAGCCTTAAACATATGCTGAGTGAAACAGGATGAGACACCTGTAACAGGTGGTGGAGGGACAGCAGACATCTTATGAGTACTCCTATCAATCTGCCTGTGTGGAACCTTGCCAAATGTTTGGCTATGGGATGTGTCGGCAGTCACTGAAGCCACAGTAGCCACACTTCCCTGTTCAATGTCCCCACCCCTCTGACTGTCCAATATCTGTGGCCTCAGGGGACTGGGTATGCATAGGCATACTGGCTGTCTACAGTGATAATGAGGGTGGACGTGGGATGTCAACCTCTGTACCTGATTCAGCCTTTGCACCCCCTAGCTGTGCCTCACTTTGCCCACCATCATCATCAGAATCTGGAGACACTGACATCAGGTTGAGAAGGAGGCAAATAACAACCTTCCTTGTCACCTGTGAGAAAAAGGAAAAACTAGTACATTAATACCTGCACTACTATGCTCTGCATTGCTGTGGTGCTATATATGTTAAGCTATATACACTGCTGTCACTCTTACAGACTTGTATACCCCTCAACCTCACATAGTAGGACATGAGGACAGTATTTTCTAACCCCACTTTGTAATTATCTGGAAATAATTAATCATTAAACAAGAATATTATGAGCAAAACATAAATTATGTACACTGTTGACATTCTGCAAAAATCTGCACAGTTGACTGTTATGGCAATCAGCAATGTCCTGACAATACTGTCAAATTAATCACTATGGTAATGCCTACAAGGCAGAGGCATGAGTCTAAACTATGGACATTCAGAAAATATCAGTACAGCTGGCAATCATGTAGACAGTACATCAATCCAGCCAGCAAGCCTGGTATGACACTTTAGCGAATAGCTTGAATTATATCTACATCTCTGACAAAACAGTTTTGTGCTTACCAGCAGCAAAAGCAAGGTCTGTTCCAATTCCTGATGGTTCTGAAACAATTTGAGTGAAAGGTAATGGCAACAGCACCACATGTTACAGTATAACAGGGATACTACATCCAAATATCTCACATTTACAGTAGCAGCTTTGTTAGCATGTATGTGGGTCACAATCTCTAGAAGAGCTTAAAACGTCAGCTAGCTTCCGAACCCCAATAAAACACCTAATAGCCTCATAAAACTATATACACCCTGACACGATGAATACAACAATATTCCAGTATTGATCTAGCTAAGCATACCTGGATGCTCCCCTTAAGAGGAATGGGTGGCACCCATGTCCACAAACATATTGTCTGATGGATGCCTGGGAGCTGTCCTGTGAACCAAAGCTTGCCAGGAATTGTTCTGTGACTGAGAGAGGATGTTCTGCTACAGGCCCACCACCAGTGACCTGGTGATCCCTGGCCATGTCAACTGCAGGTCACCATGCTGAATTTATCATATCTGTGGCATGGTGTCACACCTGCTCATAGGTATGATTCTGGTAACCTACATCATTGTGTTATGCACTAGTTCATCTCACAGGGCTAAATACGCTGGCCTATTTGCCCTCCCTCTGAACAGCAGGACTTGGTAATGTTGCAGAAAAGCCACAATGATGAGGTCATTTTCTGCCTCAGCAAATGGTACCCTGTGACATGCATGCATAATGTTTCCTGAAATACAATAAATGAAAACACATGTCAGGATCACATACACAGGAGAACAATATGTAGAGCTACAGCAATAAAGAAAGGCTTTCAGTATTCACCTCTTGATTGCATAATTCAAGTTCAAAAGTGTCAAACATACAAAGGGTGTGGACACAACTAGGATAGTATCAATACTGACCTATTCCAGTTTGTGCCATGACAGATACTCACATATGATCACACACCCAGCAAATGAGTCCATTGTAGTGTGCACCATAGCAGGAAAAATCACTCTCAATATAATATAAACAACAGTGCCAACAAAATAGCGGTGTACTATAACAATTGCTATCAAAGGAAGTATCCAGGAGACCTGTGTACCTAGTAATCACACAGCATTATACCCTTGGTGTTCTCTATATCCTTTGTACGTGTAACATGGCTAGAGATCAATGTCATGTCATCAGTACAGTTCTAACAAAGGCTTACTGATGTAATCCCCATTCTCCCTAATTATATTAAAACATATGCATCATGTTGAAAAAAAATGTTTACATACCTGATGGAGTACAAAAGTCCTCTGTTGGAAGATACTGCTATACAAGTAATGTGTCAATGAGTTAGACATACAAAATAACTCTCATACACACTGGTTGCTCTGCCTAGAAGTTTGCCTTTTTAAGGTGGTTCTTATTAGCAGGTGATTGTCTCTAAACCAATCTGTGGTTCAGAAATGCTACATGCAACCTACACAGCTGATTTGCAGTACAATCAGCCAATCCTATGCAACTACTTAACAAGATATAAGGCCTCAAAGTAGATTCCAGCCCATTTCTCATATGTTGGGGTGGAAATTAGTGAGATAAAGATACAACATCAGCACAGAGAGAATATTTATAGCAGCTACGTTTTACATACTGATGTGTTGCTACAGGCTGAAGCTACTGCTGCTGCTGCAGGCAATAGGCATACACAGAGATGTGCTGAAGATTATGCAGGAAAACAACACTTGGGACCTGTGGCAGCCTTGGTGAACAACCAGAGCCAGACTGAGGGAACTCATCCCACTGGAAATTAAGGTGTGTGTTTAAGTTAAGTATATTAGCCAAAGGTATCATTAAAAGAGTAAAAGACAACATGCTTGGTGTGTCCTAGAACAAGAAGGTAAATTAACCATTATGTCAAACAGCTGAACAACTGCCAAGTCATGTGTTATGTCATGGCAGACATCTGGAATGTGTGTGCTGGCAGCCCTTGCTTCCACCATGACCTCCATATATGTATGGTATGTGTGCAGTTGTGCGACTGTCTGCAATATCACTACCAAACCACTGAGGAGTGCATTCTGATATTTCTGGGCCACATTTGAATTACATACTTCAACATTCTCTGGGAATGTATGCTAATGAATAACCTGACATTCTATGCACTTTCTATGGTTGTAATAGGAATAGTTAAAATGACTTCCATTATTTAGAAGCAGACATTCCATCTGTACTGCTTTGGGTGGATAAATAGGTGATGAGGCAGCCAAACATATTACAGTTTATAATTGTGATGTACACATACATGTATGTTAAATTCTAGACACAGCTGTATTTGAATCCAGGACTATGTGGACCAAAAATTAATGTTTTCAAAGCATTTAACAGATTGAATTACAGAGTCACTGTTATAGCAGGTGTGTCTTTGCATGTTCTACATATAATTGCACATTTACTTCCTGTTACATACCTTATTTACATCTATTCATATGTATATGGCTTTATAGTGATGTATTTCTCCATCAGAGTCCCAATTAAATTCCTACTTTTCAATTAATCTTTTAGCAGAATTGTTGTGTGATATAGCAGGATGTGCAGCATCACATAAACATGCTTAATGATGAGAAAATGAAAGTTTTGCGTAAAACACCTGTGCTAATTAACTGGTTGTGAGGCTTGGTGGGTTGATGCACTGCTGTTCAAGTGAAATGGTACTAGGTTCAAAATAGGGTGTAGATGTACTTTTTGAATGTGATTAGTATGGCATCAAATACATGTAGCAATACACCTCCATTTAGTAATGTTTAGCAATAGCATCACACAATAATTCTTGAAAGAAAAGAAAATAGTAGAGAATGGACATTGGTGAAATGGGGTGGAAGCAAGGGGAAAAACATAGTGAAATGCAGGTAGGAATGTGCAGGAAGGGTGTTGGAAAGAATCATAGCTATCAATTTCTTCCACAGCAACAACTATGCAGATGTAAAGATTTTTAACTGAATTTTAACTGTCACCCCAGAGGAAAGGGTGACAACAACATAAGTTCATTGTCAAGCCAATTGGATCAAATTAAGTGTGTCCAGTGGCCATGTATGTGAAATGGAGAGCTATGTAAGGGACACTTTTTTTGGGACAGGTGCCCTTTTTTTTTTTAAGAACAGAGTGGAATGTTGGGGAAAGGACATAGGTATGTGTGACAAAGGTAAGTTGGGAAAGTGAGGAAGCATTTGCAGACAGACAAGACATAAAAAACAGTAGACAAGGTTGGTGAAAGACACAAGATGGGATGAACACCTTGGTTGGGGAGGGTGTTGGGGGATCCTGGTCCCA
Source organism: Protopterus annectens (assembly GCF_019279795.1). Taxonomy (NCBI): domain Eukaryota; kingdom Metazoa; phylum Chordata; order Ceratodontiformes; family Protopteridae; genus Protopterus; species Protopterus annectens. Next base: position 928,264,781 of record NC_056732.1, on the reverse strand, counting down.
TGGACATCATACATGGTAGCAGTGTAACTCAAGTCCTCATGCATGGGATTGTCATCACTGCACCGTCACTGCTCTGTGGAGGCAGTGGTTGATGTCAGTGCCTGGGGACAGAATGCCCCACCAGGATGGACAGCATGTTCTCCATCTGGTGTAGGCATGCAGCAACAGTTTTATGCACAAGCCTTCGTACCATGCCTGGCATTTGATCACAGGTAACAAACACATCCCCTCCACCTCCTCTACCAGAGAGGGTACACTCCCAACCTGTAGAGTGGAATTACCTGACGGAGCAGGTAGTGCATGTGCAGCAGAGGGGATGCCACCAAGGTTTGGCCCAGATGTGCTGGGCCCTAGTGCCTTGTCTGGGGGAGCCAAGGTAGGTGGATCACTGGGAACTGGGCTACCTTGCTGCACTGCAGTAAATAAAATGGAAAAATAAACATAACCCAAAGAAATGTAGTTAATATAAGAGAAAACACTAATGAGCAATGAAAACAAATTGAAAATCACATAATGAGAAACACAACAATAAATAATGGAAATGAACATTTTTTTTAAACGCAAAAGAATATTAAATTATACATAAGGCCAAAATAAGAGGTAATAACAAATAATATGATAATAGCAAATGATAATAGTAAATATATTGATTAAATAAATAAAAAATAGAAGCAGTGGGGTGAGAGAAAAAAGAATAACATTAGTAACTTCACAGATAATATAACTAAACATACTACAACTACATACTTTTAGATATGTTAGATTTCACTTGTGAGACCACTGACTGCTATGACATTTATTATTTGAAATACTACCCTGTTCCTCACACACAAACACACACACACACACACACACTATAGTTCAGATCATATTGCACCCAGCAATCATTTAGTGTTGCTTATCTTGTATAGACGATGTTCCATGCACTTACATCTCAACCTCTTAGCATGGGACATTATGGGCCAAGCCATAAATAATGGTGGTACAAAGGCAAAACAACAGGGAACATTCTTACATACTGTGCTCTTACAGTAGTAGCAAGGTGTTCTGATAACAGATTTGCCATTAAATTACATCTTACGTGGTGTCATATATCTGCAAATCAGAGGGCTGAGATTTTTTTCTGGCATTGATCCTTAGCAATGTGGCAGAGATTGGCCTGTAAAACAAGATGATGTATCAGACAGAGCAGACATATGGGGCAATATTCAGCACATTCTGTACACTGTGACAGTTGAGAGGTATGTCCATGTACACTGATTACACTTGATAGCTAGACCTTCAAGGCAAAGGTCTGCGAGTGTGCACTTCACATGCAAGCATGGTTATATTTTATTGATGAAATGCTAACACAGTATTGACAACTGCATAATTTCTCAGCTGGCTGGTGTGGGATTAGAATCCAGAAACAGTAACTACAGGAATACTGAACATTTTATTTGAATAAAAAAAATTAACAGAGCACCGTCTCCTTTTATACTTTATTGATTCATGTTGTTTAAAATCTTGCACTTGCACACATGGATAGCTGTTTAGGACTTCTGCTAACTTACATGTTTTCCCTATTCATTTATTGACTGCAGTCTACAGCATATCTCAGACAATGAGCAAACCACAACATTGACTCTTAATCTGGGTATTCCACAACATTTATTGATGAAATGCTAAAACAGTACTAAAAACTGCACAGTTTCTCAGTTGGCTGGTGTGGGATTAGGACCCACAAGCAGTGACTACAGTAATACTGAACATTTTATTTGAAAAAATAAATTATCAGAACACTGTATCCTTTTATTCTTTAGTGATTCATGTTGTTTTAAATTTTGTATTTACACACATGGCTAGCTGTCTAGGACTTATGTTAACTTACATGTTTCCCCTACTCAGTTATTGACTGCAATCTGCAGCATATTTCAAACAATGAGAAGAATACAACATTGACTCTTAATCTGGATATCCCACAACATTAACTAATGGCTGGAAGCTATGCTGCATAGTATTGCATGCTTACTTGCTTTACCATTTCAGATATGCACTGACATATTAACAAATGTATATAATGTCCCAGGTATTTCATACATGCCTGCTAAGACTGCAGTATCTGTTTACATTATTTTATTATTAAGTTAGGCATTAATTTATTACTGTTTGATTTTCTTACATATCACATGCTTGCCTCATCCTGGACAAATGCCTTGCATGAGACCATACTTTGCAAACCTCTTTTCTGCAGCTGTGGTAAGTGAAGGAAGCCATTATACATACCAGTTTTGCACAGATTCAACTTGTATATTTATACATTTCTTGAAAACATACTTACATATCTGTGGGGTGTTTTCTGCCCATGCCTCTTGGATCCAGTTATCCAAGGTTCCCCTCATCCTTCAATAGAGGTCGTCATAATAGTGAAAACACTGCTCAACAGTGCAGGGGATACCAGTTGCACAGGTCAGGTCCCTGGTCAAACCATCCCAGGCCTCAGACTTACATTCTGATCCCTGATAGTTGGCCTGCAGCTGATGGGTCAATAGTGCTGTAGGAGTCCAGTGAAAACCCTAGACTCCTGCACACCACACCATTGTGCTTTAAAGCATACACCTTCCCTCATGACAGCAACCATATCCACACTCAAAATAAGGCTCCAAGGAATAATGTGTAATTCCTGCCTATTGTTCTTTCAAATAGGCTGCATTCCCACCATTGCACATCATACTGTAACTTTCAAAAACCTGCCACATTGCATAGCATTGCTAAAACTTGCATAATCCATGTTTAATTGAAGCTTAGCAACACACAAACAGGAAAAGAATGTTACCCTTGTTTAAGCATTGCTTAGCATTGTGCACCTTTTCTAAATTTAACAATTACTGAATTTAAAGTGAACCAAAGTTTCGATCACCTGACACAGTTTCACAGCACTATATGTAAAAGGTATTACTGCCCAGGACTCAAACCCAGGACCTACTACACTGTAGGTCATAACACAACCTATCTAGTCACTGGAATAATGAAGAGAACTCATATATCTTCAGATATATTGCAAAGGTGTAAGAGTAGCGCAGCTACACTGTGCAGGTCTACACAGTGCTAAATATCACAGAACTACAAGAATTAAATGCATCTAGTCTCTACCTTTAGCTGCCTAGTTCATGTCTAATGCATAAGTGCTCTGTGCTAAGCATAGCTAACTAACACAGTGCATCACGGAAGCAAGCACATAAAAATAAAAAAAAAATAGAAATTGAATACATCCAGTTTCTATTTTTACATGTCTGATGTATGGTTGTGCAGAGCTAAGCATAGCTAAATAACGTGGTGCATCACACAAAGAAGCACATAAAGGTTAAAAAAATTAAAATAAATCCAGCTTAGTGAAATAAAATGTCTTGTAGACCTTTTGTTCAAGGTTAATGGGCTAAAAGGTATGTGGGTGTGCTGTCTGTCTTACATGGATTCAATATCCTTGTCTTGACCTCCCTTAACTCATTACATCTGAGTGACACCTCCTGGTGCATCTGCAGTTAACTCCTACTGACACCCCTAGATGTAAAAAAAATGCTTGTTCATATTTGAATCAATAATTCCAAAACCATGCTATATACATGGTTTTAAATGATTTCATCTTAAAGGCTACACAGTGGTAAACCAACTGCATTAATATTTAAACTCTGTCTAGTGCAGGTAAATAGATGTTACCTGTTGTTTTTATGATATTAATTTATATAGATATAATTTTCACATTTTTCTAAATATCTCAACAACCAAGTAACACAGTCCAGTCTCCTTTGCCTCATATGAAAGCTTTCAACAAGATGAATAAAATGCTGCTGCCATTATGTGTGTAGCTTGAGTGGTTGCTGAGATATTTTAAGTTGTTTACAAATATTACAAATGTAATAGTTACTGTGGCTTATAAAATTCAGTTTAAGACGTAGGACCTAAAGAATACTACCACTATAAAAACAATTTGTGCTTATGAGTTTGCCATTTATACTTCTTTCAAAACCCCTATGGTTTCAGAGATGTGAACATTTATTTATTTATTATTTATTTATTTATTTGCAGTTGGTTTACCAGGATAGTCCATTGGGCCAAGATGAACCCGTTTTCAATGGAGTCCTGGGGAGAAAAGCTCCAGTAACAAGTTACACTAGGTTATACATTAAAAATTACAAAGTTTACAGTAAACAAGTTACACTAGGTTATACATATATATAGATTACAAAGTTTACAAGTGAACAACAAGTAAGTATAGTTCTAGAAACCAGGTTAAAATAGGCTTTTGGTTAAGATATAAAAATTTACAAGTGATACAATTTAGTGTGAGACAAGAGTTTTAGTATATAAAGGTACAATTTAGAGAGGGTGCAAGTTAGTACAAGCTTGAGAGAGATGTTAGTACAAGCTGAGAGAGATTGTGGTAGGAGAGGTAGGATGGATGTGACCAGAGAGGTGGACAATGTTTAGTTGTGGAGATTATGTTGGGAGAGAACAGGAGCATTCCCACTGGGATAAAAGGTAAGAACAGGAGCATTCCCACTGGGATAAAAGGTAAGAGTGAAGAGATTTTTTGAATGTAGAGTGATTGGAGATGGTACGAATGAGTGGTGGAAGAGCATTCCATAGACGAGCTACACTGTAGGATAGGAGTTTTTTCCCAGAGGGACGACTTGGTTTGTATAATTCTATTAGATTTTGGTTGTTAGATCTTAGTGTTCAGTTAGGTAGATGCATTTTAAAAGTAGAGGATAGGGATGGACAAAGTGAGGGGTTGAAAATGAGTTTATGTGCAAGAGTTAGTTGAGTGTAGGTGAGGTGGTTGGATAGTTCTAGCCATTTTAGTTTGTGGAGGGAAGAGCAGTGGTGACTAGAGGACTTGTGGCTAGTTGCGAATTTAGCAATTTTGTTGTAGCATGTGGAGAGTTGAGTTTTAAGGGAGGATTGAAGGTTAGTTAAGAGTGGAGCTCCATAGAGAAGGGAGGGGATAAGAAATGAGGTAGCGAGAGTGATTTTGGTGGATGGTGTGAGATAGCGATTTTGTCGGTACAGCATACCTAATTTTTGACTTATACATGGGAGTTTCCTAATATATAGTTGGTGAGATTTGAAATGTGAGGACATAATTTGATTCTGTCAAAAGGCTTAGGCTCTGCCCATTGGACGTTACATTGCAAACTTCCTGAGATCCATTGAAGAGAATGAGTTAAGTGCACACCACAACTGATATGCATGGTGCCCTGCTGAGGGAAGATCGTGGTCATCTACATAGATGCATTCCATGAAGGCTCTACACGGAGCCTACATAGAATTTATTGAATCCTGCTGAATGTATTTGTTAAACAGTTAGATGGGGTAACTCAAATCTATTCTGGATCTAGGACTAATTACCGATGACACATGTCAACGAAACTGAAACGGTCAAGCACACTTCCATGAAAGTCTGCACCCCCCCCCCCAAAACGCAACATTTAAAAAAAAAAAAAAAACAGTAAACATGTTTATGCCCTCCTACACCCCCCATGTGAGGGTCTGTGCCCCCCACATCCCTTTACTTTTATATTCTCACTCCGAGATCACACTACAGTGGGGAAATGGAATATTTCCTTATCTCTACTGTACTGTGATCTCAGCAACAGCCATTCTGTCTTTTTTTTCTTTGAGCTCACTTTAGCGAAAGTGCATTTTCGGTGAAAACATACTATCATGAAAGTGTGCTTACCCATTTTGGTTTCAGTGAAACGAGCTTTTGCTCAACAGTCCTAGACCCCTATTCCATAATGACAAGGGCGATGTGCATTTTATGTTTAAGAAAGGTTGCACATGTATTTACACAGTAGTACATTTATAATTAAATAAATTCTGGTACTGCATCTAATAAAGGAGGATGCATAGAACCTCTCAGATAAATGGTCTGTCTAAATATTGCTCAGGCTGAAGGCCTCAGGCTTCAACAAACTCCTAATACAAACTCACTGTCACAGACAATCTGTTTGAAATACTCCAGAAATTACCTTAGATTTGGCTGATACACTGCATTTCTCTCTCTCTCTACATTCCTTATGATCCTTCAGATATGGAATGAAGTTCCACAAGTCATTTTATCATGTTAACTGGTAATTAAAACCTCACTGCTGACTTATACATGGGAGTTTCCTAATATATAGTTGGTGAGAATATTCCCACACTCCTGATAAATTGTTAGTGAGAATGCTCCCACACTCTATACTGCAGCACAGCTTTAAAGGCACATTACCAATTTTCAATAGCCAGTACAATGCAAGTACCCCCCCACAAAGCACTCGGTTTTCTGTTTAAACAAATTTGTTGAAGCATCTCTACAATGCATTACCATTTTTATTGGAAAGGCCAGGTTGTGGGTCATAGTGTATTAAAGGCGGTTGGAGGGGTAATGTCCATCAATCCAGCTTTATATTGTCATCTGTCTGCCTACTGAGCCATTGTAGAGGGGCATTGTCAAGTAGAAAGTTGTAATACCTCTCAATAAATAATAATTTAGACAGCAGAAAGATAAATTGATTGTTAAGCACTCTCTTTCTATAATGGAATAATTGCTTTCAATAGTGCTTAAGCTTCTTCTGATATAGCACACTGCCTCCAAACCTACTTTCAAAGTATTAGTATATAGAATAAAGTTTTCAGTAAAATCAAGAGTCACTAACTCAAGTTCAGAACCCAGGATACATTTTAGCTCATTAAATGCTCTGTCTGTCTTCTGAGGCCTTGACAGAAACTTGCCTTTATGTGAGATTTGTCAAAGGCAGGCAGTAGTCATGTAAATAGACACAAACTTTCTGTTGGATGCAATTAGTCCAAGAAAAGCATAGACTTTCCAATTATGGCCCCTCTTTTTCCTATTGTGGTCTTAGAACACTTCTTCATATATGGTATCCTAAATAAATGTCTTTTGTCACAACCAGCTTACACTTTTAAATATTTACAGTCAAACTGGCCAGAAAATCAAATGCAGCAGGCACTTTTCGTATGTGAGACTCATAGTACTCTGTGAGAATGACCATGCCATTTAGGCATGCCACAGCATAACAATAGTCTTCTTCAGTAATCTCTAAAAGGCCTCTGAGGCTCTACATAAACCAAATGGTAATCTTGTGGTACTGTTAAGATAGACCAACAGGGATTGCTCACTCTTGTTTTTTTTTTCTTTTGAAGTGAGGTTGAGTGATATTTGCGACTATCCCATCTTCAAGTCCAGTGTTGTTAAGTTTTCTGTTAAATCATCATTTTCTGCCATGGGATAATTATCAAATTTGTACTTAAAGAACAACAATGGGATTCTATTATTAAATGCTCAACTTCTCCATCTTTTTTCTCCATATTTAATGTCCCTGCTATGAATAAACAACAATACAGCATTTAAAATATTTTAAAGTGACTGTTTCTCTCCATTAGAACAGTACCTTACTGTACTGTGTTGGTTTCACTTTCAAAAATTTTTGTCCGGCCCTGAAAAAGTCTTCAATTCACTGATGTCATCAAGGCCACTGTATACAGGTAGTTTTCTGGCCATTTCCCTCCCCAAACTGACATCACCACTACAGTCCTAAAAATCCACCCATGCTGTGATGTCCCAGCTCCCTGGTCCTTCCCTTAACCATACAAAAAGTAAAGGCTAGAACAAGAAAACAGTGGATGAGTCAAGTCTCCTGCTGTGACCTGTCAATCACAGTAGGTAACAGCTCAAATAACCCTTAGCACTTTGACAGCTAGGGAAGTTAGGTGTGAAGGGGGATGGGAGATGTGTCAAAGTAGTACAAATTAAGGCTTCACAAAAGACTGCAGTTTAGCCATTCTAAAAAGAAGCAGCAGTAAAAAGCACTTTGAAAGTCTGTTCTGTGGCATTTGCACTGTTTGTGTTTTAAGTAGTCATTGAACGGCATGAAATGTCACTTAAAACTAACTGACTGAAACACAGCAGTGTATGCATGTAAAATCAGTGCAGTGACAGGAGCTTTAGGAAGAAAGAAACCTGCATGATGTAATTTTTTTACAGACAAGCACTGAATTGTGGGATACCTAGAGGCAGACAAATCGATCAGAATTACTTCAAGATGCCAGACCCCATGTGGTCAGACTCAGAAATTATGTATAAAAATATTTAAAAACCTGTAAATAGTCCCAGAGTGGTGTTAAAATGTAGGAAACACCAAACCATGATGAAATAAATGTGTTTTTTGAGTCTGTGGGTGAGGTTCTCCTTTAAATAATGCATCATGATTTTGTTTGTTATATTATTTAATCTAATTTTTTTTTTTACAAAAAAATAAAAATAATATTTGCAAAATGGTACAGCCAGTAAGCTGATGGTGAGCTCAGAAGCACACAGATGAAAATGAATAAATAAATAAATAAATAAATAATAAAATTTGTAGTTAGCCCTGGGGCCTTGCATCTTTCTAGGGCCATCTGCCACTCGCATGCTTTATAGTTTAAGATTCTTTCACTAATTATACTTCATATAACCTCTGGAACAAAGTAGGAACATAATGTAAGCTTTGGTAAATACTTTGCAGACAGTACTGTGCTTAAACAAAACACAAACTACAGTTTTATGTTTTGTGGCATATGTATACTTACAAACATAATTTCTGAGCTTCTATAATATGAACAAAATCATCTGGCACATACTGCTACATAAATCTCTAACTCAGAAGGACACATGAAACAGTGTTGATTTATACGTTATGTCTTTAATGGGACAATAGAAATCATGGAATCAGAAAATATCTGTACATCTAACAAGAAAACATGTAAAGACCATTTGCTACCTGTTATCATCACTGATATATTAGATGGGCTTTCAAAATATTCTTTAAACTATTTCTCCCTTTGTTATTAAGAAAGTGGTTACTCAGCAAGGACATAATTTGATTCTGTCAAAAGGCTTAGGCTCTGCCCATTGGATGTTACATTGCAAACTTCCTGAGATCCATTGAAGAGAATGAGTTAAGTGCACCACAACTGATATGCATGGTGCCCTGCTGAGGGAAGATCGTGGTCATCTACATAGATGCATTCCATGAAGGCTCTACACGGAGCCTACATAGAATTTATTGAATCCTGCTGAATGTATTTGTTAAACAGTTAGATGGGGTAACTCAAATCTATTCTGGATCTAGGACTAATTACCGATGACACATTTCAACGAAACTGAAAAGGTGAAGCACACTTCCATGAAAGTCTGCATCCCCCCCAAAACGCAACATTTAAAAAAAAAAAACAAAAAAAAAAAACAGTAAACATGTTTATTCCCCCCTACACCACCCATGTGAGGGTCTGTGCCCCCCACATCCCTTTACTTTTATATTCTCACTCCGAGATCACACTACAGTGGGGAAAGGGAATATTTCCTTATCTCTACTGTACTGTTATCTCAGCAACAGCCATTCTGTCTTTTTTTTTCTTTGAGCTCACTTTAGCGAAAGTGCATTTTCGGTGAAAACATACTATCATGAAAGTGTGCTTACCCATTTTGATTTCGGTGAAACGAGCTTTTGCTCAACAGTCCTAGACCCCTATTCCATAATGACAAGGGCAATGTGCATTTTATGTGTAAGAAAGGTTGCACATTTATTTACACAGTAGTACATCTATAATTAAATAAATTCTGGTACTGCATCTAATAAAGGAGGATGCATAGAACCTCTCAGATAAATGGTTTGTCTAAATATCGCTCAGGCTGAAGGCCTCAGGCTTCAACAAACTCCTAATACAAACTCACTGTCACAGACAATCTGTTTGAAATACTCCAGAAATTACCTTAGATTTGGCTGATACACTGCATGTCTCTCTCTCTCTACCTTCCTTATGATCCTTCAGATATGGAATGAAGTTCCACAAGTCATTTTATCATGTTAACTGGTAATTAAAACCTCACTGCTGACTTATACATGGGAGTTTCCTAATATATAGTTGGTGAGAATATTCCCACACTCCTGATAAATTGTTAGTGAGAATGCTCCCACACTCTATACTGCAGCACAGCTTTAAAGGCACATTACCAATTTCCAATAGCCAGTACAATGCAAGTACCCCCCCCCCTACAAAGCACTCAGTTGTTCAGCAAAAAAAAATCAGTTCAAGGTCCAGCTCTAGTATACGAGATGGCTTCTAGTAAGTTAGAGGAAAAATAAGTCAAATGTGCTCAGGGTTGATTAAAATCAATAATGCATTGAAGGAGCATATCAACTCAAACAACAAGGCTAAAAACAATGGAAGAAGCTTTAAGTGGCTATTCAGATGAACTGATAAAACTACAAAAATTAGATGCTGAAATTAAGAAAAGGCTGGTGAATATGAAACTGCTCAAGAAACTCTGTTTCAAGAAAAGGTAAAGTCGGTGGCCAGAGCAGGCAGGGAAAACCTGATATTTTCCACTGTACCAGAGAACATTAAATGAACAGACTGTATTTAGTTTAGAAATGCACAATAGGTAACTTAACTGATATTCCTCAGTAAGATTTGTTAATGGAAAGGGCACATCATGTTTATTCTCCAAATCTGACCAAGAGAAAGCAGCCAAGACCTGTACTAGGAAAGATGCAATTATACCAGCAGAAAGAGTTGATATTGACAAAAATGTGGCTGTAGGTCAAAGTATTAAAAACTGGAGACAGTAGAGTGTTTCTGGAAAATTATTGCTCACTGAACACCAGACAGGAGAGAAACAAATTTATCTCAACAATCAGATAATGCTGTAAGGCAGGTTTCAAATTCAATCTGCTGTATCCAGTTGCCTCAGAATATTTTTTCCTGGAGGATCAAAGTCATTTTTGATGCAGAACAGGCTAAGGAGGGAATACTAAAGTTTGTCAAACAAGGGGTGAGCCATCAAACAGAGGGGACTCTGTTTCTCGTTCCTTGTGATGGTAAGTCTCATAGAGAGACTTTGCCAGTTCAACCTTTCCCAATGTTTGAAAGGGTCAAGTGGGATAAGCTTGAGAGACAGAAAAAAGTATAGAAGTTAACTAGAAGACTAACAGATACCTTGGAATGGAACTGGAGTCTGGGAGAAGAACAGGAAGAAAACCACCAAAACTGAAATTAATAAATGTGATAGTGTAAAGCATTGATTATATTTGTGAAATATGACTTTAAAAAAAAAGTGGCTGAGAGAGACTAGATTTTTATTGACTTTGTTAAACTTGTTGGAGGACTGATAGGCATATGACCCACTTCATGTCATTAATGTTTGAAAGGATGATAAGAGGGGAAAAAGGGAAGAGAAAGTAACTGTAAACAAAACTATTCTTGTTCATAACAGAATTTGCATAAACATTTTATAATATAAATAGCGTGTCATGTAGTAAAGTATTTTCAGTAATTGTTGCATGTGATAAAGCTACTAAAGTAAACAAGTACTTTCTTCTTTCTTTTCTAGTTTTAAGAAATGTAGGCATTACAGTGTAAAAAGAAAAGAACTGATGGACAAAAGCATTAAGTCAGTAGGTATTAATCTTGGGCTGTTTGGGTAGGGGATGAGTTGTAAAAATGCACTGATAATAATACATGTAGAATTAAAATGTTTATTTTTCTTTTGCATAGGGTAATGTCTGGATTAATGACCTTGACATAATAGTTTATTTATTTATTTATTTATTTATGTATGTATTTATTTTTTCTGAATGCAGGTGAGTTTGGAAAAAATGAGAGACCACAAGGTAATTCAGTGCCAATTATTAAATCTGGTGCTGAGGGCAGCTCTACATTTTGATCTTATGTTTCCATGGAAACAAGATGCTAAAGGTGACAGGAATAAATTGATAGCTCTGGATGTTGTTTGCTGAGTGAAATGTAAAATTAAAAGAGACAAGGGCAAGATGTTCAACTTTTCTGGTAACTAAATAATATATGACTACTAGAACATTCTATAATTTACTTTCATTTAAAGCTAGCCAGTACACTTTTTCTTAAGTTTAAAAGTTAGTGTTTTTTGAAAACATGCAAGTTGTTTTTCACATCTGGAAGGGGAATAAGGATAAGACAAGAACATATTTTTAAAATGTTCAGTTACAGATTTGCTGTTCTGAACTGTTTGTAAGTTTCTTGGAGGCCATTGCTTGCTTGGGCTAAAAGGAAGTCTCTGTGTTCATCAGTGGCAGTGGTAGACACTGAACAGCCTGCCTGCCCCTGTGGGAGTGATTACTGCCTAGAAACCGTAGTTTTATTGGCCATTTTGGTTCAATTCCAAACTCCTTGATCGCTCACTCTTAAAACCCGCTTTGGCGTGGTTTTGCACAATTTTGCGCATCGGACAGCACCACTAAATCGGGTTTAAACTATTCTCGGCTCCACAAAGTCTGCTCTTCACTTTTTCCCTTAGAACTGTTCCAAATCTCAACGTAAGCATTTTCTTTCTAAAGCCCAGCAGTAGCTCGTATAAGTATCTTATAAGTAAGCACTAATAAACTAAGCACTACACCCTCTTATACTCCCTTTAAGTAACTGGCTCCCTATTGGTCCTTTTTGATAAAGTCATAAGTAGTTCCTCATACTATTCTGGCATGTCCGAAAGTCAGTTTCGGGTTTACTCTCCAGTCCAACTGGTGGATATGGGAATCTTGTGGCAATGTTACAACTGCCTTATGTACACAGACCACCCACTCCTTTTCCAAACAAGCTCAAATATATGCGAGAGATGCAACTATATAGCTAAACTGGAGGCTAAACTCTCTTAACATAGTACTGGCGCAGTCAGTCTGGAGGAGAAGGTAATCACACACACCACAAATCCAGTCTCACATAGACCTATCGCAACAGCAAACCAAACACACAAACACACAAAAACATACTTGGAGGCTCTAATTAAAAATCTGCCTAAGCAACAGAGACCTCCAAAGCAGACATCCAAGCAACCACTACCCCACAACAATACTCATGTATCACATAGTCCACACAGTCAGTGTGCCACACAGTCACAGCCCTTAAGGCTAAACAACACACCTAATACACTTGTAATAGGTAACTCTATTGTCAGACACACTGACGTCCCTCTCACCAGGCTGAACAAGGAGAAGGTCACTGTAAACTGCCTGTCGGGTGCCAGGATCTGCCACATAACACAAGCACTCAGGTCACTCCAAAGCAAGTACAAATATGACTCCGTCATTGTCCATGCTGGTGTGAATGACCTGAGATGTACCCCCTGTATTACATGAAAAGAGACATAGAGGAGCTCTCTGATCATGTGGCCCAGGCTGGTATGACCCTGACCTTGAGTAGCATCTTACCCTCACCAAGAATGATACCACAGTATAAAGACAAAATGATCAATTTCAACAATTGGCTAAAGTATTGGTGTCACTCAAAGGCGATCTAGTATCTGTCAGCCTGGGTTGACATGCTCAACAAGCCATGTTGCATCACTAGGGATGGCTTGCACCTGTCACCCCTGGGTTTTCGAATACTGGCAAAGGCTCTTGCCACCTCCATAGTGCCTTTTTAGGCAAGGCTCAAAAGACAAACCCACCTCCTTAGACAAAACAAGGAAAAAGAAACTAAGGGTAATGCTGCTCAACACCAGAAGTCTAAACCTCAAGATGCATGCACTCGAGGCTCTCCTCAGCATGGAGAATATCGATATCTGTGCAATAACAGAAACCTGGTTCAAGGCTCCCGAGAGCACCCCAGCACTACCAGGTTATACCTCATACCATGCTTTTCGGCTGCAAAACTCGGACTGAACCACAAAATGAGGGGGAGTATTCATATTCATCAAAGATACCCATACCTCCAGGTTAGTGGCACTGCAAGAAGCATCTGAGACCATCCATGTGCAACTAACAGTGGGCAAAACTGCCTTCCAGTTTGTAGCCTGCTACAGACCACCCTCCCAAACTCAGGAACCCCACTCAGCTTTCCTGAAGACACTGGAGAATATGAAGGTCTCTCCAAACACCATTATACTGGGCGACTTCAACTACCCAAACATAGACTGGGAGCACTACTCAAGCCCCAACACCCTCGCCCAATGGTTCCTAGAAGATGACATGAAATCCTTCGCTTGAGTTTATTTACAGTCTTGCCCACATAGAATGCATCACATTCATTGCACTGTGCTCTGTAAATTACTTTTTTAGTGTTACATTCACCCCCTGCACTGGTTTTAATAATCTTCTTTAAATAAGGGCAATAAAAACTATCACCTTGCTGTATAAAAATACAAAATGTACAATTAGTTTCACATCTTTTAGTGCTTTTCTCACATGGTCTAGGTTTAAATTCAACAAAACTTCTAATATTCCTGGCCTTCCGCTCTGGATGTAAAAATAATGCACTAGCCAAACACCTTTCTCTTCATAAAAGACACACAGGTTTTAAGTTCCAGATCCTGGATCGCATAGACATGGGCGATCTTGAAGGAGACATCCCGAATATTCTGGAGAAACAGGAACTCATGTGGCAATTAAAGCTGAACTCTTTTAGAAAGCCTGGACTAAACTACTACTGTTCAATTAAAAGTGCACTGGAACTTAGAAAATTGCCACATTGTTTACATGACTAAGTGTATTTTATTTTATTTTTTTCTACAAATTGGTTTTAAATACCATTTTAAATCATTTGAAATGTAAGTGTATATTTTGTTTCCATCATCATACATATATATATTTTTTTTTTACTTTTTTCTGGTTCTCTTTTTTCCACTTAATTGAAAATGATGGTAATAACAATACTAAGTAATTATACAATTATATAGGTTTTTAGGGTTCCTTGTACACAGACCTGAAGAAGTCTAGAAGGACTAAAGCGATCTTTGTTAACAATAGGTTATGAAAATAGAAACTGATTTTTACATGCAAAATGTATATGTATATATTTATATATAATTTTTGATCGCAAAATGAACTAAGGTTGATATATTTCCAGCCATGTAGTATATTGCCTTGTATAAAATCACAGACTTAATAATTTGGTTAAATAAGATGTACCATTAAAGTACATTAGGGCTATATATTATTATGACAGCTACTAGGTAGGGCAGGACCAGTTCGAATGTCACACTGATGGGGAAGGGATGTGAATTTAACATGTGTACCAATAACACTTTGTTTTGCAGCACAATAAACCACTCCCATGCCTGATAAAAAGCATATATATATATATATATATATATATATATATATATATATATATATATTTAGAAAGCTTGTGAGGAAATTATTACTCTATTTTTGTTTTACTTGGATCGCTTGTCTGTGTACTTAATAAAGGATTTTCGACTGTAAACAGACTGCCTGCCTTGCTTGGATTACTTTCGAATACTTAGTAATGCTGTAGAATTATATATATATTTTCTATTATTACTTTTTGACTTGAGTTTACGTTCGCTACTTCTAGTACTATTGTCTGATCTGATTAATATACAGTGATTAACTAGAAATATATGGACTGAAAATCTTCCGCACAGAGACGTTTCTTACACTGTTTGGTTTTTAGACCCACTACACTTTAGTGGGTTGTTTTGAGACTTCAGGGATACCATGGAGATTACTTGTTTTTAGGTATTGTATACCCTAACAGGACTGCAAAGAATTGTCCTCAAGTAGATGGCAAATGCTGGAGTTGTGATGGGGAAGAAAGAGGCAATCAGGAACAAATGATTTTGGTGTGTAATGAGGTGGCAGACTTTAAAAATTTCCTACAGAGTACTCTTATCAGAAATATTGGATGAGCAAATAGATGTAACTAAGGAAAATATTTTTTGAGCTGGGAAACATGATCTGAATTGTTTAGATACAGTAAGGCCTTGTTAAGTTTCTTTGTCGTGACACCAAAAAGGCAATTATTAGAAAATGGAAATCAAAGTCTAAACTAACAGTATTTGAAGTAGTGAATATTGTAACAGAGTTAAAAGTTCTACAAGTTAGGAAAGGGAAGGAGCAAATTAACTAGAAAAATGGAAATTGTGCTAACAATACATACAGAATAATGTTTTATATGAGGAATAAGGTTTAAAGGAAGGCAGGAATTGATCAATTTATGTAATTTTAGATTGAGTATGATTGTATAAATGTGAACATGTTAACATGGTGTGTTTTCTTTTATATACATGTATGTTTGCCTATGTCATAAGTGCAAATTCAGTAAAGGTGTTTAAAAATGATATAGACATATATAAAGAAGATTGTTAGAGAAAATTGTTTTTTCTAACATGGTAAGTATAGATTGCATTAGAACTACAAAGTTGCTATTTGTTTGTAGTAAAGATGAATAAAAGAGCTGTATGTATTATAACAATATAAAAGATAATTATTCAAAACTTGCACACTGATTAGATAAAGCAAACAACATCTTAGTTGTTAATCCAGCCTTATGCATAGCAAGAAACATGGTCAAAAGACAAGATAAAGTTCATAGATGTCCATGTAGCTGTAGAAACCACAGATCAAAGCTACAGCTGCCACATTCCTTGAATTGGTAAATGGAGAAAACAACTGCATGAAATGTGTTGGCCAAAAACTATATTTCACTAATGTTAAAGAGCACAAAGTGAAACAAAAGCAAAATGCTATCTCAACTTCATTAAAACATTTTAAAAAGCTCACTTAGACAGCATTAAGAGTCCACAAACATCCTGATGCATGACATCTACACTTAAAACTAATGTACTCTGCATGCTTCAGGACATATATGTTGTGTGTGCATGAGTATTGTGTTAAGAAACTGGTCCTCATCTATTCGCAAAGGTGAAAGGCATTAATAAATGCAATTGTTTGCAAAAACAATGTCATTGTTGAAAAAGTTAAGTAAGTTATCTTTCTTTAAAAAATAACATCACAGAATAAAAACAATCAATTCCTGGATGTGAGTAACACTTTAGTTTGAGTCTTTGTGATCAGCCCATATCAACCATAAGTAAACTAAGCATTGTTTTCTCCCAGTCATGGATAATTTCTAAAAGAGTATGGGATCTTTAATATTGAAAAAACAAAATAGAACACAGTTGCGTAAAACCACCAGAGTTTATTGCAGCAAGCAAAGCTTTCGGGTCTCCCCTTCCTCAGTGCTATAAAAAAAATGTAATTCACATTTATATATTATAAGACAATATAAATGTGAATTAAAATGTTTTTTTATAGCACTGAGGAAGGGGAGACCCGAAAGCTTTGCTTGCTGCAATAAACTCTGGTGGTTTTACGCAACTGTGTTCTATTTTGTTTTTTGATATTTTATTTTGTGTATTGAACGCAGTGCACCACAGTGTTTTCTTTGACTGTTGGAATCTTTAATATTGACTCTTGTATTTAACAATTGAAGGGAGATGATGACTAATGATCTTGTATTGCACTAACTAGTACATCAAAGTATAATGAGTGATGCAGTTAATTGCTTTGGATATAAAGGCAAATAAATTAAAAGGATGTGTGCATATATTAAATTTAACAGTGAATGACAAGAAAGTTTATGCATTTGTAAAGAAAATTGCTACGATGATTTAACATGTTTTCAATGTATATTCTTGAACAGTGTGAGGCCTATAGAGATGACCATGATAAAAAGGGAGGGAAATGCCAAGTTAGCAGCTGTTCATTGTACTTGGAAGGGGGATGATTATGAGGGAGTTTATTATGTAATTTAACAATTAACATTCAATAAAGATATTTAAAATAAAAAGTAAAACAGGAAAAAAAAGGATCATGGGGTTATGGGTAACCTGCGAGACGGAGGTATCTATGGTTTTCTATAATAATCTTGTAAGTAGATATAGTTGATTACATATCATTGTAAAAAGCATTTGACAGTTTTGAAAATGAGATTACAAAGGAAAGTGTGCTCTCTATGTGGGAAGTATGTGCAAGTTATTTATTTAATGAAAAACAAAGCAGTGCAGATGAAACATGAGTTGTATCCTATAGGCCTTTCAGACAGGTATTCTGATTGATTGGCATAGGTTGGACTTGTACAAAGGGCGTTATGAATTCTACTGGCTTACTAAGGTTTCTTGGGTATAGATGGAGGTTGTTGTTAGAATGGTAATGTGGTTAAGAGAGATTACTGGAATCGGGGGAGGGCCTTCACTGGTGGGAATAGCCTCAATGCAGCTTTAATATTAAAGGGAAAAGTGTTTGATATATTCTGACTTCTAATATTTTTTAGCTGATCATTGTTATTAAGTAAATGAACTTGGAAAGGTGTTACAGAGAAGTTAATATGAGGAGGTGGGTGAATGGTAAGTAGTTTGCAGTAAGATTTATAGGTAGTCAATTTATTAAAATAGGAGGTTTTTCTTCACCTTTAAAGTAAGATTGTAATGTGTTTACATAGGATACATTGGATGTTAGGTTATATGCTGTGTGGTATAGGTATCAAAACCCCCAACTTTTTTTAGCTTCATCTAGACTTAATTTACTGGAAGCGGTAGTGCGTGATTCACACCAAAGTGTTTTTTTTTTTTATTATGGAATCAATCAACACATCTTGCGGTCTGAGTTCTGAATAGCTGGTACATAGTTTTTATTTTTATGCTGTTTAAAAAGTACAGACGGTTGTACCTTCCTTTTAATTGTAACATACAGGATTAGCAACATCCTCTGAAGCCAACTGCAACCATACAGATGAGCAAGACTTAGCACAGTTTTCTTGTAACAGGTTTAATTTTATATACTCTATAAAATTGATGTCAAAAATGCTTCTCCAGACTGTTGTGATTACAATGCTTGATAATTATTTCCTTATTACACACCTGGAATCATATCATCAGTGTGAATATTGCAATTTTGATGTTTTAATGTTTGGCTTAGTAAAGTTTATTTACTAAAGGTACCAGAATCAGAACTTTAAACCAAGTAAATGCCGAACTTATAAACGCAATGAAAGGAAATGTTAAAATCTGAAAGCAGAATTGGAAATGTAGAAGAAGGGAAGTAAAAGTGGTTCACATAGTAAATCACAGTCAGGGAAAGGAATTAAGTCAAATCAAGTTGTATACAGATTGCCTAGATGTCTTAAAAGTCAAACAGAATATGGGTAAAATCCTAGGGGAAGTAAGGAGAGATGGAGTCCCAATGGAGAGATGATAAATCATCAAACAACGGAGAGTAGTATTACTGGAACTAAATTCATCCTCATGTCTTGGTGAGTACTTTCATGAGGTGGACCCTGTTTTTCACAAACTCTTACCAAGATGACACTGATATATAGACTTTGTCTTATATAGCATATATCATGGACAGAAGTAGGTTATAAAATAAAAAAGATAGTTGTGTGCACAAGACCCAGGATAAAAAAAGTGTCAAATCCTGGTAGATTCACTGGTGCCAAGATTGGAAAAAATGACAGAGTAGAATCCTCAAGACAAAGAAGCATTCCTACAATTCGGCTATGCCAAGTCCAGCATGATGAAGCCCCCTGCTGTAGAAGGAAGTAGCAGTCCACAAAAATCACAAAAACTGATGGGCCAAAAAAGAGCCATACAGTTGATAGAGTGGACTATTTAGAATAAGAAAGAAATTATGTAGTGTTACTATTATGCACGAAGCTCGTCATTTCCAGATAGAAGATATATAAAAAGAAATTAGAGGGAAAAATACTTCCACAAGAAAAACTGTCAGAAGCTTCAAATTCAAATTTGTGTTGATTAATACTACAGACCCATGAAAAACATTATATAAACAAGAAACTTTGAGCAGTTTGGAAAAAGTAGTGACTGAGGAAGTTGAAAAATATAAAGAACAAAATCTAGAGACATTTGAATGGTATAAAAAAGAAATATGGACATGGGAAAGAAAGAAAGAGAGATCTGATATGGTGCAATATTTATACTAAGGAGAAAGCCAAATTAGTCAACGCAAAAAAGGCAGCCCCAAAGATATTCAATGAGAAATATATCCAAAGGTATCCAGATATGGAGAATTTCACAATTAAAAAAAAGATAAGATCACAAAGAGGGAACATAGAACAGAAGATTAGTAAAGTAGATGTTAAAAAGAAATAGAAGCTGAAGTTATGGAATACTTGCAAACTGAAGAATTTAATGTAGAAAGTCTAACACAGGTTATATCACAGTATGATGAAACAAGTCCCCAAGGTAAGGAGAAACAGGAGGAGCAGGAGACATCTGAAGAAGAAATATGGATATGGGAAAGAAAAACAGATTTAATATAGTGCAATATTAATGCAAAGGAGAAAGCAAAACTAATCAATATAAAAAGAGCAGCACAAAAGATATTTGAAGAGAAATAAAGGCAAAGACATCCGGACATGGAATATTTTACAGTACAAAAATAAGGAAACAAAGTGGAAAAATAGAAAAGATGATTAGTAATTGAGAAGTTAAAGAAATAGAAACTGAGGTTATGGATTACCTCTGAAGTGAAGGATTTTGCATAGAAATTTTAAATCAGATAACATCACAGTAGGGTAGAGCAATGGACAGACAAATTAAAGAAAAAACAGTGGAGCAGGAAGCACCTGATCAGTTGCCATATGAAGATACTTTGGAGCCTTCCATATGAAACCAGTAGAAATGTTCAGTTGGAGTTGGACAGCAAGGGAAGGGACTGGAAACTGTGGCATCCCTGACACAGCCAATGTAGTGGCGTGACAGACCAGTGAGTTCCCATATGAAAGAGCAATAGATGACACAGGATAAAACTGAAAATAATGTGTCATAGGAAGGTGCTCTGGAACTTTCTATAGAATGCCTGCAGGAAATGGAGAACAAAGAATGTGCCCTCAGTTTAGAAGAAAATGATCTAAGAAAAGAGTTGCTTGATTTAATAGAAGCTGGACAGACATATTAAGATCAATGAAAGAAATAGACTACAGAAAGTAAGTAAAACCCAAACAGAACTTTGATAATACAAATGAACATAGTAATTAGGACTGTTCATAGAGATTCATGCAATATAACAGAAGTAAATAGGGTATATTACTGTGCAGCTAAATTAATAACAGATAAATTCTTACCACAAGAACAGAGGGTAGTAAGGGAGAGGAAGGTGAGAAATCGAATACCATCATGGAAGTAACAAATAGAGAAAACTATAAAGCAATTAAGACAAGAAGTGCCACTGTTAGAAGAGTACAGAACAGAGAACAGATCAACAAAAATGCTTGGGAAGATAGAAGTAATAAAGCAGCATGCAGTATTATAACAGATCGGGATCTATCATGTACAATCACAAATAATAAACTAAAGTATCAGCTCAGGCAGAAAACTTAGAATATATGTAGATAAATATAAAATAAAAGTACAGAATAAGCAATTTAATGATGACTCAAAAAAGTTTTATAGAGAATTGGGAAACAAGGCAAAAGGAACTGAAATACAAACAAAAAATGAAGAAAGATAGATTTTGGAGAAATATCTATGAAGATCCTGTGGAACATAATAAACATGCTAAATGGATAGAAGTAAAACAAAGACTAAGAAGTTCAACTGCACAGGATATGAAATGGGATGAAATAACAGCCAGAGAGAGATTGAAACAAAGTTAAGAAAAGGTTCTAAATGGAAAAATCCAGGCCCTGATGCAGTACCTAATGTCTGACTAAAGGTATTAACATCTTTGCATGGAGGTTTAGCCATGAGGAAGAACTATTTATATATGCACTCCAAACAGACACCAGCCTGGTTAATAACAGAAAAAAACAATACCCCTACTTAAGAGCAAACCTGCAAGCTATCCTACAAACTATAGTCCAACAGCTTGCCTTCCGACAATGTATAAACTGCACAGTGTAATTGATAATGACAGAGTTTAAACTCCTTTAGAAGAAAACTCAATCAAGGCAATAGAACAAAAGGGTAATAAAAGAAAGTCATCTGGAATGAAAGATCATTTGTTGTTAAATAAAGTCATAATGGAGGATTGTAAAAAGGGGAAGAATCTAAGTATGGCATTGATAGACTACAAAAAAGCATTTGACAGTATCCCAAATTCATGGGTAAAAGAGTGTTTAAAAATCTATAAGGTCACTCTACACTGATCAATTACATTACAGCGACCATGAAACAGTGGCAAACCACTTTGCAGTTAAACCATGATAAAGGACAAATTATTATTCTAAGGATAAAAATTCAAACAAGGATATTCCAGGGTGACTCTCTGTCACCACTGCTCTTTTGTTTTGCCCTTAACTCATTAAGCTGTCTGCTTAACAGATTAGGTCATGGCTACAATTTGGCTTCCAGAAAACAACAAAGTATAAAAACTTCTCGTCTTCTTTCTGTAGATGATTTAAAACTGTATAGTTCATCAGATGAGGAACTGAAAACACAACTGGAAGTGTTCAAAATTTTTTCTGATGATATAAGAATGTCATTTGTTCTTGATAAATGTGCAAAAGTAATCTTTAAAGCAGGAAAGCTGTAGCACCAAGAAAACATCAATATGGGACAAGAATGTGATATAAAGAACTTGAGCAAGAGGGAGTGTATAAATATTTGTTTAACGATAATGGATCAGCAATAAAACATGAACAGATGTGAATAGCACTTAGTTAAGGAATATTTTAGAAGACTTAAGTTAATACTGAAAACTGTGTTGACATCTGGAAACAAAGTCCAGGCTATAAACCAATTTGCTCTTCCTGTCATAACTTACTGTTTTGGTGTGATTGGCAGGCCCCAAAAGGTGTTGGATAGGTTGGGCAGGAAAACAAAAAGGATGCTATATTCCATGTTCTGAAGGAGGTATGGGCCACCTTGAAATTGATTACATGTATAGATCTGCAGTCGTGGGACTGAATACATATCTGTTGACTTCACAAGATCCAAATGTAGTGTTTTGAAATATGAGATGAAGTCTAAGATGACTTCTCTGCTTAGTTCAGCAGAAGCATATCAGTGTCAAGCAGGAATGGAAATCAAATCAGAAGTAGAAAAAAATCAGGCAGCAACTGAATGTGCCAAAAAACAAAAGAAAGAATATAAGGTGAAGGATCAGATGAGATGGCAAGAAATGTGGAAAATGCATAAATGTAGTTGCAAGTTTAGAAAAATCTTGGAACAACCTCATGTTGATCAGGACGAAATGTAGGAATGGTTAAGGGAAGGTGAATTTAAACCAAACAAAGAAAGATTAATATTGGTGGCCCAAGATAGTGGACTATGTACACGTTAGTTTACAAAGTCCATTGAACATGTGGGAGAAACCGACAAATGTAAATCTGAAAAACAGAATTAGAAACAGTCACACATCCTGTCACTGGTTGTGACATACTAATGACAGGACTGTACAATAAAAGGCAAAATAATGTGGCAAGACTGTTACATTGGGGATTGTGCAAACATTATGGTACTGAAGTGTCTGAAAGACACTGGAAACATGAACCACAAAGCATTATAAAAAATGATGTAGTTTATATTGCATGGGATCACCCATTACCAACAGTTCAAAAATAGATGTGAGAAAACCAGATATAGTAGTCCATGAAAAGAAAACAAAAGTAGCATTGATCATTGAAATTGCTACTCCCAGTGGCTACAGTGTCTTACATACAGAGAGACACAAAGTCATAAAATATCAGGATCTGCAGGCAGAAATGAGCAATGTGGAAGAAAGATACCCAGACAGTTCCAATAGTAGTAAGAGAAACAGGTCTTATAAAAAAGAATTTACATTCATACTTGGATATGTTATCAATACATGTAACTCCATATGAACTGCAGAAAGAGTCATTACTGGGCACATTGTGGGTGCTGCAAAGAGCACTTCTGGCTAACATCAAAGATTGAAACAATACTAATATCATGAACTGTAATCATATTTTGACTTAGGAATGGGGTCCATTCCCATCATGGTATTAGAAACACAACATTTTTGGAGAAATTAAAAAAGAAGTAACATGTTAGGAGAGTAAACAACATAAAAAGTATAGAAGAGAAGCAAACTGTTGCCTAAGACTACTGGTTAGCTTTGGCAAGCTAAAAAAAATAAATAGTCAGGATTTTTAGAAGATGTTACCAAAACTGACACTGAATGTTACATGTGTTAGCAATGTTGCTGCAACATAGAGACAGACACTTTATTATTGCTGTCAGTCAATATATAATCATGCTACAATGTTAACCATAAATGGGATCTGCTGAATGATGGCACCAGTGGTTTACAATACCATTTCAAGATGACCTTTGTACTACTAACTTCCGCTATGACTCAGGTCACAACTATATGATAAGCCTACTTGCCAAGAAAACCTTATTTGAGAATTCAACCCAGTGAAAAAATTAAACATAAAGAGTCTGTGTAGAAGGAGATCCCTCTGTACCTCCATATAGGGGGACAAGCTCACACATTGCCTGAATGTGTATGTACTACCTACAGTGTTGCATCAGCACAAATAAGAGAGAACTCTGTGAAAACATATGACTCTGCCAGTGGACAAGTAGAAACTGCACCAGTATTGATTTCTTTGGAAAAAGTGATAGAGTGGCAGAATCCACTATAACACATACACACTCAAGTCTCTCAACAACATACTGTTATGACTCTGTCATAGTTGATGTTGGCATAAATAACTTGAGACGTACCTCCCGGGACTATATGAAGAGAGACATGATTGAACTCGCTGAATATGTGTCCCAGGCAGGTACAGTACATCCCTAGCCTTAAGCAGCATTCTACCTTCAACAAGAATGATGCCGCAGTACAAACAGACAATGATTGACTTTGGCTTAGTTTCTGGTGCCATTCTAGGAGGATGCAGTACCTGACAGCCTGGGAAGATATGATCGACAGACCACAATTTTTTGCCAGACATGGCCTACATCTGTCTCACTTGGGCTTCATAGGTTCATAGGTAGGTACTAGGCCATCTGCCCAAGGGCATTTATAAGACTTGCCAGAGTGTGTCAGCTTTCACCACCCCATTGATTAATTCAGGCTTCTGGCAAAGGATCTTGCCTCCCCCATAGTGCCTTTTTTAGGAAAAGTGATGATGTTAAAACTACCAACATAAATATTTCAACAAAACACAAAGTAAAGGTCATGCTATTAAATGCTAGGAGTCTAAACATGAAACTGCACTCATTGCAAGCATTCTTAACCCTGGAAGATGCTGACATCTGTGCAGTCACAGAAACCTGGTTCAAAGCTGTTGCGATCACCCCGACCTTACCTGGTTACTCATACTATCATACATTCAGACCCCAAACTGTAGGTAGTAAAGCCAAAGGATGTGGAGTTTCAATATATATTAAAGATATAAACATCTCCAGGGTGGTCAAACTGTATGACACACAGGAGACACTCCAGCTGCAGTTAAACATTGACAAGTCCCCTATAAAAATCATAGCTGACTATTGGCCCCCAAAATCTGACTCAAGATGCCAAATCTGCTTATCTGGACCTCTTCAAATCTATCAAGATTCAACCCTTTACCGTGAACCTGGGTGACTTTAACTATCTAAACATAGACTGGATGAACTACTCATGCCCCTACACAAATGCCAGAGATTCCTCAATTTTGTTAATGCAAATATCTTGGAACAGCTAATCGATACCCCCAAAAGAGGTGATAATATCTTGGACTTGGTATTAACTAACATGAGAGACCACTGCGGCATCCCTGCAGTATCATCCTCCCTGGTAAGATCCGACCATAAAGCTGTCACTTTTGAAGTCACCATCTTCCCTGACCTCCCTCTGGCTAGGGTCAAAGAAAAAAATTTCTCCAAAGCTGATTACAGCCTCCTGAGGAAAGGTATAAACAGCTTCACAGCCCCCTCACCATCTCTAGGAATTGGCACTAGTTTCCAAAACTACACCAAAGCATTGAACTAGCATTTGTATAGATGTATGGAATCAGGAATACCTGACATAGGTTCATAGGTTCATAGGTTGGTACTAGGCTATCAGCCCTTCCTGACCCCTGTCTAGCAGGGAGACTGATGTGATCCAGGACTAAATTATCCTCCGTAAGGAAGAGTAAACCACCTCTATAACAAAAGGAAAACACTGCTGTCCAGGACCAAGAAGGAGCAGGTACCCAATTGGAAGGAATCTCTCCTTAGCCTGAACAAGCAAATAAGAGCACTAGTGAAATCCTCCAAAGCAAACTTTGAGTCCAGATTGACCACATCTTCTAGAGACAATCATAAGGCCTTCTTCACATATGTCCACCATCTCAAAGGAAGCACCCAGATCTGTTCAGAACTGGTGGACAAGGACACCACATATAAAAATGCCATAGATATAGCAAACTTGCTGGCTGACAGATTCAGTGAAAACTTCACCCCTCTATCCCCCCATAAGTAATTCAGGACAGCCCCAGTACCTTCCCCCTTCCCCTTATATCTAGGGAATAGGTCATCACTGCTCTCTCAAAGGCAAAAAATACAGCCTCCATGGGACCCAATAACATCCCAGGCTGCATCCTACATGAACTTAGGCAGGAACTTGCAGCACCATTAGGCACCCTATTCAACCAAAGCATGAGTACCGGCTTCATCCCAGCTGAGTGGAGGACAGGCACTGCCATCCCTTTTGCACAAAGGTGGAGCATCCACTGATCCAGGAAATTATAGACCTGTCAGCTTAACTAGCCTGATTTGCAAGGCCATGGAATGGATTATCATGGACTTCATTAACAAGGACATTGCCAATCTCCAAAAACTCGATCCCACTCAGTTTGGCTTCATCAAGGGGAGGTCATGTCTGTTAAATCTGGTCGACTTCTTCGAGACGGTCACCAAAGCTATGGATGAGGAGAAGACAGGGCACACTGCCTACCTTGATCTGGCCAAAGCCTTTGACATTATTCCCCACTTGAGCATAATAGATAAAGTCTCTCAACTAGGAATGAATCCGTATGTTACCAGATGGGTAGCTAACTGGCTCATTGATAGAACCCACCTAATCAAAATAGGGGAAACCACCTCAAGCAGTAAACCTGTAATGAGCATCGTACCCCAGGGTTTGGTCTTGGGGCCTCTGTTATTTGGGATATACTTTTCTGAGGCACAGGCCAAAACCAGTGGGCTATGGCTGACCAAGTTTGCAGATGACTTCACGCTGGGCGCTGTCATCAATTCCCCTAGTGATGTGGACATCCTCCAAGAGCATCTCATCCAAACAAATGACTGGTGTCAGAAACATGGCCTCAAGCTGAATACAAAAAAATGCATCATCATCCCCTTTGGGGAGAGTGACATCTCTGCAATTTATCACATTAAAACAACGTCCTAAGCACGAAATCAGTCGTGAGGGATTTGGGCACCCAGGTTGATAGCAACCTGATTTTTGAACACCATTTTGCTTCCATTGTAGGGAAAGCTTTCTACATGGCCCACCTCATCAGTAAGGATATCTCATTCAAGCACAAGGAGGTCATATCCCTGTATTCTTCCCTTATAAGATCCATTATTGAGTACAATGCCCTGTACGGCATGTACCTCACAAAGCACATGCAGCAGCTGGAGAGACCACATAGGTTCTTCAATTGGAGAATCCAGGACCTCAAATATCTACCATACACAGATAGGTTAAAAGCCCTATCCTTCTACTCAGTTTCATACAGACTCCTCAGAGGTGACCTCTGTCTGGCATACAAGGCAGTCTCAGACCCCACTTTGATGAGACTGCTGCATATCCACAAGTCAAGCTCCACTCTAGTAATCCACATGAGTGGCCTCAACTTGGTTTGTGACATCAATAGGACTTGTTGTTCGGACAGATTTTTGTCCCAGAGACTCACAACATCTGTGGAATAGACTCCCTCTCCACATCAAGCAGAATACCTTTTTACCCCTTTTTAAACACAACCTGGATAACTGGATGGGAAACAGAAAATACATCCCTGGAGTTCCACCTGTGTCCCTGCTGGACAGGGGCATCATTTGCTGACTTGCCTAGACATGGGCTAAACTTTTGGCTAGGTTTATAATGGCCTCAGGGTCAATATCCTAGTAACTTCCTATGATTCTATAGAGGGTAACTGACTGAAATGCCAGGACCCACTAGAGCAAGTTCCGAAACACAGAGGCTAAATGGCCAAAAGATCAGACTTATATATACCTGAGATGCTATTTCTTGGAATACTTACTGTTCTTTCAGGTGTGGCAATTTTGGAGTTGGTATAGATCAGTTTCGGGGTGTGGGAAGGTTGCCCCTACATCAAGGGTGCAGAGACGGCTTGCCCCCCTTGCAAAAAGAAGTTTTAGGGAGGAGAGGGATCTTTGAGATTCAATATTTCTCATGTGAACATTTCACTAGGGAGCTGATAGAGACTCCGACAATGGTAAGTACAACTTGACAAGATAGAATGTCATCCATTCTGCACTCAACAAGGTAGAGCAAAGCCCCTCCATTATCTGGTCTGCAAATCACAATGAAGTTTCCATTAATTCATTCAAGCCTTTATCACCTTTTTGTATACTTCCAGTTTACACCCATAGCAATTTATGGC
Source organism: Protopterus annectens (assembly GCF_019279795.1). Classification (NCBI taxonomy): domain Eukaryota; kingdom Metazoa; phylum Chordata; order Ceratodontiformes; family Protopteridae; genus Protopterus; species Protopterus annectens. The sequence continues at coordinate 928,236,395 of NC_056732.1, read as the reverse complement.
ATCCAGAACTTTAACTCTGACTTTTTGACTAAGCGACTTACTAGCTCATAATAAACAGGATTAGAAAGGGCAAGGACTTATTAATAAAACAACATCAACAGTGTTAATCTAAGATGTCCCACAGTAGAAAGGCTTTAACTATCTTATGCTTTTTAAGTTGATTTTTTTCAGAAAATGCTCTGGAATGCAAGGATGTGCATAGGCTAAAGGAAGTGCAACATTCCACAGAATATAGGTATTACTGAGTTAACTGCCTCCTGCACATTACGGATATGTTAGCAAGTTTTAACAGTTGGCTGTGCTGTCTGTTAGTCAGCAGAACCAACAACCACTGTTGACCTGTAACCTGAGACATGTCATTTTGATGAGGGTTCTTATCACCCCCGCTTACCACCTGTTGATACTGTAGTTTGTTTAATATGTACATGCAAATCAACAAAACAAGAAAGAAATTAAAAAAAAGTAAAATAGTGTCACTGAAATTAAATTCAACAACAAAAAACTGAAGTAAAGGAATACAAGAAGCAAATCATAAAAACATGCCATTATAAGTAGTGAATTAAATAACTGGCATGAGTTTTTAAACTTCAGTTTAAGAACAAAAAGATGGTGTCAGTTTGTGCTTAGGGAAGTAACAATCAAGTATTCATAGAAGGATACAACTCCATAATTATTACAGAAACAAGTTAAAAAGAGCCAATTGCAAATATTTCATTCTTAAATATGTAACCCTGTGTAATTATAAAATTTATGAGTGCATGAAATTCTTACATTTTGCTATCTGTGTTTTCACTATTACATGCACTTAATCTATTGTGCACATCCTTGGTCTCAATACCATTACATTAGTGGTGTTGTTAAATAACCATTAAACAATGATCAATGAAGATAGCTCCAGAATGACTATGATTTAGAAGTCTAAGTTAGCTTCTCATACTATATGCTGAATGTTCTGAGCTCAGTATGGCTATTATACACACTACTTAAGTTTATATAACTGGTTTTACATCCTGTGTGTTATCTGACTGTCTCAAGGATTACTTGCATAAAATTAGACCCTCTTAGTAAAAGTCTGCATATCATTGCTGGAGCCTTCCTGTGTCCTGACAGAGTGCTCTTCAAACTATCTGGAGATATACAGAGCTGAGTATATTTTTCTGGCACTTCAGAGTTGTGTACTGGTAATTGTTGTTTGACTAATTTTCTATCATTGCTGGCTGACTTCAGAGTTGTACACTGTTATTTTTGCTTCACTGTATAGTTTTTCAGATCTCTGCTGAAGGTGTTGGTTTTCTCATACCCACCCTCCCTATTCCTGTGTTGTTTAAATTTGGAGGCTTTTGCAGTTGCCCGCCCCCACTGTAGATTTGATCTGGGACACTCCCTCCAGTCCCATCTCTTTACCTCATTCTACCTAATAGACTCCTGCACTTGTTTTTAGTCATTTTTAATTTAATTGCATTTTTTAAACTGTTTGGTCTAACATTGCTACATACTTAAATGTGCTAGCTTGCACTGCATTTGAATTGTTTTTACTGCTGTTTTAGCTACTTTTCTGTATATATAAAAATAAATAAATAAAACAAAAAAAACTACCTTTCCTGCAACTAGTGTAGTCCAAATTCAGATTTTCTGTATCCAAGACTGTATGTAAGCTTCTGAGCCCCCCCCCCCTCAAGCTTTCTGTGTTGGAGGGAAGCCTTCTAGCTTATCAGTGGGAGTGGTAAGCACTAGGTAACCTTTCTACTACATAAGGAGTGGTTCTGGCCCAGAAATTGTAGTTATTGGCCATTTGGGCAGTTTTCCCATCTCTCTCAACTTTCTGATTTAAAAGCTCGCATTTGCACTTGTTTCCCCTCTTTCCTGTAACTAGTTTAGTCCAGATACCAATTCTTAGTTTTAGCACTTGAATTTGCTTATTCGTGATCAGCACTTGTTTAGAACTTGTAAGCACTAAATAACCTAATAATTACTACAGCACTCAACCTTCCTCATTACCTAGAGGAAAACAGTTTTGGTACTTACTTTCCTCACTAGAAAAACAGCTCTTGTACTCACTTTCCTCACTTATCTAGAGGAAAATAGTTTTTTATTCAGGCATGTCCAAGGGTCAGTTCCCAGTGTTATCTTCTGTCTATCTGATGAATCTGGGCATCTTGGGGCAATGTAGAAATTGCCTCGTGCACAGACAACCTTCTCCTCCTACCACCCAACACTACAACCTGTGAGAGATGCACTTATCTAGCCAAACTGTGGGTAAAACTCTCTCCAATCAAGACTGAACTTGACAGTCAAGAGGAGAAGGTAAACACTTGCACCACACCATACTCATCACTTAGTCTAACTAAATCTACACCACCAAAATCCACACATAGAAACAGAAAAACATTTGCAGAGGCTCTCAGTAATAATCTGTTCAAGCAACAGAGACCCCCAAAGCAAAAATGCCAGGGTGCCAGGATCCGCCACATAACCCACGCACTCAGGTCACTCCACAAGTACAAATATGACTCTGTCATTGTCCATGTTGGTGTGAGTGACCTGAGATGTACCTCCCTGGACTATATGAAAAGAGACATGGAAGAGCTGTTTGATCTTGTAGCCCAGGCAGGTATGACCCTAGCACTGAGCAGCTTTCTGCCATCACCCAGAATGATGCCGCAGTACAAGGACAAAATGATTGACTTCAACAATCGGCTAAGCTTCTGGTGTCATTCTAAAGGGATCCAGTATCTGTCTGCCTGGGATGACATGGTCAACAGACCATGAGGCTTTGCCAGAGATGGCTGCACCTGTCACCCCTGGGATTCCGGATACTTGCTAAGTTTCTTGCCGCCCCTATAGTGCCTTTTTTAGGCAAGGTTCAAATGACAAATTCACCACCGTAACAGGAACAGGCAAGCAAAAACTGAGGGTGATGCTACTCAATGCTAGAAGTCTAAATCTCAAAATGCACTCACTTGAGGCACTCCTTAAAATGGAGAACATTGATATCTGTGCAGTGACTGAGACCTGGTTCAAGGGTCCAGAGAGCACCCCTGCACCATCAGGCTATAACTCACACCACACTTTTCGGCCATGTAACCTGGACCGGAATACCAAAGGCGGAGGTGTGTCCATATTCATTAAGGATATCCACACCTCCAGGCTAGTTGCTCAGCATAATGCAGCCAAGGTTATCCAAGTGCAACTAACTCTGGGCAAAACTGCAATCCAAATTGTAGCTTGCTACAGATCACCCACCATGCCCCAGGATTTCCACTCCTCTTTTCTTGCTGTACTAGAAAATATTAGGGTTCAACCAAACACCCTCATAATGGGCGATTTCAACTACCCCACCATTAACTGGGAAAACTGCTCATGTACTAACTCCTTTGCTCAACGCTTTCTGGAATTCATAATCTCCAATGCCCTGGATCAACTTATCCACACCCCCACCAAGGACGACAGTATCCTAGATCTAGTCATTACCAACATGAGTGACCGGTGTTCCACACCTGAAGTCAACACCTCATTGGTCCGATCTGATCATAAGCTAATTACCCTAGATATCCACATAGTGCCCCCACCTTCCATTAAGGAAACCATGGTAAAAAATTTCTCCAAAGCCAACTTCATGCTTCTTAAGACAGAAGTGGTGAACTTCATGACACCCATGCAGATGGACAATACAGTTACGACTACTGAATCCTACACAATTGCACTTTATAAGCACTTAAATGAGTGCATGGATCGTGCTATCCCAAACAGAACCAAGAAGCTATCCTCCAAAAAAAGGAAGCCAATCTGGAGGTCGCCTGCCATAAACAAATTGCACAACAGAAGGAAGAAACTGTTGCAAAAGAGAGTAAAATCCCATGAGTGGAGGAGCTCCCTGGTCAGCCTCAGTAAGAAGCTGTGATCCCTGATAAAAACCTCCAAAGCTAGTTATGAAAACAAAATCACCACTGATTCTAAAGACAACCACAAAGCATTCTATAGCTATGTCAAGAATCTCAATGGCAACACCCAAATCTACTCTGAGTTACAGCACAATGGCAAAAAATATACAGACCCAACTGATATTGCCAACATCCTGGCAGATAGATTCAGTGCTAACTTTACCCCACTCTCACCCCCTAAAGAGCCCATCTCTATACCGGAAGAATGCAAAGTTCCTGTAATCATGGCTGCACAGGTAAAAACCATACTCTCCAAAGCCAAGAACACAGGATCCATGGGACCAGACAACATCCCAGGCTGCATTCTACACGAACTACAGAACAAACTGGCACCCCACCTAAGTACCATGTTCAATCATAGCCTCACTTCAGGCTTTGTGCCTGCTGAATGGTGCACAGCGATGATTATCCCACTCCACAAGGGGGAGCCACCACGGACCCTGGGAACTACCACCCCATTAGCCTGACGAGCCTGATGAGCCTGATATGCAAGGCCATGGAACGTATCATCATGGAACTTATAAACAAGGGCATTGGTAATCTTCGAACTCTGGACCCCACCCAGTTTTGGAAAAGGCAGATCATGTCTCCTAAACCTGATAGACTTCTTTGAAGCAGCCACCAAAGCCATAAACAAGGGTAAGGTGGTTCACACAGCCTATCTAGATCTTGCCAAGGCTTTTGACACCATCCCCCACTCTGGAATTATAGATAAACTCACTAAACTAGGTATAAATCCCTATGTCACAAGATGGGTTGCCATCTGGCTCACTGACAGAATCCACATTGTGAAAGTAGCAGACTCCAAATCCGACTTCAGACCAGTGACAAGTGGAGCACCACAGGGTTCAGTCCTGGGTCCTCTCCTGTTTGGTATCTACTTTTCTGAAGTACAGGCTAACACAAAAGGTCTTTGACTAATGAAGTTCACAGATGACTGCAAACTAGGAGTCATAATCAAAACTCTTAACGATGTGGACATCCTACAAAAGAGTCTCTCTGAGACACATGCCTGGTGTCAAAGCCATGGCCTCAAGCTCAGTGCCAAAAAGTGCATTGTCATCCCCTTTGGTAAAAACTCTGTACCCATGAACTACAACATAGGCAGTAGTATAATTAACACCAAAAGTGTGATAAGAGACCTTGGGACACAGGTGGACAGTAGTCCCTCCTTTGATAATCACATCGCCACAGTAGTCAGGAAATCCTTCTACATGGCACACCTCATCACAAAAGGTTTCTCATCCAGAAAAAAGAGGTCATTGTTCCCCTCTACTTATCACTCATTAGACCCATTATAGAGTACAACACCCCTTTTGGTATATACCTCACAAGACATCTACAACAACTGAAAAGGCCACAGAAATACCTCACAAAGAGGATTACTGGCCTCAAACAGATGCCCTATGCAGACCATCTCAAAAAACTCCAGCTTTACTCCATCGCATATTGCCTACTCAGAGGTGATCTCTGCCTAACATACAAAGCTATGTCAAACTCAGAGCTGTTGGACATGCTCCACTTAAAGAAATCCCAATCCCTCCGAGCTACACACTCTAGGGACCTAAACCTTGTCACCACAATAAACAGAACATGCTGGAGGGATAGATTCCTGTCCCAGAGACTTCCCATACTCTGGAATAAACTACCTATCTATATCAAACAAAGCTCCTCATTAGCACTCTTCAAGAAAAATCTTGATGATTGGATGGGAAATAGGAAATTCACCTCAGGGATCACCTCTGTGGCTCTGCTCGACAGTGGCACAGGAAAATAATTTTCTTGGTTGTCAAAAGCCAGGGTACCTTTTTGGCTGGGCTTGTATAGGCCCCAGGGCTGATAGCCTAGTACCTACCTATGAACCTATGAACTACTATTTACTAAATGAATAGCCTCTATTTTATAAGTAAAATCCTTATTTTTTTAATTCTTTTCCCAGTTATAGAAGCCATGTCCTTGTTAGATAAGGTACACAACTAACTGGTAAAGTCAGATTCTTTAACTTTGGAGCATCTTCATAAGCAAATTTTCATGATGAACAGCCACTCTCAGGGTGTGTGCAACTCTAAAAAAACACTTATACAACATGGTCTTGCCAAATAATGTGGTCAGCTTTGACATAAGCTAATAACTAATAAAGCACTACACATTATCACCAGGCTAAACAAAGATGGTGAAGGATTTATATTTGTTTAAATTCTGGAAACAATGCCATGTGTACTTTACATTTGAACTCAGCCATATGCCTGTGTTTAGTCAGAGTAGAATAGTGAACCACATTAGTGGCTGCCATAATTATTGGACATACATATAGACAAGTGGCTTCTATTGCAGCCGCAATTTCAGATAGTGAACCATGTTGGACCCGAGAAATACAGGGTCATCTCACCATGCTTAACACACCATGTCCTCCATGACAGCAACATAGAGGATCATTACTGTGTGTAGAGGGACACCATGCAACAGACTGTGGACATGTGTTTGCCACATCTGCATACCCTCAGAAGTCATGGTTAGCAGAAGGTTGTAAAAGTGAGATCACATGCTGTATTTAACCATTTGAAGATGGAGTCACTGTAGAGCATGTGTTCTCCACAGCATACTGCCATATTTCACACGATCATAATACACCTACATTTTCTGATTTTTGTCAGCCTTCACACAAATAGGATGTTCTTCAATAGCTATTGTTGTGCAGAGCATAGAACTTGCAAGAACTTGTTTTGGCACCGACTGTCTGCTATTTTTCTCCTTGATTCTTCAAGGTGTGATATCATAGCTGGAAAAGTTGAGGGTAGTGCTCCCTTTAGAGTACAGAGCTAGTGTGAAAAGTCCAAGATATTTCTGAACATCCTTTATATAGAGGCTCTTTAGAAGGGCTATACCAGGTGACAGCATGTCTGGATATGATGGACTATGATGTCTGGAATTGTTTGGGAAGGGCTGTCACCCATGCTACTGAAGTCCCATGCATGGCAAAACAGTGGCTTCACCATTAAAGTGACATGATACTTTACAATCCTATCCTTCTCCGCCAAGTCTTAAGTTATAATTTTTATGTCTCTAGCACAAGAAGACATCAAAAGGAATAGGCAGGTGTACAGGAGCAGACTGGAACACCTCAGATAGCAGAGACATGAGCATACACGCTGCCATACAAATGTCCTTCACTTTTTAGTAACAGGCATTAGAAAGTAATTATGTATAATCTCAAAGTACTAATGCCGCATCTACCAGTAGTGGAATAGCATAAAGGTAGTACAGTGACTGTGCAATCTAAGAAGTGTGTTCTTGCATGGCTTCTCCTGTATTCCTTCACAAGTGGACCTTCATGTTAAATCTTTTGTGTTCTAAAGTTATGAGGATTCTTATGGGTTCAATTCCCAGCCCCCAAGAAACATCTGTAGCCATGGAAAAACTAATACATGGTTTTCATCCCAGTAACATCATTGTCCCACTACACAGCCCATAGATGTAATATCTCTAAGTAGGACTTTGATTGCTATTTCACAATGCACAATAGAAGAATCTGTCCCTTCTCTATAATCTGTCATGGAAATATTATGGTGTGGCCAGCATTTATCTGGTATTTGTACATTATGTTCCAAAAATAACATTTTATGTCACACCACAAGCACAGACATTTGATCTTCAAAATATGTTCTTCCATTTAGTATTATGTCTGTTAGACAACATGTGAATCTGGCTTTTAGTTTATTCTCCGCCAACCCCCACACTAAATGTATAGAGTCAAACAGGTTGATAAAATTACTGTTTATGCACTAGTATTAAAAGTGGAGTAAGCTTAATTGTATCATTAACAATACAGTTAGCTAAAAATGTCATTGAGCTTGAATTTCTTCTCCCCATCCTCATTGTTGTTTTCCTTTCTTTTACATACATTTATTTTATTTATTTATTTTTTTCGTTTCTTTCTATTTCTGTTCCTGTCATATACAGCAGTGCAGCAACCTGCACTAATCCCACCAGCAAGGAATGTCATCCTGAATAAGTGGCAGCAGCAGTAGCACCAGCACCACCAACAGCAGAAGCACCTAACATATCTGTGTCACAGCCTGAGACAGTTGCCTCACCTCCTCCTGCCCTATATGCACCATCTGTACCAATTAGCCCCGTTCTGGAGGGTGGTATAGTGGTACCCACCAGAAGCAGTGCATGTTGATATGGCAACCTTTTCACTGGTCAGGATCTAGCAAAGCTTGTGGGGATTAATAGACAGGAGGTCAGATGCCCACATCAGATGCATAGAGAACATGTTTCACCAACTTGCAGAGTTGTGTCCCTGTCCAGTGCTAACTCCACCATTTGAGCCCGTGCAGAGTGGTGACTGTACCTAGGGTGGCAAATAATCTCCCATTGGGTCTATGTTGGCAGATACTACATTTGCGAATACCTGGTCCTATTCCCTTCTTTTGTATCCATGCCCTCTCCACTTACTTTTACAATCCTCCCCATAGCTCTCAACCTTCCATCTTTAAAATGAGGAACACTAGCCCTCATAATGTGGAACACATGGGCAAAATGTGGAACACATACTAATGGCTTACTAACAACTTCAACTAGGAAGGTCATAGGATGGTTAAAATACGCTGGTTTTACTTATAAAGAAGATATTTTAATGAATTAATATGATTAATTTCTATTTATAACGGATTTCACTAAAAAAAAATCCTAACACTGAATGTGTGACAGAGTCTTTCAATGTGGAACATTTGAGGAACTTGGAGGAACATAAACTTTTTAAGACCCCAAATGAGGTACGTTCCTCGTAATGAGGTACACTTGAGAGGTATGATCCTCCCATCAACAGTTATCTTCCCTCTGTTTGTCTTCACAACTGGTTCCCTCTTCCTCATTGTTACCTTACACCCTATCAATCATATCGTATTCCCCTGCTACCTAATGTCCTTCTTTCACCTACCTCTTTTTCCCCTGACTTCCTTCCTTAACTTTTCTTTTTTTATTAGTACAGTTAACCATATGTTGGCATCATTTAGCATCCCGCAAACCCACTCAATCCTGATTTTTAAAGTAAAAAAGGGCACTTGCTCCATAAAAAAAAATTACATGCCTGCCACACATACTTCTCAGCCTTCTACATATTTGAAGAATGTATATGTGATCGTTTTCTATGTTTATGCTTTTTCCATATAAAATTTGTAGTCTTTTGGCAAGTCAAATGAAGAATGAACACATATTTGATTGTCTGACTTCATATCCTTCATTGAATATATGATAATGTAAAACCTGTTATTATATGCAGTAGTTACATGATTTTGTATTTTATCCAACCCTTAGACCTGACTTTGTCCAGAAATCTTGAGCTACAAAGTTGAGATGTATACACATACCCAACCTCCCTCCTGCTCATTCATTACTTAAATATCTTCTGTTCTACCCCTGCTTGCTTCATCTTTTCACCTCTGCTTATAATCCTATTTACAACCATTAATCTGCCCAAAAAATGGGCAATCACATCACACACGTCTAAAAAACTGAGTTCAAAATCATTTATCTGTTTGTGGTCATATTGTGAATGACAAGTTGCAAAAAGCACCATTGATGCCAATATACAAGCAACAACTGATGAAGTCTGACCAATATCATGTGCCACATAAACTGGTATTGGCTACCATTAGTTGGCAAACATGAAATGGGTTCATATGTTCATGTGAGCCATACTTGGTGAGACATTTTTAAGCGTAGTTGATAACCTAATGTCAGAATCAAACCTTGCATATTGTGATCTTGTGTCTATGAAGTGAAGATTTTAACTATTATGCCAACTTCCCCAAAGCTTACATTGTTCATGACATGTCTGCCCCTACACTAGGCAGAGAGTGTGAACCCCTTAATGGCTGTATGGTTGCTTTTCACTTTGGAGTTCATTCTGAAAATATGACCCATTTCCCTTGAAGAGTTTTTTTCTCACAGTCTTTATTTGAGTTCTCCTGAGGCATACCATGTTAATTTTCTCATTAAAAGTTTGGATAAATATGACTGAGCCAAGCTTGAGTTCACTTCCTCTGATGCATTATTATTATTATTATTATTATTATTATTATTATTATTATTATTATTATTATTATTATTATGTCTGCAAATGCTGATATGCACTTCTCTGACACCTTTACTGTAACTACTGCTGTGGATCACCTTGTTAAATACCTGGCAGTATAATATAATTAAACCTAGTTGATGGGTCAAATCCTCTCAGGCTTGACTGCTTTTCTTCTCATAGTGACATTCAGATTATCATACAGGTACAATGATAAAATTGTGATGTTGTCAAGACTGGTGTAGGTATGTACATCATGTTACTTTACTGTATCCCACCTGTCCTGCTTGAGTTTCACATATTCTTCATTCAAGTATATAATACCCCTTTCTTCATTGTGTTTTGTACCCCTGCTTTGACTAGAAGCGCCATCTGTGGTTTTCTGTCTGTTTCTGTTGTTCCTTTTGACCTGCTATCACCAGTACACTCCACCCTTAGCCATCCATGACCTTTTTTTTTCCTTTCAGGGAACATGTGTCTTCATATACATTCTAAAACAACAAGTCCAATGCCAAAAACACAAGTTTATTGCAACAAGCAAAGCTTTCGGGCAAACCACCCTTCTTCAGTGCTAATACTTCACAATGTGAATACTCACTTCATATAAGAACAAATAAAATCATGTGATCACAGTCAGCCAATCCCATAAATCACATAATTAAATATAATACATTCCTATTTATAAAATAATTAGGACACTTACACAAATAATGATAAAAGTTATTTTTTTAAAAAAAATATACTAAAAATCTTTATGTATATAGATAATATAAACTTCTATATGATTTTTATTGCATTTGCAGTTGTTTCTTAATCAGCACAGGTTTGATAATGACCGTGTTATTCAGGCCAGGTTGAGAATCTGCCTGTAGCCTGACTATCCATTCATACTCCTTATTTTCCAATATGTTATTCATGTCACCACCTCTGGCTTGTTTAAACACTACGTCCATGGCCCTGAATCTAAAATAATGTTCAAAATCAGTATCTATAACATGTTTATTCAATGCATTCGTATGAATGTTTCTACGTATGTCTGAATTATGTTCAACTATTCACTCTTTTAACTTCCTAGTGGTTTTACCGGGTCTATATTATATATTCAAAGCTTCAAAATTTCGAACCTCATATGTTCGACAACATATGAGCAAAAATTGAAACCTCGAATATATAATAAAAAAAAACTTACCTTAACAATCTGAGCAGGGGGCAAGCCCCCCTGCACCCTCCACACCCACTCTACTTAAATATACCAATTCTGAGACTGCACATCAGTGCAGAAAAGGGAAATTTTCCCATTCTGTGTGTGCGGAGCCATTGCCTTTCACCTTCGAACTTTCCAAAGTTCGATCATATGGTGTCGACCATATGACATTTGAACTGTGAAAGGCAATTTAATAGGGACCAGTTTTACCCATATAGAAAAATGAACACTTGACACAGGAAGCCAAATATACCACATGTGTGGTATTACAGGTAGACATACAGCGAAACGTATACTCTTTCTTTGTTATAGGGTGAACAAATATATTATTATCTACAGAAATGTCACTACAACAACTACAGTTCATACATTGAACTGTGCCAAATTTATTTGCAATAAAACCTTTATCAATAGATCTAAAGTCCTTATAATATAGCTTTCTTTTTATATTATTAAGGTTTCTATAAGCAAAGCTTGGTTTATCATCCTAAATCTTTTGCAATTATGGCATAGCTAAAAGTATGCCCCAGTGTTTTTGGATTATTTTCCTTACTTCATTGGTTCTCACATTAAATGTGGTAACATATCTTACCTTATTAACTTCATTACTCAATATTTTATTAGTAACCTGACCTGAAAAAAAGTAGGCTTACTGATGTTAGACCTATTATCATAAATCTCTTTTCAAAGTTTCTCTATAGCTACCAAATCATAACCACTATCATAAAACTCCATGGCCATCTCCTTCATTTGCTCCTCACATTTTCTATCATTAGTGTTCAGCCGACTAACCCTAGTTAGTTGTGCTTTCACTATGCCACAGAATATGTGGGGTGCATGCATACTTTGTCTATGGAAGTAATGATTCATGTGCACATCTTTTTTGTGAACACTAATTTCTGTCAGGTCATCCTTTTTCTCTAATTCTATATCTAAAAAGACTACATTGATATAAGTACCTGTCATCTTAAATTTCAAAAATTTGTAGTACTATTCAAATATAACTTTTCTTCAGTTCCACCCCAAATCAAAAAACAATCATCAACAAATCATTGACAGAAACATACTTTTTTTCATTTATAATACTACTCTTACTATAAATAAACAGCTTCTCCCATTGATGCAATACCAAATTGGCATATTTGTTGGCCATGGGAGTACCCATGGCCACACCTGCCAGTTGCATAAACAATTCATCATTAAAGAGAAAGATTTTTTGTCAATACTATATCCAACAACATACAAATATTTTCAGTTTCATTAGCTGACAGACCTATTTCAGTATGAATAAAATCACGAATGGCTTCAATGCCATATTCATTTGGTATAACAGTGAAGTGTGAGGTTATGTCTAACGTAACAAATAAGTAGTTGTCCACTCGATTGCTAACATACCATTCCTTTAGTTTTACCAAAATATCAGTTGTATCCTTCATGACACTTAGACAATGTGACAGATATTTACCTAAACACTTTTGAAGAAAAATAGAAATAGACTCTGTTATCCATCCTCTCCCTGAGACAATAGGTCTCATTGGGGGATTAATAAGGGATTTATGTACTTTCAGAATGCCATAAATCTGTGGTATTTTTGGGCATGGAACAGTGAAGTATTTGAATAATTCTTAGGTTATATCACTATTCAGTTGTAACTCATATATCAGCATATTTACTTCTGTAATACATTTCTTAAAAATGTTATTTTCTTAAAAGTATTAGTATTTTCCAAAAAATCATTCAATGATGCCATATAATCAGCTCAATTCATGATTACAGTTGTGCCCCCCTTATCAACTTGTTTAAAAATTATGTGATCATTCATCTCCAACTGCTTTAATGCCTCATATTTAGCAAAAGTTAAGTTGTAATACTTTGCATCTCTATCATACAACTCTCTCAATTCCCTCTCACATATATTATGAAATGGGGCTATAATAGGACAACTCACAGGGATGAAAGAACTCGATTTTTTACATACAGCAATATCAACAACACAATCCTGTTTAAAAAAAAAAGTTTAAGGTTCAAATTTCTTACAAATATTTTCAGGTCAGTCAGTGCTTTAACCAAGTCTTCTGAAGCACTTGGTATAAATTTCAACCCTTTTATAACTAGCGCTAATTGCACCTCTCTCAATTTGTAATCAGATAGGTTCACAATGCCTTGTTTTTTTGTCTATGACCATCATGCAGTCTGGTTCCCAAATGTAGGGCTGCTATTATTTCTTTTTGTCCTGTTCACTATATTGTTCAGGTGCATTTGTAGTGATCAACCTCGTGAGGGATGCATCTGTTGTGTCCCTATCTGTTCTGGCAGGTTCAGCTGAAAAGGTGCCACAGATGTGCACAAATGACCTTGTGAGTTGTAATTTCTAGAAAATAATGTATTTTGTTGAGTGGTATTCAGTGCGATTGATGCTGTAGCCTCTACCTGTTTACTCTTCTCATTTTCATTTGAGACTTTCGTGGTTGGTCGAGAGGGAAGTGAGATATTCAATGAGGGAGGAGCTATATCCTGAACAGCCTGTCAGAAAATGCCCATAGATGAATTTTCTTCATTATTGGCTATCTGGGCTGACACAGCTTTGCTGATTGATGGAAAAGCATCCAGCTGATACATCGCTCCCTAATATAGGAGATGTCTCATAAAAGGTGTAGTACACTATTACAATCCAGTGATAGGCAAATACACTGTGTAATAAAACATATTTATGACTTTATCTAGGACATTATATGCAGGTATGGTGTAATATAGAATTTTAGCATAGTGGCACTGACACTATATGAAGGGAGAGAGGATCCATTGGCCGCTGGCCAATCTGTCATATTTCATATTACAGAATGTGGCTACAGGATATCTCTGAACAATTGATTTTTATAATCTAATAGGTGTGTGTGTGTGTGTGTGTGTGTGTGTGTGTGTGTGTGTGTGTGTGTGTGTGTGTGTGTGTGTTAGTGTGTGTGTGTGTGTGTGTGTGTGTGTGTGTGTGTGTGTGTGTGTGTGTGTTAGGGGAAAGGCACCCATGGAGAAAAGGAATATTCTACAAATAAAGTAGGATTAGGGAGAAGTGTGCCCTGGCCAGTGCATAGTTTATTATTCAACCTTGAGGAGTAACTTGGGTACCCTCGACATGAGAGTTTGTGTGCATTAAAATTGGGTATGAATGTCTTAAAAGAATGCTAGCCAACCTATACTTCCTTTTCTCATTGTCAAGAAAATTTGGAATGTATAACAGACATTACTACTATGCTAGCAGTCAGAAGTCAGCTGTTGGAATGCTTGTTCTGAAATAGCCATTGTTTGTATTTTGAGTGAGCAGCTCTACAAAGAGATGTTTGTCAACATCAAGTTGCCTTCTACATTTAGGGAAGTGGGATTTAATTTGTATTTCATAGTTTTACATGATCATAGGAAATGCAAGGAAATTGAGTCACAAGGCCACTTATACCTTGACAAGTACTGATTCTTATGCTGCATCACCCTTTGCATGAAAGACAACATAGGTCAGCCCTAAAGTAAATCTATAGGTATCCATCAATTGGCCAGGTCTTATATGAAGTATGCTGTGGTATCACTTTGTCAGTCTTGCAAGGAATGCTATTCCAGAAGTGGAGTATGTGTTGATTAATAATGCTGTTTGTCCAGTACATTTCATTTAAATGATGGAGAAGGTGAAGTCCCTAATTTTGGTATTACTGTAGCTAATGGGGTCTGCAGTTGTACAAAATGCAAGACGTAGATCACCCTGCGAGAATCTATAAAAAACTGGGTAAAGGGATAACACTCAAGCCTTCCCTTGTGCCCAGATACTTCAAGCTATCAATCTTCTTGGTTAGGAACCTGTGGAGCCTTTCCAGTTGCATATTATGCATTGAAAGGTGAATCCCAAAGGGGCATTGTAGCTAATAATTGGTCTAATTACACCTGCATGCATGAGGTTGGTTACCTTTCTTGACATGGATAGTATGCTTTTAAATCTTATTTGTGCTGAATATAAAGATTTTTCTGAGTACTGTTGCTAATTGGTAGTTGAAGTAGAGGTAATATTCAGCTCAGGTTTCAAGATCCTTGACTCAATTTTCTTTTTATAGTTGGGTATTGGCCACACTGTATATTTAACAAATATGATAAAGCCACACACTTTTTCACATTTAATTGTAGTCCTTTTTCCATATATATCACATGTTTATGAGAGTAAATTCCAACTATAATGAAGGTATATAAGAGGAAGATTTGACAGCAGAGCCCAGTTTGCTGTCAGCTGCAAACTAAGTTAATCAAAGGTCCTGATCCCCACTCTGGAAACTGGAGACAAAGTTGCTGAGAAAAATGGGTACTAGTACTGAGCCATTGGGTACATCACTAGCTGTCGTCAGAATTTCTGAGGAGGTGCTTGCCACATTATCTATATTTTACCTACCTTTCAGACATTTGGATTTCCATCTTACCATGTATGAATCTACTTTAAAGGCATTTAACTTGTTAGTGTCAGTATGGGCATAGTTTTGAATGTTTTGTCCAGATCATGTGTGAACATCTTTAAGAAATTAACTAAATTGAGTAGACAGGATTTCCAACTTACATAGCCAAATTGCTGAGGGTCTAGCTTGATTAGGTTTATGATATCACGGTTAATGATGTCAGAAATGATGTGATGTGTTCAGTGGCCATAAAATCATAGTAGTCATGCCATTGAGTTTATAGTTCCCTTGTGTTGTGCTAGGGCCACCAGTGGAGAAGTATCACCACTGCACCCCTGCAAAGGGGAAAGTAGAAAAGAGTATTAGTAATGGAGATGTTAAATAAATGGAAACTGAAGTTATGGATTATCTGTGAAGTGAACAATTTAGTGAAGAAAACCCAACTCAGATAATGTCAAAGCACGATGAAGTAATGAGTCTCCAAACTTAGGAGAAACAGGCAGAGCAGGAGGCATCTGAAGAATTGCCACATGATACTCTGGAGCCCTCTGCAGGAACAAGTGGAGATGTTTAGTTGAAGTTGCATAGCAAAGGAAGAAGCAGAAAACAGAGGCAACTCTGATACAGGTACTGCTGTGATGGGCGAATGAGTTCCCATATGAAAAAAACAGCAGATGACATAGGATACACTGAAGAGGATATGCCATTGGAAGATGTACTGGAACTTTCTGTAGAATGCCCACAGGAAAAGGAGAGCAATGAAGCCCAATGCTTCCCCATATTTATAAACTCGATTGCCCTGGATCAACTGGTCAACACCCCCACCAGAGGGAACAACATATTGGACCTGGTCATCACCAACATGGGCGACCGGTGTTCCACACCTGACATCAAACCCTCGCTGGTTAGATCAGACCATAGACTAATCACTCTGGATATTCACATTCCTCCCCCTACCCCAATCAAGGAAACCACTGTGAAAAACTTTTGAAAAATAAACTTCACGTTGCTTAAGACCGAGGAGAAAAGGTTCACAGCCCCCATGCCAATGGACAATGCTGTCCAAGTTGCTGAAACCTATACAAAGGCACTCTATGATCATGTGCAGGAATGCATGGATCATGCTATCCCAAGTAAAACCAAGACTCACTCCTCCAAGAAAGGAAAACCAGTCTGGTGGACCCCTTCCATAAACAGGCTCTACAATAGAAGGAGGAAACTAGTACAGATAAGAACAAAATCCCTAGAAGGAAAGACATCCCTGATCAGTATCAGCAAGAAACTATGATCCCTCATTAAGTCATCCAAGGCTAGCTTCAAAAGAAAAATTGCCAAGAACTCCAAAGATAACCGCAAAGTGTTCTTTAGCTATGTCACGAACCTAAGTGGAAACTCTCAGATCTGCTCTGAGTTGGTGCAGAATGGCACAAAATACACTGAACCGACTGATATTGCCAACATTTTGGCAGACAGGTTCAGTGCAAACTTCACACCCCTCTCACCCCCTAAAGGGCCCATAACCATACCAGAAGAATGTAAGGCCCCGGCAATCACCAACACACAGGTTAAAACAGTCCTATCCAAAGCCAAAAGCACAGCCTCAATCAGACCGGACGGTGTCCCAGGCTGTGTCTTACAAGAGCTCCAAAATGAACTAACCCCTCACCTAAACACACTGTTCAAACTCAGCCTCTCTACAGGCTATATACCCACAGAGTGGTGCACAGCAGCAGTTATCCTACTGCACAAAGGTGGCACCAAAACGGACCCCAGGAACTACCACCCTATAAGCCTGACTAGCCTGGTCTGCAAGGCTATGGAGTGTATCATCATGGAAATCATTAAAAGAGACATTGGGAACCTCCAAACTTTGGAACCCACCCAGTTTGGCTTTGTTAAGGGCAGATCATGCCTCCTAAACCTGGTGGACTTTTTTGGGACAGTTAGCAAGGCATTAGATGAGGATACGGAGGTCCACACAGCCTACCTAGACCCCGCAAAAGCTTTCAACACCATTTCCCATTCTGGTATTATAGACAAACTCACAAACCTGAACATTAACCCCCTACGTCACAAGATGGGTTGGAAATTGGCTCACAGACAGAACCCACACGGTGAGAGTTGCAGACTCTAGGTCCGACTCTAAACTGGTTACAAGTGGCATCCCCCAGGGCTCAGTCCTAGGACCTCTCCTATTACTTCTCAAAGGTACAGGCAAGCACAGGAGGACTTTGGTTGACCAAGTTGACAGATGACTGCAAACTAGGGGCCATAATTGATTCTCCAGCTGATACAGACACCCTCCAGAAAGGTCTCACTGAGACGGATACCTGTTGTCAAAATCATGGCCTCAAGCTGAATGCCAAAAAGTGCATAGTCATCCCTGTTGGAAAAAACAAAGTATGCATGAACTACCACATAGGTGGTAGTCCCCTAAATACAGAAAAAGTAATAAGGGAGCTGGGGACCTAAGTAGATAGCAATCTCTCCTTTGATAATCATATTGCCAAGGTGGTTAGAAAATCCTTCTACATGGCCCACCTAATTTCAAAATGGTTCGCATCCAGAACATAGGAGGTTATTGTGCCTCTCTACTCATCACTTATTAGGCCCATTATAGAATACAATGCCCCATTTGGGATGTACCTTACAAGACACCTGCAACAGCTGGAAAGACCACAAAAATACCTCACCAAGAGGATTACTGGCCTCAAACAGATGACCTATGCAGCCCGACTAAAGAAACTCCAGCTGTACTCGGTTGCATACCGCTTACTCAGAGGTGATCTCTGCTTGACGTACAAGGCCATGTCCAACCCAGAATTGATAGATATGCTCCACCTAAAAAAAAAAACAAATCCCTGAGAACCACACACTCTAGGGATATAAACCTTACCACAATGATAAATAGGACATGCTGGAGGGATATATTCCTGACCCAGAGACTCCCCATGCTTTGGAACAAGATTCCAATATACATCAGGCAGAGCCCCTCACTAGTACTCTTCAAGAAAAACCTTGACGGGTGGATGGGAAACAGAAAATTTACCTCGGGCATCTGTGCAGTGGCTCTGCTGGACAGAGGCACAGGGAACTAATGGCTCTGCTGGTCAGAGGCACAGGGAACTAATTTAAGGGGGTGGCGAAAGCCAACACACTCTGGCTAGGCTTATAAATGCCCTTGGGCAGATAGCCTAGTACTTTCCTATGAACCTATGAATGTGCTCTCAGTTTAGAAGAAAATTATTTAAACAAACAGCTCCTTGATTTAATAGAGATGGGTAGACATCAATGAAAAAAGAGATTACCAAAAACAAATAAGACCTAAAATGTTAGAAGTCTGATAAAACAGATGAGCACAGAAATCAAGACTATTAAGAAAAACCTGTGCGGTATAACAGAAGTAAATAGGATGTACCGCGGTGGTGGTGCTGCAATAGCATTGTTACCTCACAGTAAGACGCTGTCCGGTTCGATTCTCAGCTAGAGCTTCTTCTGCGTGGAGACATGTGCAAATGGGCATACCTTTGTTGAAGGTTGTGCATCAGGGCTGGTAACTCGGCACATAAAAATCAACTACCAATCATTAGCGGACCGGAGTTCCGCTGTGGCGACGCCTAACCGGGAAAAGCCGACAGACAACATTATTGTGCAACTAAATTAATAACAGATGAAGTCTTACCACAAAAACATAGAGCAATAAAGGAAATGAAGGGAAAAAGTAAAATGTCACCATGGAAGCATCAAATAGAGATAACAATAAAGCAATTAAGAGAGAGGTGTCATTGTAAGATGAATATAGAGGAGGAAACAGATGAACAAAAATATTTACAAAGATAGATATGATCAATACACAGTATCAAAATAGACAGGGATCTATCACACACTATTGCAAATAATAAACTAAATATATCAGTACAGGCAGAAAAACATGGAAGATATGCTGATAAATCCAAAGGAAAAGTATAAATAATTCATTGATGACCCAATAAACATTGATAGAGAAAATGGAAGCAAAGCAAAATGAATATAAATACCACCAAAAAAGAAGAAATAGACACATTTTGGAGAAATATGTATGAAACCCCTGTGGAACATAACAAAGATCCTGAATAGAGAGAAAAATTAAAGGAAACAGTAAGGAGTTCAAATGTGTAAAGATGAGAAATAGGCTGAAGTAATGGCCAAAGAAATTCAAGCAAAATTAAGAAAATCTAAGTGGAAGACCGCAAACCCAGTTGCTGTGCCTAACTTCTGGCTAAAAGTATAAACATTTTTACACAAACATTTAGCCATTACTTATATGTGTATCCCAAACAGACATTAACCTGGTTAACAACAGAAAAACTGATATTCCTCTTTATGAGTTGAACCTATAAACCATCATAAAAATATAGACCAATAGCTTGCCTTCTGACTATGTGCAAATTATATATGGGAATTGATGAAGATGGAGTTTGAGTATGTGCATGTGTATGCCTTCTGTGGAAGGCTGGGTGCCGGGCTGGCAACTCGACACCATAAAACTTCACTGCCAATCATGAGCGGACTGGTGATCCTCTGTGGTGACCCCTGACCAGGAAAAGCCGAAAGATGAAGATGGAGTTTTAGAAAAAAAATATTTATGGCAATAGAACAAAAGGATAACAAAAGAATGTAATATGGAACAAAAGATCATTTGTGGATAAATAAAGCCATTCTAGAGAATTGTCAAATGGGAAAGAATCTAAGTATGGCTTGGATTGATAACACACCAAAAATCATTTGATAGCATCCCACATTCATGAATAAGAACTGCATAAAGATGTATAAAATGCATACTACATTGATGAATTGCATTACAGTCACCATGAAAAAGTGTCAAACAACTTACAATTTAAGCCATGACAAAGGACAAATTATTGTCCCATGGATAAAAAATCAAAGGGGAATATTCCATGATAAGTCTTTACCATTGCTGTTGTTTTATCTTGCTCTTAATCCAGCAAACTGTTTACTTAACAGATTAGGCTATGGTTATAATTTGGCTCTCAGAAAAGAGCCTTGTTTAAAGATGTTTCATCTGTTGTTTGTGTCTAACTTAAAGCTGAATAGTTTATCAGATGAGTAGTTGAAAGCACAACTTCAAGTGGTTAAAACTTTTTTTCAGATGATGTACGTATTGCTAAATGTGAAAAAGTAGCATTTAAAACAGGGAAGCTGAAGTATCAAGAAAATATCAGTCTGGGACAGGAATGTGATATAAAGGATCTTGAGCAGGAGGGAGTGTATAAATATTTGGAAACTGATGAAAGATTGGCAATAAAACATAAACAAACATGAATATAACTCAATAATGAATACCTTAGAACACTAAAACTAATACACATGGGGTCACCCGTTACCAACAATTCAAAAATAGATGGGAGAAAACCAGATATGGCAATTCAGAAAAAAGACACAGAAGTGGCAAAGATTAGTGAAATTGCTGCACCTAGTGATCACAGTGCTTGACATACAGAGACACAAAGTCATAAAATGCCAGGATTTACATGCAGAAACAAAAGCAATATGGAAGAAGGATGCCTAGAAAGTTCCTTTTGCAGTAGGAGCAAGAGGTGTAATTAAAAAGAAATTTAAAGTCATATTTAGATATGCTACTGATACATGTAACCTCATATGAATTATAGGAGTCAGTTCTGAGAATACTACAGGTGCTGCGAAGAACACTTTTGCTTAACATCAAAGTTTGAAACAATACTAATTTCACAAAATTTAATGATACGCTGACTTAGGAATGGGGTCCACTCCAGTCAGGGTACCAGAAAACCAAAAGACTTGGAGAAATAAAACCAGGAGAAAAGCTGAAAGTATGCTTCTTCCTGGTGACCTCAGAGGCAGCACACAGAAGTGTGCCAAACTGGTGGTCAACGGTGCCACTTTCATTGACCAGAATAGCATAGTGACTATGCTGGCTGACAAATTCAGCTTAAACTTCAACCCTCACTTCCCCTCTGCCTTCCCTATTATAATACCTACTGGCACACCCCCAACTATTAGCAGGAAGCAGGTCCTTGCAGTGCTTACTAAGGCCAAAATCATATACTCAGTGGGTCCTGACAATATTCCAGGATGCCTCCTGAATAACTTGAAACATAACCTATCAGGATCACTTGAATCACTTTTCAACTATAGCCTCCAAACAGGCTTTGTGCCATAAGAATGGAAAATTCCAATGGTTATTCCACTTAGCAAGGATGGACCATCAGCCGACCCCAGAAACTACAGACCTATTAGTCTGACTAGTCTAATATGCAAAGCCATGGAATGAATCAGTGTGGAAATGATCAGTAAAGACACAGGCAACCTTTAGATACTGGAACAAACTCGATATGGCTTTGTAAAGGGAATGTCATGTCTACCAATCCTGGTAAACTTCTTTGAGAAGATCACCAAGGCAATGGATGATTGGAAAATGGTGCATACTACTTGCCTGAACTTGGCTAATGCATTTGATAGAATATTCCACTCAGGTATAGTTGACAGACTCTCCAAACTGGGTATAACCCACCCTACATAATACACTAAATAGCCATCTGGATCACAAGCAGGACCCAGGAAATCAGGATTGGTGAGACCACCTCCACTCGGAGTCTGGTCACCAGTTGGATAACTTTGGGCTTCTTGCTGACACTGCTCCTAATCGGCATTGTACTTCTTGGAGATAAAGGTTAATGTCTAGGACGTTTGGCTGATCAAGTTCACAGATGACTGCAAATTTGGAGCTATCATAAGATTCTCTCATGATATAAATATTTTACAAGATGGTCTAACACATAGATATGACTGCTACCAAAGTCACAGATTAATACTCAATGCCAAAAAATGCATTATAATGACTTTTGAGAAAACAGCCACCCATCTAATTGCTCCATGGATAAGACACCCCTAACAGTTGACCAGGTAGTCAGGGATTGGGGATCATATACAGATAGTAATCTGTCCCTTGACCTACATGTGACTAAGATAGTAAGAAAGTCATTATATGTCATCAAACTTATATATAAGAGTATGTCATCATTGTCCAAGGAAGTCATAGTACCATGTTGGCCCTTTTCAGACCCATCATTGAATATAATGCTCCCTTCAGCATGTATCTGACCAGACACATGCAACAATTGGAATGGTCACAAAGGTTCCTTATCAGGAGTATCCAGGGTAGAAACACATTGTCCTATAGGGATTGCCTTAAAGTCCTGTCTCTATACTTGGTCTCCTACAGGTTACTGAGAGGCAATCTATTCCTGGCATACAAGGAACCCTAAGATCTAGCTCTGATGCTCATCCCCAAAATGAAAAGCAACAGAGCCACTAGATCCAAGGATTTAAAGTTTGCTTCAGACATAAATAAGACATGGAGGGACAGCTATATATATAAAGGGATCCCCATGCTCTAGAACAGGGTTCTCATTCATGTGAAGCCGAGTCCATCCCTATCCCTATTTAAGCATAACCTTAACCAATGGATGGGAGATCGGAAACTCATTCTGAGTCTGGCCCGAATGTTTTTGATTGACAGAGGCAGACAATAACTATACCCAAATTAAGACATCAGCAGCAGGAGCAGCAGCCCCCTTTTTCCCATTACATGGGGTCGGGATATCGTGTTAACTGGCACCATCTCTCTTGATTCAGTGCCACACTCCTGCCTTCTTCAACACTCATGCCTGACTGTTGCAGATATTCTTTCACACAATCTATCACCTCTTTGCTGGACATCCTCATTTCCTCTTACCTTCATCCTGTTTGTCCCACATCGTCTTCACCAGATTTTCTTCTGCTTTTCTGCACGTGTCCGAACATCCGTAATCTGTTCCCTTTGATCTTTTCTGCAATTGGAGCTACTTTGGCTTTTGCTCTTATGTCTTCATTTCTTTGTCTGCCCCACAGAGTGCATCCTACCACCCATCTCAAGTACTTAATTTCTATCACCTCTAGCTTCCACAGCTGCTCTGCCTTTACTGCCCAGGTTTCTATACCATACAGTAGTACTGGTCACACCACTGCCTTGTGCACCTTACACTTCGGCTTATTTGGCATTCTTCTGTCAGAGACTACACCTGAGACTCCATGCCAGTTGGCTGCAGCTCCTCTGATACCCAAACTAAGACAACCCTCGCAAAGTCTTTTAGAAACATCCTAGTTAACATACCCCTCCTAATAAACACCCATAATTCATACAGATGCAATTGGACTGAGTTGCATGACTAGGCTTATAAAGGTCCTGGTGGTCATTAGCCTATGATGTATCTGAGCCTTTAAACCTATAATGAAAATAATAACCAATAGTAGTAATAATAATAATAACAGTAATCATAATTAGAATGCATATAATAAATATAAACTCATATTTATGCCTGATCATTCACCAAGCCTTGCATTTCACTGTTGTAAAAGTGGAACTAAAGTTTTGCTGAGGAAGCTATTATTTCTAGCAGGTATACCAGTAATTCTGCAAGTAACTTGCTTTAGGGTAGTGGATGAGGTCACTTAATTTAATAGTTCAATAGCTCTCTAGAAGGAATCCACATGTCTGGTTAATGAAAATTATCCTACAACAAACTTGAATCGTATGCATAATGTTAAAAGAAACATTTTTCAGGAGGAAATATTTAGAAATATTTCAAGAAATATGAACTGAAAATGATATTATTGGCTTGTTAAGAAGTGAGTTATTTTAAAGCAGAATTAGCCCTTTACAATACAGTATGAGCACGTGTTTCTTCCTCAAAATTGATAGAATTGTTGCAACTGTTAAGCTGTTTAACTATATCTTTAATTAATTACAGTTTGTTTTACGTTTACAGGTGATTTCTACATTAACACCTCCTGTGAAGGCTGCCAGCCCAGCTAGCTAGAATTTTGTAAATAATGTCATTTGGGAATACTAATATAATCTATAGACTTGTCTTACAAATGTAAGAGAACTATATGTTATGTGTGTGCTAAACTGTATGCTCTGCATCGAGCTTCAAAAATGTAACCACAGTGCACCCTGCTGGAAAAGAGCAAAAATGTATATAAATTATATGCCTGTGCAAATGGATGTTTTCATGGTGGAAGTTGGAATATACTGTGTTAACTGTACACTCTAAGAAAATAAGTAAAGAGTTTTACAAAGCTATATAAAGTTAGTTTATCTCAGCTAAGAGACAGGATGTCTAGTGCTAGGGGTTTCTTTCTATTGTCTTGAGACAGAGATAATTACTAGGTTTCACATGTAAAGTGTTTTTGTTTTTCTCTGTGGCATCCTAGCAGCTGTACATCCGAAACTTAAGTATTTTTAACAGAGACATGTTAAATTCTGTTGGTATCTGTTTAGCCTGGGAACTAGAGACAGGTGTCAAATAGTGATGTCATATAGCTAAACCAGCAGTAATGTGTATTATTAATTTAAGGACTATCTCAGAGAGAAAGTCTGCATTTTGTATCCTGTCTTGGATCTGAAACACATCCATCACAAGTACTTGTCTTGCTCTGTAAGTAAGTTACTTAAGTACAGTGACATTCTTCTGTCAGAGGCTACATCTGAGACTCTATGCCAGTTGTATATAAATCAAATCTCAAAATGTGCGTGTGTGTGTGTGTGTGTGTGTGTGTGTGCGTGTGTGCGTGTGTGTGTGTGTGTGTGTGTGTGAGCTACTTGGGCAGAGACACAAAGCACTGGTTGGACAGAGATGGTGCTGGAGGTTTTGGCTTGACCACTCAGTTGAGATCTTAACCCTATAGCTGTGCCAGTGGGAATTGTTATTGGGGATCTGGAGAGATAGAGGGAGGTACCAGACCCAGACTGACTGTGATCTCTGTGTGCTCTTAAAGGAAATTGTACTTTACTCTGTGTGTACCTATCATCCTCCCAATGTGCACATCCCTCACTGGTTTTAGTGGTGAGGATTGAGGCTCCTTCATTACTGGGCCAGTGCAGGGGTTTCACATATTAATTGGTGGCAGTGGTGGGATACCCACATCACATATTAATTGTCTGACTGTGGTGAGATAGCCACATCACATATTAATTGGCTTGTAGTGGTGTGGATATTGAATTCCTGTAGCATGTGTAAAGTGATCACTGAAGGTGTTTATACTCTAAATCAGCCATGCAGTGAACATTCATAGTTTATATCACAATTGTGTTATTTCTTTTGTTAGTTTAGTTAGTCAGGGAGAGCAGGGAGGCGTGTCAGCAGAGGAGTATGGCAAGCTGACAAGGAACCAGTTGGCTGAGATGTGCCAGGCTAAATGACTGGTGCATGTCAACCTGACTAAAGCAGACATGACTGCAGCTTTAATCATAGCTGCATCAGAGAATAGCAACCAGGAGGATGATCAGACTGGCCGTGGAGATGAACAACTCTCAGAAAATGGACAGCTCAACCTTTCCACAGATGACTTAAAAATCCATCTAGAGTTAAAGAGACTTGAGTTGGAGGCTGATCATTTGGAAATAGAAGCAGCAGAGAGACTGAGGCATCTAGAGACTGAGGAAAATGAGAAACTGCTATGCCTGGAAGCTGAGGAGAAGAAGAGGCAGAGGCAACATGAAAAGGAGATGCTGACTCCTCAACAGAGTCATGGAGGTAATGGGGAAGGGAGTAACCAAACCCAGAAGCAACAAAGGTCAATACATTTCTTTCACAATTTACAGAGGGGATACTTTGGCAGTTTCATTCATATGTTTGAGATGGCATGTAAACAGTATGATGTTGATCAAGGGCTCTGGGTATGGTTCCTGACCCCCTTACTCCATGTTAAAGCTGTAACTGTTCTTTTCAAATTATCTGATGCTGATTGTTTAAAATATAATGTTCTAAGGAACTGTTTGGTAGAATGATTTAAGTTAACACCTGAAGCATATAGGAAAATATTTTGTGAGCATAGACGCAAGGCAGATGAAAGTGTGTGTGAGTATGTTGCTGAACTAAGCACTTATTTTCATAGGTGGGTGAGTGGATGTCAGGTCATCACTTTTGAAGGGCTAGCAAAACTTTTGGTGAGGGAAAAAGCCCTTAGTATTTTGCCTGAGGACATGATAATCTGGTTAGCTGATAGACAATGTGCTACTGTAGATGGGTTATGGAAGAAGAGAGACCTATACCTAGCAAGCAGGGCATCACTGCACAGGAAAAGGACACCCAGTGCTGCACATGGGTCTAAGGGAACCCATGGCGGGCAGCCCAGACTGCTTCAACAGAGTCTTCCAGTAGCAGGGGAAGCCACTAGTGTAGGTACACATTCGGGACCCTGGGTTAAATGTTTTTAATGCAACCAGTGGGGCCATGTAGCATATAGATGTCCACGGAGGCAAGGTGGGAGAGCCAGTACATGGGAATGACAAAATGCCAACAGTAGGTTGTCTTGAGACAACAAGGGTACTGACCTACCACCCTGCAGATGTCCTGATAGGGAAGGCTTTTGATATTGCAGTACCACGTGTGCATGCAGTTACATGCAGTCAGGCTTGGAGACAAGCATGTAGGTCTGGTAGCCTGGGGGAGACCCAGACAGACTGCACGCGTGCAGCCAGGACTGGTGAGGTGGTTATTTCAGAGAGGGAGCTACCCTGTAGCAGTGAGACTGAAGGTGAGCCACAGCTGCTTATAGGTACTGATGTTCCCTTGAACCGAGTGACTGCTAAGGCAGAGGTGAGTAGTAATACCTAGGCTGACAGTGAGGCACCACTGTCAGTTGATGCTAGACTTCCTGTGGAAGGGGAGCTGGAAAGGGTTACAAAGAGAGAGCTGACACAGGCTCAGCTCTCAGACCGTACATTACAAGGCCTGAGGGAGGTAGCTAGTGAGGCACCTGATTCTCAAGAGAAAGGGGAATCTGTATACTGGGACAAAGGGTTACTGTACAGAGAGTGGGCCCCTAAGGGAGGACAAGAAGGTGAGAGAATACAGCAGTTGGTTGTGCCCAGAGCCTACCATCTGGCAATTCTAGCCATAGCCCATGATATTCCCTTTGCAGGTCATACGAGCATAAAACATACAAAGAGACACTTATGCAGAACTTCTATTGGCCCGGCAGTTCCAGAGATATAACAGGGTACTGCAGGACGTGTGAGCAGTGCCAAAAGGTAGGTAAGGCAGGAGACAAGGTGAAAGTTCCTTTGATGCATTTGCCTATGATTCAGGAGCCATTTCAGAGGGTAGTTATGGATATTGTGGGGCCTCTGAGTACCTCAAGTTCCACAGGGAAAAAGTATATCCTAGTGGTAGTAAATTATGCTACCAGAAACCCTGAGGCAGTGTCTCTGTCCTCCATTGAGGCAGACAAGGTGGCAAATGCTTTGTTAGATATTTTCAGCAGGGTAGGTTTTCCAAAAGGAATACTGTCTGACAGATGTTCCAATTTCATTTCAGACTTTCTGGCTTGCCTGTGGAAGTACTGTGGGGTGAAGCACCTAAAGACCACCCCTACCATCCCCAAACTAATGGTCTTGTTTAGATGATAAACTCTGCACTTAGGACCATGCTATGAGCATTTGCAGACCTGTATAAGATGAACTGGGACAAATATTTGCCCCAATTGTTATTTGCTTACAGAGAGGTGTCTCAGCAATCCACAGATTTTTCACCCTTTGAGTTGATGTATGGGCATAGGGTGAGGGGTCCTCTAGATTTAATTTGAGATGAGTGGGACGGTGACTGTGAATCCCACAAGGAGTTTGTTGAGGCATACATCCTAAACATCAGGACAAGGCTCAGAAAACTCATGGGCTTGGCCTTGGGAACCTGCCAGAAGCCCAACAACAGAAAAAGTATGCTATGAGAGGAATGCTCAAGCTAGAGAGTCTTCTGTAGGGCAGCAGGTAACGGTTCTCATTTTTGTCAGACACACCAAGCTGCAGGCAGCTTGTCAGGGACTCTACAAGGTGGTAAGGAAGGTCAGTGATGTTAGCTACATGGTGGAACTGCTAGGCAGGAGGCATTGGCATAAACTGTACCATGTTAACATGATGAAACCTTACCATGATAGGGAGGCCCTTGTGCTGAGTATTTGCAGTAGATTGCAGGAGGAGTCTGAAGGAAATCTGGTGACTGATCTCCTCAGTATGGCTCAGATTGATGCCTCAGTGGAAGGGGTAGCAATGTCCCACAGCTATCTCCTATGCAGGTTCTAGAAATCTGTGCAGTGTTACAGGAGTTTGGGGACATGTTCACTGGAAAACCAAAGTGCATCCACCAGGTGCAGCACTGTGTGGATACAGAACCCCAAAGGCTTATCAGGCAGGCACCTTATAGGGTGCCTGAGAGAGTCAAACAGACTATGAGGGAGGAGATAGAGGAAATGTTGGAACTAGGGGTAATTCAGGAGTCCAGCAGTCCCTGGACCTTCCCATTGGTGCTGGTACCAAAGAAGGATGGCAGCACCAGGTTCTATGTGGACTACAGGAAATTAAACAGTCACACACAGTCATATGCTTACCCCATGCCTAGGACAGATGAAACCCTAGAGCAGCTGGGTGGGGCTAAGTATCTTACCACCAATTAAATTACCAAGGGTTACTGTCAGGTACTCTTGACTCCCAGTGCTTGAGAGAAAGAGGTCAGCTTTTGTGACTCCTTTTGGCTTGTATGAGTTCAAGAAGATGCCCTTTGGGAAGAAAAATGCCCCGGTGACTTTCCAGAGGCTGGTAGATCTTATCCTAGCTGGAGCAGGAGATTTTGCCCTTGCTTACCTAGATGATATTGCCATCTACAGACATTCCTGGCAAGATCACCTTTACCATGTCAGGAAGGAGGGTTTGGTAGACTACAGAGGGTAGGGTTGACCATTAAGTCCAGCAAATGTCAGGTGGGTATGGCAGAGGTCTCGTACCTAGGACATAGAGTGGGGAGTGGTAAGATCAGGCCAGAACCTGCCAAAGTGGAAGCCATTCAGGCATGGCCTGCACCTGTTACCAGAAAGCAGGTAAGGACATGTTTAGGGACAGCAGGATAATACAGAAAGTTCCTTCCCAATTATAGCACCATCGCTGCTCCCCTCACAGACCTGACAATGAAAAACAGGCCATACAAGGCAGTGTGGACCACAGCATGTGAGCAGGCATTCCAGAAGCTTAAAGTAGCTTTGGAAGGACTCCCTGAGTTAGCCAGTCCTGATTACAGGAAACAGTTTGTTGTGCAGGTGGATGCTTCAAACCATGGGTTGGGGACTGTACTTAGCCAGATTTCTTCAAAGGGAAAAGAGCACCCAGTGGTTTATCTCAGTTGTAGGCTCCAACTCAGGGAGGAATGCTATGCAGCTGTAGAAAAGGATTGTCTAGGCATGGTGTGGGCACTGCAGAAGCTTCAGCCTTATCTGTATGGAAGGAAATTCACTGTGGTTACAGACCACAATCCCTTAATATGGCTACATCAAGCCAGCCAGCAAAATCCCAAGTTACTATGGTGGATCATAGGGTCAACAATGCCAAGGCAGCTGGACTCTCAAGACAGGGAATGTGGTAAGGATTTCCCAGATAGGCTCAACCCTCTCAAGCAACGTTTCTCAAGGGTCACTTGAAAAACTATCCTGAGTTCACATGGTGGGGGTGGAGAATTGTGAAGGCTGCTGGCCCAGCTAGCTAGAATTTTGTAAATAATTCTATGTCATTTGGGAATACTAATATAATCCATATGCTTGTCTTACAAATGAAGAGAACTATATGTTATGTGTGTGTTAAACTGTATGTTCTCTACTGAGCTTCAAAAATGTAACCACAATGCACCCTGCTGGAAAAGAGAAAAATATGTATACATTAAATGCCTGTGCAAATGTATGTTTTCATGGTAGAAGTTGGAACATACAGAGTTAACTTGCAAACTCTAAGAAAATAAATAAATAGTTTTATGATGTGTTATGAAGTTAGTTTATCTCAGCTAACAGACAGGATGTCTAGTGCTGGGAGGTTCTTTATATTGTCTTGAGACACAGCTAATTATTAGGTTTCACATGTAAAGTGTTTTTGTATTGCCCTGTGGCTTCCTAGGAGCTGTAAATCTGAAAGGTAAGTATTTTTAACAGAGGCATGTTAAATTCTGTTGGTATCTGTTTGACCTGGGAACTAGAGGCAGGTGTCAAATAATGATCTCATCTAGCTAACCCAGCAGTAATGAGTAGTATTAATTTAAGAACTATCTCAGAGAGAAAGTCTGTGCATTTTGTATCTTGTCTTGGATCTGAACACATCCATCACCAACACTTGTCTTGCTCTATAAGTAAGTTATTTAGGTACAGTGATTTCTCTTAGAGATAGATGGGGATACGGTAAGATTAGTTTAGATGTTTTCTGTATTTATGTGAGACTGTCCTGCAATGTTGCTTTAAAGTATTTCTTGTGATTATGAACTCTGTTGTCACTGTGTTGAGTTATTGAGTAATGTATTGTGCTTTTTTTATTTATTATTAAATATATTTAATCCTTTTGTGACTAGTTTTGTTTAGAGATATTTAAGCTCTTAGAGTACTTGCACATATATTTGGCGATATTGCTTAGGCCACTTTTGAATAGCCTTAAAAGTTCTGGTCACACTTACCATTTGGATAACAGTAACATTACACAGTAAGATTGGGCACCCTTTGGTAAGGGCCTTTATAGTTGCTGATAAGAGTGGTTGGTGGCAGCTGGTACTAACCTATAGTCTGGGAAGAAGGGGGCATAGCTAGTGAATCTGTGCCAACCTTCCTCAGGAGTGTCTGTGTGTTTGTATAAAAATAAAATCTGAAAGTGTGTGTGTGTGTGTGTGTGTGTGTGTGTGTGTGTGTGTGTGTGTGTGTGTGTGTGTGTGTGTGTGTGTGTGTGTGTGTGTGTGTGTGTGTATGTGTGTGTGTGTGTGTGTGTGTGTGTGTGTGTAAGCTACTTGGGCATGGACATGAAGCACTGGTTGGACAGAGAGGGTGCTGGAGGTTTTGGCTTGACCACTTGGCTTAGATCTTAACCCTATAACTGTGCCAGTTGGGAGTCTTATTGGGGATCTGGGGAGAGAGAGGGAGAATCCAGCCCCAGACTGAATGTGATCTCTGTGTGCTCTTAAGGGAAATTGTACTTTACTGTGTGTGTACCTATCATCTTCCCAATGTGTACGTCCCTCACTGTTGTTAATGGTGAGGATTGAGGATTCTTGATTACTGGGCCAGGGCAGAGGTATCACACCTCAATAGAACTGAAATGTTAACACTGTTTGAAGGTTTGTATTTTTCTGCACTGAATAAAAGACAGTTTAGTATCAGAGATAATTGGAAGAAACGGTGAATGCTAAACTTACACTTTTTTAAATAATAATGATCACAAACTGTTTAAAAAAAGCCCAAATAACAATGACAGCATGCTATGGAAGCTCACAGTAGCAAAACATTTTTACTACTGGTATGATGATACACAGTAGCAATTTAGGACAGCAGTATATTAACATGTTTTAGTACTCCTTTAAGAGATTTTAGGAGGTGTGTTGATCTTTTTATTGCTGAGTATCTATTGAGTATTTCCATCTCTGTGTAAGTGGCCTTTCTGCAGATTATATTTATATATATATCACTTTAGCTGCTGAGGACAGTAACAAAATGCTGTTCTTTAAGATCCTTTGTGTTCATAAATGGCAACAACACATTAGATCTTAAGTTTATTTTTACATGACCATATTATACCTTATGCTCAGCAAATAACAGGATATGTAAGAGATTCCAGTCATATGCTTTATATGCTACAGAATACAAAATGTAGAATATGAAGGGGTGATTGTTACAAATGATGCCTTATTACTGGGATGCAAATGTCACCGGTTACTATTTTTTAAGGAACACACAAATAAAGAAATGGATTTGCTGTCCTTCTAATAATTTCTTCATCATGATACTATGTATTAATTTAAAATGAAATTATTTTTTTAATAGGAAACCTACCAGGTGGTCTAAATTATAGTAATAGTTGTTTATGTGGCCTTTTTATGCCATTATTTAACTACTGAATAAGAACAGTGCCTTATTTAGAGAGTCATGACTTCTTCTGAAACACAACTGTATGAACTGGACACTCTCAGGTATTCATTAACAGTGATTATACCTCATGCTGAAGCAAACACAATTGTTCATGTTAGTGCAATGAGAAACATTAATAATTTAAATCAAGAATCCAAGGAACAGAACATGACAAGCAACCTCACCTTGATCCCATAGCAGATGCTCATGAACGCATTTAGGTAAGGAAGTGCCTGACCTATACGCATGCTCAATGTAAACAAAGCAGTCTGCATTTGTGCACAATAACCCAGAGATTCAAAAGCAAGTACATGTGCACTTCACAACATTGGGTAGGTTAATCAGGAAGACATGAGCAGGGTAAAGCCTAGCAGCAAATGGATAATGAAAGGGAATGCTGTTGTAAATCACACTGAGTGAATTTGTGCACATGTTAAACATTACTGGCATTGTCATTCTCATAAACAGAAACAGCCATTTAATGTTCAGGAGTTAAAAAAAGCGTTGTTGGAAATACAGGCATATAAAGTTTTGAACTCCACATGGGCACATCTTTTAAACTTCCAGTGCAGGAGTAATGGACAAACACACATAAATGTCTTGGCAAATGCATAAACTTTGGAAAGCATTGCAATCTGCTCTTTCCCATTGTGAAAGTAGATGCAATAACAGTTGTGACAGTAGTATGCAGGTTAGGAAGTGAGACACAGAACAGGTCAATAATTCCTGCCTGCAGTCATCAGTTATGTCATTAAACCTGTTTTGTAATGAAACTCTTGCCAGAAAACACTCATGTGGTGGAAGTTCATAAGCAAATATGTTTGTGAAGCAATATGGCCATGGCTAAAAGTAAGCACAAGTACACATATGAAAGACTTACATTGAAGGAGAAGTAATCACAATGCACCTGCATATTAACTCATTATTGTTTAGGAACAATTGTTTCATACACTGCTGTAATGTATATCAGATGGGACCAGAAAGCTAGTTTACCCAAGTCAAAATTGCATGTCATATGCATTAGCTAATGCTGACACACAAAATTTGTTACAACACTACTGAGAAAATGCATATCTGAAGTGAGTGTGACAATATTATTGGAAATTGACTTGTTAATTGAGCATTGTGCAATAGAACAGTATTTTTTGAGCCACAACATTCAGCATACCTCTCAAGACAGTTATAACATCACGTCAGAGTTGCAGTGAACTGCGGAAGCTGCAAGAGTTGAGATAAAGCATTAACAGACAGACTAATAACGCTGTTGTTATCCTTAGTGCATAATTTCTAACATTCATTACATGACCCTCTGCAGATGCACTCTGGCAAAAGCAAATTTTCAGCAGTTTGTCCTAGAGCAAGCAAACTAACAATTAATAGTCCCCACTGATGCTAATTTATGCTTACAGTCATGTATGAGAAAATGCAAAACATATATAATTAAAATGATAAATTTTACAAGGAAGTACAGCACTTTGGAGATCAAAATCACCCTCCTATAAAAAAAATAAATAAAAACAATAAAATATCATACATCGCTGATTTGTTTTATGCACTCATATAAGGTAGACAATGCAGGGTGTGAACGCAAACTCATGTAACTAACAGTCTGTAGACCTGTGCAGCAGCTGGTGATGCCACAGAAGAACCCACAACACATTTGTCATAAGGCACATGTTTGAACAGATAACATATGCATTGTGTTTGAATGCATTTGGGCTGGTTTAAAAGGGGTTTTATCACCTCGGAGATCAAAATCTTTCACCCTTGAAAGCTTTACTATGAAGTAGCATTGTATACATCAACATCTGTTGAGTAAGTCATTCTTGTCCATTACCACTTGATTTTTTCACAGTAATATAAGGTACACACAACTGAATTCAAACATCTGGCAAAGTCAACATTCTTTGTAATAACTGATGACGCCCAAAAAGCAGTAATATCACAGTTGTCAGAAAGCAGACGCTTGACTGGATATCTTGAACAGTGTGTTTAAATGTCTAAACTGAGGGATCAAAACCCTCTCCCTACATATATGTAAACCCTAAGTAAGAATTCTACAGAGTCATGTCTGTTATCCTTTGCTGTTGTACATAGTCATATGAGGTACATTCTGATTAAAACACCTTTCTATAAAACTCATACAGTCTCTATACCTCTGCAGTAACAAATAATGACACAGAATAGTTCATAGCCCAAATTTCAGAAAGGACATAGTTGAAGTGTCAACCTGGGCAGTGTATTGTAATACTTATGGAAACTCTCAAAGAAAGATTACCATGAGTTAGGGATAATAACCTTCTCCATGTGTAAATGTTAGCCCTAAGTGGAACTGTTCACATAACCACCTGTGTTGATAGGTAGGCCTGCTTATAATCAGCTACTAACAAGTCATAGCAGTTAAACTCTGCAGGATTTGAACACGTCTACCTAACGCTACAGTCTCTAACTGCTAATGCTACAGAAGAAGTCATATTTTTGTTGTTATCTTGAGCAGTTGTTTGAATGCATATGGCCTCCTTTAAAAAGGAAAACATCACTTGGTGAATTAAAACCCTTCACTTGTGTTAATATTACCCCAAAATAGTATGCTGTATATCATATTGCATGAGTAACACATTCATAACTGTTGGTATTTACTTACCAAGT
Organism: Protopterus annectens; assembly: GCF_019279795.1. Taxonomy (NCBI): domain Eukaryota; kingdom Metazoa; phylum Chordata; order Ceratodontiformes; family Protopteridae; genus Protopterus; species Protopterus annectens. The sequence goes on along the minus strand of NC_056732.1, from coordinate 928,201,103 downwards.
CATATTATGCACATATTGCCAGGTTTAATCACCTACCTATGTAAATGCAATTTATTTAGAACTGTGCATTAACGCAGATGCAACAGATGAAGTCATATCACAGTTGTCAGAAATCACACAGATGAAAAGATAATTTGAGCAGTCTGGTGGAATGCATATGGCTTTCCTTAAAGGTAGATTTGAGAGTTCAAAATCCTATAGCTATGTAAATGTTACCAGTATACAAATCATATCTGTTGAGTAAGCCATCCTGCCCTCACTTCTTTCTTAAGCAGACACATAGCTCTTACACATTGCCAGATTCAACCCCCTGCATAAGTCCATACTGTCTTCTGCATGTTAACTGCTGATACCATAGAAGAAGTCATAGCATAGTTGTCAGAAAGCACAGCTGAAGGAATAACTTGAGCAGTGTGTTGGAATGCATGTGGCTTTCACAAAACAATATAAAACGTGGGTTTTACCTGTCCCTGTGTAAATCTTACCACTAAGATGATTAGCAAATATCACATCTTTTGTATGAGCCAGTCCTGACTGTTTCTATTTTCTTATACACTCATATCAGGTACATATTGCTGGATTTGAACACCTGCCTAACTAAGTCTACATTCTCTAATTTGTTTTCACCTATAGCACCATTCCTGCACTCATCCTACCTATGCCTACAGTGTGAGCAGTGTAAATAACATGCCACATCTGTGATCCCTATGAGCATTCTCACAAAAATGAAAATACCTTCCTTTTTACAACAGCTAAAGCTGCACAATCACAACTGATATCTTCTATGATTGTGCACATTTCATTGTGTATAAAAAGAAATAGATGCTCCTATTAAAAAAAAAGCAAAATGCATCTGTTAATACCTTCTAGTCTAAGTATCTAGTTGATCCCACAGCAACCACAAATGTATCCTTCTTGTAGCAGAATACAAGAGAAGCTAATTCCTTCATGATAGCTATCTGTAGTACAACATTGATTTAGTTAAAATATTTCTCGTTTTTTTCAATATTTTTGCTGCTTTTTTTTTCAGAAAAGCTCTTCCCTGATGCTGAACTTTTTGGTAATGTAGGTTGTTTCTGGCTTTTCAGTTTGGATAACAGCATACGTCTGATGTTAGGAACAGACCATTCAGTGAGACAGAGTGCCATCTGTTCAGCTGTAGAAGAAACTTGCTTCATCTCTGTATTTTTCAGGGTTTTTTAAGATTGCCTTACTAAGTGTGCTGTGCTTTAAAATTTATGTTTATCAGTTCAGGTATGCAGTGATGTTTTTCCTAACTTATAGTTTGTCAGGATCAGTGGTGTACTTCAACAGAACATTCACACACTCTAATAAAGGTAAGAATGTGCTTCCTTGTCCCTAAAACAATGGTTATGCTCTTGCTGTACATATGGGTGGATGTATGCGTGTGTAAATGAATAAATTATGCCTGTCAGATTGTCTCTGATTTCACTGCTACATTTTTATAATAAATTTGCTTCATCTGTCCTAAAATGTTTTGTTTTATGGCAAAATAATGAATACAATTAATAACTGACAATCACACAAGTATCAGAATTTTTATCCTTCAGTTAACATTGGCTAATACACGCCTTATTATGGTAGCAGCATTTAATTATTTGTTATTTAAAATCTTTTCTTGATTTTGGTCCTGATTGTTAGCTAGTAGTGTGTGTGTGTGTGTGTGTGTGTGTGTGTGTGTGTGTGTGTGTGTGTGTGTGTGCGCGCGCGCATGTGAGAGAGAGAGACATGTCTGGAATGTTGTTGGTTTTGCCTTCTACCTTAGTTTGTTTCTTGTAAAATGAGCATTTTTCTGACAAATCGTTTAGAAATGCAGTGTTTTCATAATGAAAATCTTTCAAGTTTCTGACTTAATCTCCCTCAGCCTTTAATACAAAACCTGTTATACCAGTAATTTTTTAGTACATAGTACTTAAAAATCTGTTCATATGTGTACATTCGACTTAACAAAAAAACAAAGCCAGCAGACAATGGCAAAGCTGTGAATTTAATAGACTCCTACACAATACATAGGTAGTCCATAAAGACAGACCGGTTTCAGCTGAAATTTGACTTAGCCTTCTTCAGTGTAAAATAAATGAATGATGATGAGCACATGTAAATACTATTCATATGAAAAAATGTAGAGCAGCCATTGGTCCCTCACAAATGCTCATTTAACCCAGGTGAAAATAATGCTCCTAATTTGATGATCTATTTATTTTCCTTTGTGTTTAAAAGGCCAAGCCATCCGGCTTTATTAGCCCTATTGCCCATGATTCTATCAATAACTGTCAACCTGAAAACAGAATTAGGGTGTTTCTTGGTATGTTTGAATAAAGCATTGCTAGATTTTTTATTCCTGATTTCACTAAAGTGTTCTGAAATCTGAATCCTCAGTGGTCTAGAGGTCTGACCTACATAGAATGCAGAGCATGTACAGGTGGCTAGATAATCCAGCAAGTTTGTCCCACAGTTAGGAAAAAAAAAACAAATATTATAGACATTGTCCGTATTATAACTGGAAAAGCCTTTGTTTTGCTGACATTCCTACAATAGGTGCAGTGGCCGCAGGGTACACAACCTACTAATGGGTCCCCAGTCAATGTCCTTTGACTTAAAATATCCGGACCTCTAAGAATGTGTTTATAATGCCTCAACTGGGAACCGATATTTCTACCATTACGAAATGAAAACAAGCACCTCTCCCCCTAATTGGTAGAGAAATAATCATCAGCCTGTAGTATATTCCAATGTCTCTGCACACTATTAAGTAGAAGATCCGTGTTTCTGCCATAAGTGGTCACCAAATGAATGACTGCTTGGTTATTCACTGATTTCTGTTTGTACTGTAAGGTATTCTGCTTGTCCATTGTAGACACCAAATTGCTAGCACTCAGGACATGCTCCATTGCATAACCCCTATCTTTGAATCTAAAAATAAGATCCTCCCTATAGTGTTCATATGTGTTTGTCTCCGAGCAGATACATTTGATCCTGAGAAACTGGGACTTGGATATGTTCCTGCAGATGTGAGGTGGATGAAAGCTGGAGGCATGGTAAAGGGTATTGTACTGGGGATACATGTGGTATACCTGTGTCTCCAGAGTATGATCATCATTCCTTGTAATTAGTACATACAAAAAGGTAATGCTCTGGGAATGATAATTGGCTGTAAATTTAATACCCCACTTATTATCATTTAGGTAACCTACAAATTCCCTTAGATATATTTCATCCAATCTCCATACCATCCAGCAATAATCAAAAAGTCTTCTCCAGAAAAAATATAAAAAGGTTTATGTGTGTCTGCTTTGTGTGTGAGTCCGTGTGTGTGAGCACGTGTGGTTATATATACAAGTGTGTTTCTATAATCTTTTCTTACATAGGCTAGTTCAATGCTTTGATACAATGTTGAAGTCTACATTTATCAAGAAAGAAACTGGATGATCTGCAAATGAGAATTGTGATTTATATTTCATTAAAAGTGATGAATATTTGTAATATTTGTTAGACTGAGGGCTTTCACTTTAAAGTAACTGTTGGGCATAAGGTAGAATAAATGGTAGAAGAGGTCTAAAGATACGATGTCAGACTTGTATTTCATTTATGCATACAGATCAGGGAAAGACAGTCCAGTAACAGGGAAAAAATAATCATGCTGGCTATGTGCAGAAATACAGAATGTTCTTTTCTCAAGGGAAAGATATGTGTACTTGCAATGGAATGGTAGATAAGAACAGACTGTGAGGCACATTGCAAGATGAGGCTTGGAAACTAAGGCTAAAGAGGTGTGTAAAACATTGCAGGGATTTGGTACTATTAGGATTTACTTCAGATACAGTCAGTGAAGTCAATAGTTAGCTTCTGACTGATGTAAAAGGGTCTTTACATCACAGACACTCGAGTTTGAGTACAGAAATCAGGTCAAATACCCATACTATTCAGGATGAAAAGACTGTGTCAGTTGATATTACTCGGGAGAATCAGAATATATATATATCCAGACATTTTGGATATATTTATCAGCATTGTTATTGTTATCCAACATTCCAGAATTTCTACAGACTGCTACTGTTTAACACCACTGTTACTGAAGACAGTATTTGGATATTGTTAACATCTAATAAAACATTATTAACCAAACTACAGTTTGTGCAGAATTCCAGTATAGTACAGTCCTATCAATTCTTTCAATATTAATAGTGGTATTACTATTTTACCCTACAAAGAGTTTTACATCGTACTTCATGGCAGACCTGGTGTTTAACTACCATCGTTTCACAGATATTTATATTTGTTTAACAACAGATATAATACGATGTGAGTATTCCTGTATTTTATGTAAATATCTCAGGCAGTGTTCACATAGTAGTCTGGTGGAATAGCATTTCATAAGACAGCTCAGCACAAAGGTCATGAATGCCTGCGGACCCAAATACAGTGGTGAATAAACAGGAAAGTATGATTTCTTTTATGTCAAATTATGAATATCTGCCATATTAATATTTCAGTTAACAACTTCACCCAGATAGGGAATATATGGTATTTCATGGTCACAAATAAAGGCATACATAAAAAAAAGTTGTCACCGATACTTGCTACCTATGTACTACCAGTTTGCAGCTTTTTATATTTTTTAAGTAATAAATATGCATATATGCATACTTATAATTTCCTGTAACTGTCCCAGGAAGGTGGTACTTCATGGCATAAATGAAGGCTTACATAATGCTGCAAACATTAGCACTGATGCTAGCTGTCTTCATACTACCATTCTGCAGATATTCAAACCTGTTCAGTAATAATATGTATATTAACATTATTATCATATTTCTGGACATATGCCTGGCATTGTGCACTTGGATGGATTGTGATTCAGTATTTCACATTTTTAGCCACCAGTAGAGGTTATGAATGGCTCCTCAGATGAGTGAGGTACTTGGTAGCACAGAAATTATCAGTTCCTGGAAATATTATGGATGAATAGCGTATGTCAATAACTATACTAATAACTTGAACGTTAAGATTATTACATGGTACTTCATGGTATCAAATGAAAACTTCCATAATACGGAAAAAGTTGTCACTGATATCATCTGTCTGCATACTACCATTTGGCAGACATTCAAACTTGTTCAGTAATGAAATATGCATATTTTAGCATAAGTATCATATTTCTGAACATGGCTCTCGCATTTTATACTTGGACCAATTGTGAGTCATTATTTGACATGTCCAGTCATCACAGAGGTCACAAATGGCTCTTCAGATGAGTGAAGTACTTGGTAACACAAAAATTATCAGTTTATAATGTACATTAATAACTTCAACCAGAGGGTACTTACATGGGACTCAATAGTATCAAATGAAAGAGAACACAATTGCTAAAAAAACTTTGCACTGCTAGTTTATGTCTAACTAGTACTGCACGGAAGAAATTTAGATTATTTTGTTAATTAAATATTGAGATAGACATAATATACATAATTGTGCAGACATCTCAGAAATGGAGTCCATACAGAAATCTAGTTTGCAGCCAAATAAAGATCGGATTTGCCAAAACTAAAGTCTGTCACACTGATAGTTCACGTCTGCCTACTATGGTTACAGGGATATTAATACTTGTTTGTATATTTATAAGAAGTAATTGTATATAATATCTAATTACTTGTTAAATATAAAATTATTACTATGTATGGCTGACATATATCACCATTGTGAAGAGGACTGTGTGCTGAATAACTTTCATTTAACTTTTTCTTGTGACTTTTAGGATTTTGAGATGCATACATTTGTTTGCAGCTGGGTTGCAAAAGTGCGTTCTCTGAATTTTAGCTCAGGTGAAGGCTGTCCATGCAGAAACTCTTCAGATTATAGGATGTGTGAAATATCACTCAGGCTAGGTGTGAAAGAGCTAACTGTGCATCAACTACTGATGCTACAGGAACAGTTGAAAGGAGAATGAAGCATGCATGTGGAAATGGGCAATGTGCCTTGTCAAACAGACCATCAATTTATGGATCAGAGTTCACAACATCCCCCATCCCCTGAAGTACATTAAACCACTGAGTCTGTTATACTCATAATAAAAATTTTAGCCTCATTCTGATATTAGTATTGTTTTCTGTTGCACAGCAAAGTTTAGCGTGTTAACACAAGTAGCAAAATATTAATGCAGCCGAAGCAAATTCTCATTAGTTTTTGTCAAAGGTCATGAATTTTCATCTGTCATTTGTTATTTTTACAGTTTTAAGCCAAGTATCATGAACTGGTGAAAGTCAAAGGGGTAATTTGTTGTGGTATTCAAAAGTGTTAAGTCCTTGTCTTTTAGCTGACAAATTTGTTACTTCATATCAATTGTCATGTAAGGAATGAGATATATGGGTCTAAAAGTGATGTTACACACATATAACTGTAATGGAAATAAAGCTAGACTAACCAATATACTTAACAGCAATGCTGTCTCAGATAAAGTCACAAATGGACTTGGACTGTGATGTGCCTGACATTTCAAATGGGAAGAAATTGTGCAGAATGGCAATCACAGTGATTCAACAGCCAGCTGTTGGGTGATAGTGACAACTGTCATAGAGTACACTTCCATAGATGCATTTGTGGCTGTTAATCTGCAGATTAATGAATGATTCAGTATTGTAGGTGTGATGAAAGAAAATACTGTCAGCCCAGCTAGCTGGAAATTTGTAAATAGTTATATGTCATTGTGAATATCAAAATGATTTATACAAGATGCTTGTGTTACAAATGTATTAGAACTGCATGTCATGTGTATATCAAACTTGTACAGATGCATGTGCTGAAAAGGGTATTTGCAATGTGCTGTTTGAAATGTAGCCACAGTGAGCTCTACTGGAAGGGAACAGACATGTACATGCACTGTTGTAACTGTTTAAATGTATATATTTTAACAGTGGAAACTGGGATACAGGAGGTTAACCTCAGTCTAGTAAATTTTATAAAAACAACTGAAATTAGATTACTTTATGGTTAGGTCATAAAGATGGTATCTTTCAGCTTTTAGTGCATCAAGAGACACAACGTCTACTCGAGGAAACTTTCTGTATTATCTTTAGGGTGAATTAATTACTAGTCTTGAAAGCATGAAGGAATGCAATTGTTTTATGACTTCCAGCATCTGCCAGAGATCTGAGGAAAAGCCCTTGTCTCTATATTTTTACAGGTAGATGCTAAATACTGCTAGCTTCATCTATGGTTGTTTGGCCTGGAACTAGCAGTCAGATGACAAGAAATGCTGCCATTCTACAAGCTCTCCCAGAAGTAATATTTTAGATGTTAATTTGAAAAGTCTCTTAGTGAGACAGAGCATTCTGCATTCTGTCATGGGTCTGACAATAACTAGAAGATCCATACACCACATCTGCCATGCTCTATTAATTAGTTCTTATGTTATAGTATAATAGTCTTATATTCAGTCAGGAATATAGTAAAGCTATAGTATAGATATTTTCCTTTATTTATTTGACACTGTCCTGCAATGTTGTTTTAAACATTTCCTATGGTTTTGAACTCTGATGTCACTGTGAATATATATTTAGTATTGTCATGTTCTTTTATTATTTATTATTGAATATATTTATACCTTTCATTGTGGCTGATCTGTGTAGAGATATTTAAGTTTTGAGAGTACTTGTATATTTATCTGGTGACATTTTCCAGGTAACTCCTAATAGTCTTGGTCTTGGTCAAACTACCATTTGTGTTAATATTAATATTACATAGTAAGATTGAACACCCTTTGTTAAGGGCCTTAAAATAACTGATAAGGAGTTGACTAGTGGCAGTGGTAACTACCTTATAGTTTGGGAAGAAGGGGGCATAGCTAGTAAACCTGTGCCAGCCTTTCCCAGATGTGTGTGCATATATAAATCAAACCTCAAAGAGTGTGTGTGTCAGCTACTTGGGCAGGGACATAAACCACTGATTAGACAGAGAGGGTGCTGGAGGTCTTGGCTTAGTCACTCGGCTGAGATCTCAACTCTATAGCTGTGCTAGTGGGGAATCTTACTGAGGATCTGGAGAAAGAGGGTGAAACCAGCCCTGTACTGACTGTGGTCTCTGTGTGCTCTTAAGGGAAATTGCACTTGATGCAGAGAGCTGATTCTGGAAATACTGAGTATATGCTTGTTAACCTCCCAGTGTACGTACCCACTGGTGCCAGTGTTGAAGATTGAGGATCCTTGATTACTGGTCCAGTGGTGGGTCGTCACATATTGGTGGCAGTGGTGGGATCACCACATCACATACTAGGATTCAGTGGTGTGGATATTGAACTCCTATAGCCTGTAAAAAGTGGCCACTAAAGAAGGTGTTCATAATCTCAAGCAGCCACATGGTGGACATTCAGAGTTTCATATCACAATAGTTCTATTTTTTTTTTTGTTAGCTTATTTAGTCAGGGAGAGCAGGCAATGATGTCAGCAGAGGATTATGGCAAGCTGACAAGGAGCCAGTTGGCTGAGATTTATCAAGTCAAAGGACTGGTGCATGTCAATCTGACTTGTGGAAATGATTACAGCCTTAGACACACCTGCATCACAGGCCAGCAACCAGGAGGACAGCCAGACTGGCCTTGGGGATGTACAACTCTCAGAAAATGGACAGTTCAACTTTGCTTCAGAGGACTTAAAAATCCATCTATAGTTAAAGAGACTTGAACTGGAGGCCAAATGTATGGAACTAGAATAAGCAGAGAGACTGCAGCAGGAGAAACAAATGGAATTAGAAGCAGCAGAGAGACTGAGATGTCTGGAAGCTGGAGAAAATGAGAGGCAAAGACAACATGAGAAGGAGATGCTGACTCTTCACCAAGGTCATGGAGGTAATGGGGAAGGGAATAATCAAACCCCAGAAGCAATAAAGGTTAATAAATTTCTTCCACCATTTATAGAGGGGGGTGATTTTGATAGTTTTGTTCATATGTTTGAAAGAGCATGTAAACAGTGTAATATTGAGCAAGGGCTCTGGGTACAGTTCTTAACCCCCTTACTCCATGGTAAAGCTCTAACTGCTGTTTCTAAACTGTCTGGTACTGATTGCTTAAATTATAATACTGTTAAAATGTGTTTATTAGAGTGTTTTAAGTTAACACCTGAAGCTTATACAAAGGAGTTTTATGAGCATAGATGCAAGGCAGATGAAAGTGTGTGTGAATACATTGCTGAGTTAAGCACTTATTTTCATAGATGGGTGAGTGGGTGTCATGTCATCACTTTTGAAGGGCTGGAAGACATTTTGGTGAGGTAACATGCCCTTAGCACTTTGCCTGAGGACATGGGAATCTGGTTGGTAGATAGGGAATGCAATACCACAGATGAGATGGGGAAAAAAGAGACCTATACCTAGCAAGCAGGGCACCACTGTACAGAAAACGGACACCCAGTGCTAAACATGGGTTAAGAGAACCCATGGTTGGCAGCCTAAACAACCCAAACACAGTCTTCCAGTAACAGGGGAAGCAGCTAGTTCAGGTACATGGCCAGGATCAAGGGTTAAATGTTTTAAATGTAACCAGTGGGGGCATGTAGCATATAGATGTCCATAGAGGCAAGATGGGGAACAAAAGGTGGGGGAGCCAGTAAGTGGGAATGACAGATTGCCACCCTTACGTTGTCTGGAGACAACAAGGGTACCAAGCTACCACAAGAGGTTATAGCCTATCTTACTAGATGGGAAACAGGCCACTGCTAAGAGAGACACAGCCTTTGACCTAACTATTGTGAAGTTTTCAATGGTTAAAAAGGACTACTACTTGCTTGATAAGTCTACTTAAGTCAAAGATTTAGGAGGAACCCCATTCCAATAACCTTTGGCTAGGGTTCACCTTAAATGGGAGGGTGGAAAAGGAAACAAGAAAATAGTTGTGTTTGAGGAGATCCCTGCAGAAGTCCTGATAGAGAATTATTTTGATAATGCAGTACCTTGTGTTCCTGCAGTTTCACACAGTTAGGCTTGGAGACAAGCATGTGATTCTGGTAGCCTGGGGGGACCCAGACAGACTGCACACTTGAAGCCAGGACTAGTGAGGTGGTTATTTCAGACAGGGAGCTACCTGTAGCAGTGAGACTGAAGGTGAGCCACAGCTGCTGGTGGATACTGATGTTCCCTTGACAGAGTGACTGCAAGGGCAGAGGTGAGTAGTAGTACCTAGGCTGACAGTGAGGCACCAGTGTCTGAGGATACCAGACTTCCTGTAGAAGGGGAGCTGGGAACAGTTACAAAGAGAATTGAGACAGGCTCAGCTCTCAGACCTACATTGCCAGGCATGAGGAAGGTAGCCAGGGAGGCACCTGATTATAAAGGAAAAGAGCAATCTGTATACTGTGAAAAAGAGTTACTACATAGAGAGTGGACCCCTGAGGGCAGACTAGAAGGTGAGAGAATACAGCAGTTGGTAGTGCCCAAAGCCTACCGTCTGGCACTTCTAGACATAGCAAATGACATTCCCTTTGCAGGTCATATGGGCATAAAGGATACAAAGAGACATATTATGCAGAACCTTTATTGGCCTGGGATTTCCTGGGATGTAACAGGGTACTGCAGGACCTGTGAGCAGTGCCAAAAGGTAGGCAAGGCAGGAGATAAGGTGAAAGTTCATTAGGTGCCTTTACCTGTGATTGAGGAGCCATTTCAGAGGATATCTATGGATATTGTGGGGCCTCTGACTACCCTAAGTTCCACAGGGAAGAAGTATATCCTAGTGCTAGCAGATTATGCTACCAGATATCCTGAGGCAGTGGCTCTGTCCTCCATTGAGGCAGTAAAGGTGGCAAATGCTTTGCTAGAGATTTTCAGCAGGGTAAGTTTCCCAAAAGAAATTCTGACTGACAGAGGTGCCAATTTCGCATCAGACCTGCTGACTTGTTTGTGAGAGTGTTGTGGGTTGAAACACCTAAAGACCACCCCCTACCTTCCCCAGACTAATAGTCTGGTGGAGAGATTAAACTCTACATTAAAGGCCATGCTACTGGCATTTACAGACCAGTTCAAGAGGGAGTGTGACAAATATTTGCCCCATGTGTTGTTTGCTTACAGAGAGTTGCCCCAGGAATCCAAAGGTTGTACACCCTTTGAGTTGCTGTATGGGCATAGGGTGAGGGGACTTGTAGATATGATTCATGATGAGTGGGAGTGAATGTGAATCCCACAAGGAGTCTGTTGTGGCATATATCCTAAACCTCAGGACAAGGCTCAGGGATCTCATGGGCTTGGCCCAGAGAACATGACAGAAGCCCAACAGCAGACAAAGGTTTGGTATGACAGGAATGCTTCAGCTAAAGATTATTCTGTGGGTCAGCGGGTTATGGTTCTCATTCCTGTCAGACACAACAAGCTGCAGGCAGTTTGAAAGTGACCCTTCAAAGTGGTAAGGAAGAGCAGTGATGTTAACTACATGATAGAACTGCCAGGCAGGAGGCAGGGGCACAAACTGTACCATGTTAACATGATGAAACATTACAATGAAACATTACAATGATAGTGAAGGCCCTGTTGCTAAATATCTGCAGTGGATGGCAGGAGGAGTCTGAGGGGGATCTGGTGACTGGTCTCATCAGTGAGGCTTAGACTGACACCACAGTGGAAGAGGTTGCAATGTCCCAGCAGCTATCCCTTACCCAGGTTCAAAAAATCCAGGCAGTGTTACAGAAATCTGGGGGCAGGTTCACTAGGAAACAGGGTGAACCCACCTGGTGCAGCACCATGTGGATACAGGACCCCAAAAGCCTATTAAGCAGGCCCCTTATAGGGTGTCTGAGACAGTCAAACAGACTCTGAGGGAAGAGATACAGGAAATGTTGGAAATGGGGTAATACAGGAGTCCAGCAGTCCATGGGCCTCCCCAGTAGTGCTGGTGCCAAAGAAGGATGGCAGAAAGAGGTTCTATGTGATTACAGGAAATTAAATAGTCACACAGAGTCAGATGCTTATCCCATGTGATTTTACCAAGGGCTACTGGCAGGTACCCTTGACTCCCAATGCTATAGAGAAGTCAAGCCAGCATCTGTGACATCTTTCGGCTTGTATGAGTTCATGAAGATGCCCTTTGGGATGACAAATGCCCCAGTGACTTTCCAGAGGCTTGTAGGTCATATCATAGCAAGAGCAGGAGACCAGTTCAAGAGGGAGTGGGACAAATATTTGCCCCATGTGTTGTTTGCTTACAGAGAGTTGCCCCAGGAATGCAAAGGTTTTACACCCTTTGAGTTGCTGTATGGGCATAGGGTGAGGGGACTTCTAGATTCATGATTCATGATGAGTGGGAGTGAGTGTGAATCCCACAAGGAGTCTTTTGTGGCATATATCCTAAACCTCAGGATAAGGCTCAGGGATCTCATGGGCTTGGCCCGGAGAACATGACAGAAGCCCAACAGCAGGCAAAGGTTTGGTATGACAGGAATGCTTGAGCTAGAGATTATTCTGTGGGTCAGCAGGTTATGGTTCTCATTCCTGTCAGACACAACAAGCTGCAGGCAGTTTGAAAGTGACCCTTCAAAGTGGTAAGGAAGAGCAGTGATGTTAACTACATGATAGAACTGCTAGGCAGGAGGCAGGGGCACAAACTGTACCATGTTAACATGATGAAACCTTACAATAATAGTGAAGGCCCTGTTGCTAAGTATTTGCAGTAGATGGCAGGAGGAGTCTGAGGGGGATCTGGTGACTGGTCTCCTCAGTGAGGCTTAGGCTGACACCACAGTGGAAGATGTTGCAATGTCCCAGCAGCTATCCCTTAACCAGGTTCAAAAAATCCAGGCAGTGTTACAGAAATCTGGGGGCAGGTTCACTAGGAAACAGGGTGTACCCACATGGTGCAGCACCATTTGGATACAGGACCCCAAAAGCCTATTAAGCAGTCCCCTTATAGGGTGTCTGAGAGAGTCAAACAGACTCAGAGGGAAGAGATACAGGAAATGTTGGAAATGGGGTAATACAGGAGTCCAGCAGTCCATGGGCCTCCCCAGTAGTGCTGGTGCCAAAGAAGGATGGCAGCAAGATGTTCTATGTGACTACAGGAAATTAAATAGTCACACAGAGTCAGATGCTTATCCCATGTGATTTTACCAAGGGCTACTGGCAGGTGCCCTTGACTCCCAATGCTAGGGAGAAGTCACGCCTTGTATGAGTTCATGAAGATGCCCTTTGGGATGACAAATGCCCCAGTGACTTTCCAGAGACTTGTAGATCATATCATAGCAAGAGTAGGAGATTTTGCCCTTGCTTACCTGGATGATATTGCCATCTACAGCCATTCTTGGCAAGATCATCGTCAGCATGTTAGGGAGGTGCTGGGCAGATTATAGATGGAAGGGTTGACCATTAAAACCAGTAAGTGTCAGGTGGGTATAGCAGAGGTCTCTTCTCTGGGATATAGAGTGGGCAGTGGTAAGATAAGACCAGAACCTGACAAAGTGGAAGCCATTCAGGCATGGCCTGCACCTGTTGCCAAAAATTAGTTGAGGGCATTCTTAGGGACAGAAGGGTACTACAGATAGTTTGTCCCCAATTATAGTACCATACCTGCTCCACTCACAGACCTGACAAGGAAAAACAGACCAGAAAAGGTAGTGTGGGCCCCAGCATGTGACAAGACATTCCAGAAGATTAAAGGAGCTTTGTGAGGACCCCCTCTGTTAGCAAGTTCAGATTACAGCAAATAATGTGTTGTGCAGGTGGATGCTTCAAACCATAGGGTGTGGGCTGTACTCAGTTAGGTTTCCTCGGAGGGAGAAGAGCACCCAGTGGTATATCTCAGCCATAGGCTCAAACCCAGGGAGGAATGCTATGCAGCTGTAGAAAAGGAATGTCTGGCCATAGAATGGGCTCTGCAGAAATGTCAGCCTTATCTGTATGGAAGTAAATTCACTGTAGTTACAGACCTCTATCCCTTAACATGGCTACATCAAGCCAGCCAGCAAAATCCCAAGTTACTATGGTGGATCCTAGGGTTGCAGGCATATGATTTGACAGTGCAGCACTATAATGGAATCAACAATGCTCAAGACAGGGAATGGGGTAAGGTATTCCCAGATGGTCTCATCCCTCTCAAACAACATTTCCCAAGGGTCACTTGAAAACTGGATTGAGACTTCAAAGGGAGGGAAGAAGTGTGACAAAAGGAAACCCTACCAGCCCAGCTGGCTGGAATTTTGTAAATAATTATATGTCATTGGTGAATATTGAAATGATTTATACAAGATGCTTGTGTTACAAATGTATTAGAACTGTATGACATGTCTATATCAAACTGGTTGTAGAGATGTGTGTGTTGAAAAGGGTATTTGCAGAGTGTTGTTTGAAATGTAGCCACAGTGTGCTCTACTGGAAGAGAACAGAAATGTACATGCACTATGGTAACTGTTTAAATGTATATATTTTAACAGTGAAAACTGGGATATCAGAGGTTAATCTCCATCTAGTAAATTTTAGAAAAACAACTGAAATTAAATTATTTCATGGCTGAACCATAAAGATGGTATTTTTAAGTTTTCAGTGCAACAAAAGACACAATGTCTTTACAAGAAAACTTTCTGTATTGTCTTTAGAGTGAATTAATTACTAGTCTTGAAAGCATGAAGGAATGCAATTGTTTTATGACTTCCAGCATCTACCAGAGATCTGCGGAGAATCCCTTGTCTGTATATTTTTACAGGTAGATGATAAATACTGCCAGCTTCATCAATGGTTGTTTGGCCTGGGAACTAGTAGTCAGATGACAAGAAATTATGTCATTCTACAAGCTATCCCAGAAGTGATATTTTAGATATAAGTTTGAGAAGTCTCTTAGTGATACAGAACATTCTTCATTCTGTCTTCCACCTGACAATAACTAGAAGACCCATTCCTCACATCTGCCTTGCTCTATTAGTATAATTGTCTTAGATTTTTTCAGAAATATAATAAAGCTCAGTTTAGATATTTTTTAATTATTTGAGACTGTCCTGCAATGTTGTTTTAAACATTACCTGTGTTTTTCAGCTTTGCTGTCACTGTGAATATATATATATATATATATATATATATATATATATATATATATATATATATATATATATATATATATATATATATATATATTAGTATTGTCTTGTTCTTTTAATATTATTACATATATTTAAACATTTCATTGTGGATAATGTATGTAGAGATATTTCAGTTTTGAGAGTACTTGCATATTTATTTGGCGACACTGTGTGGTCTACTCCTAATATCCTTGCTCTTGGTCAAACTGCCATTTGTGTTAATATTAGTGTTATTCAGTATGATTGAATGTCCTTTATTAAGAGCCTTAAAGTAGCTGATAAGGAGTTGACTGGTAGCAGTGGTAACTTACCTTGAAGTCTGAGCAGAAGGGGGCATCACTAATAAACCTGTGCCAGCCTTTCCCAGGTGTGTGTGCATGTATAAATCAAGCCTCAAAGAGTGTGTATGTCACCTACTTGGGCAGGAACACAAATCACTGGTTGGACAGATAGGGTGCTGGAGGTCTTGGTTTGGTCACTCGGCTGAGATCTCAACTCTATTACTGTGCCAGTGGTGAGTCTTACTGGGGATCTGGAGAAAGAGGGAGAAACCAGCCCCAGTCTGATTGTGGTCTCTGTGTGCTCTTAATGGAAATTGCACTTGATGCAGAGATCTGCATCTACAAATATTGAGTGTATACTTGTTAACCTCCCAGTGTGCATCCTCCACTGGTGCCGGGGTGAGGATTGAGGATTTTTTATTACTGGTCCAGTGGTGGGTCTTCACAGCAAGTAACTTTTATGTTTATGTTTATGTGTGCATCACTCTAATCTTGCTGTTGTGTATACAATGTTTAGGACAATAAGAAGACATATGCAACTGATGCTAATATTACACTCATCCATACTACTCTGCAAATATGTTTGTAATGGTACAAATTTAATGGAACACACTGTGACACTGGTACTGAAAATGTGAAAAAATCCCACTCTCAGTTGCCTACACTAGTGGACTGAATGCATTGGAGTAGACTCCTCTTGTCATGTACACACGGACTCAGTAAAACATATACAAGTAAGTGGGGCCACTGTCATTAGTTCCAGTCTGTCAGAATCACTTACTAAAGCACACTGCTGCCAAGGTTATATGCACATGTGATGACAAACTGTTAGTGCAAGTATAGTTATTTTTTTGAGTTTTTCCATATGATGAGAACTATCAAGTGTCATGCAAACGTTAAGGACAGAAATATATATTTTTTGTTTATAAGCCATTTCTGACCATATGTATTGTATGCAAATCTGTTTTTTGATCAGGTTAAAGGTGTGAAATGGTATTGATAGGTCAGTGGTGAAAATGAGGAGTAAGCAGAAGGTAGGAAACTGGAGAAGTAATTAAAGAATGAGGACGATGTTTGTGGAAGAGGACCATAGCTATCCATTTATAATGGGAAATTAGGATAAACACATTGTGTAACAATTTAATAATGTTGTTTGACCAACTGGACTAAATCAAGTGTGTAATACATGCATATATGTGAAGTGGAGATTTATGAATAGGGCATAATTCTTTTGTGGAAAGAGATGCTCCTTTTATATTTTTAAAGAGGGAGAAATGCTGGGGAAGATATCTGTGAATAACAAGAGTTGGTATGTAGGTTAGTTTAGACAATAGGTGCAGACATACAAGACAGACAGGGACAGTGATGGACACAAGAGCCTGGGTGGCACTATGATTGGGGTTAGATATAGGACTTCAGAGGTAAATTCCTATCCAGGGTAAATACAGTGGGAATTCCAGAACTTTCACCACTGTTTGCTGATACAGGCACCTGGAGCTGTGACAAATGGGGCAGAAATTTGGCAATTTGTGGCAGGATTTTTTCCAAATGGCTGATGTGGACACTGAGGCCCATCTCCATACTGTCCTCCACCAGCTCTGTCAGGTCTTTTCGAATAATATAATCACCACCTCTACTGGCACCTCTGCCCCAGATAACATTGACCCAGCACTCCAGGGCTGAGCTACCTTTCATAGGTGGTGCAGATAGTGCAGGTGTCATGGAGGCAGCACTGGCAGGTTGTGACCTAGAAGTCTTGGTTGCCTGTAATGCTATTCATGGCACCACTACAGCCATCTTGGGAGGAATGGCAGTCTGAGCTGCTGTGGCCAGTCTAGCTTCCTGTGCTCTTGTTACTGATGCAGCAGGAATGATTGTTCAAATGCAATGAAAAGTAATAAAAATGTAGAAACTATAGCAAGAATGATGGTGGAGGAGAGACAAAAAAAGAGAAAAATATCATACATCTTCTATAATGTTAATAGGTCCCAGGCAGTACATTTCCACCTGCATTTGTAACAATCTTTACATCCAGATATGAATTTGTAAGGCCATAGTTGATGTAACACTAATGCTATCATATTCCTGGCTCTCATAATTATAAACATTCTACAAATAGCAGTGTGACTGTTTTAAATATGCTTTATGGAAAACTGTTCATTAAAAGTATATTGGGACTGAGTACATGCTATTCTACATTACGATTACAGCTACTAAGTACTAAATTAAAATTAATATTAGAAAGTATTTACTGTTGTCTAGACTTGAACACATCGATGTGTGTCTTTACCTAACCATTGACTACTGCAAAGATGCATTAGCTAATCATACAAGTCTGAGCAACTTGAAAATCTACGTATTCACACTCATATAGTTGTCTAAGAAACATTTATGGACTGATGTACAGATACTTGGAAAAGGACTGATAGAGTGCAGGAAATTATCACAAGAATTCTATGGGAGGATTCATACTCACTACCGTTACTACCATGTTAGCTATGTTTTGCCATGATATAGAATGTGCACTTTTTATTCCACAGAATGCACACATAAATGTGCCATTATTATGATTATTGATGAGACCACTCTATGTGACACATAGATTATATCAGCAGGGTTAGGAGCCACAATTCACATAGATATTTCAACATGGCCGCTATAAATTGCACATGTAGCTTATATGAAGGATCAAATGCATTTTGCCGTATAAACTTATAGTATCCCTTTTGTGGATTCAAACCCTGCATGTATTGTACTGTTATTCAGAACCTGCTTCAATAACACATGCTGTCATTCAGGCAGTTACACCAGAATTAAAATTCTGTGCATTCATTAATGTCCGAAATTCTAAGTAAAGCGTATTGCTGACAGTCTTGTTTGCATAACCGATGGCTTTAGTATTTTTGCATGCAAAACAAAACTTTGGGGTTTTGTCATAGGATAGGAAAGGTCATTCCCTGGAGCACATCAATAACTGGAACAGATGTGAATGAAAACTGTCATGCAATCAATGAAGTCAAAAAATGGTTAGTCATAAATCAGTGAAGGCTTTCTCAACTTTGTGGGTTTCTACAAGTAAAATGCTTACAATAATGACCCCTACTTCCACTTAGACAACACCTTCACAAGATTTGAACACTGCACCAATGGTATTACTATGAGACATTGACACGAGAAATATGTTGCAGCAGATAAACATTTATATAAAAAAGGAAGCAGTCAAGCACATGTGCTGAGCTTTGTACTTCTGAAATGTGGGTTTATATTTTAATATTCACATTTTATCAAAAACGTTATTTTTCCTGACAGAGTACAATTGTGTGGCTGTTACCATTTGAAACATAAAGAGGGTAAAGAATGTGAGTGTAGAAAGCAATTGTCTGGAAGGCAAGAGTTATTGTTAACAGTTATTGTGCATTACTTCATTGTATCATCTTTGTTCAATGAATGTTTTAAAGGTTGCCATAAGTATTAAAAAATACAGCGTATGTAGGCTGTAAGGTTCAGCCACATTTTTAGCAATCTTCATTCTGTGTGTAAGATGTGTGAACAGGTATCTCTAAATTTTTTACAAAATCTTGACTGATATATGCATCAAGGATCAGTTCTAAGTAAGTAAATAAAAGTAAAACTTATTTGTAAGATTTTTTTTGGTCTGATAAGCCTGTTTGAACTGTAATTCTCATTTGCAGGAATGCTTAACTTATAATTGACTAGCCATTACTGCTAAAGGAGCACTTCACAAGGCATTAGCTAGACAAAATTCTTTTAATCCACCTAATTCTACTGATCAGGTGTGTGCAGGTCATCATGAAGGAACAGACCCCATGTTTATCTCCACAGAAATTTGAGCAAATTGAGTGATTCAAAAAGGATAATGAATTGAGAGCTAATTAATATATTCCATGTGACCAGAAGTGATCTTCTGCAGCTTATAAGTAGGATGAAAGTTTACAAAACTTCCATCATGCTAGGGAAGACTGCCTTGCTTCCCAAGTGCTGCTGAAGAAAGTGCTAGTTTAATTTAGGACTACATACGATAGTGTTTGAAATTTTTCACTGTATGTATTACTCAATACAACTACTCATCCATAGTATATTCTATTTTTAAATATCTGCAATGAATGTTGTGTACCTGCAGTGTTTCAATAAGTTCTATGTAAGTCATTTGAAACTGCTTCATGGGGTAGGGTGACACATACATTAGTGTATTTATAGTTCTTTAGTATTACTATAATGTTAGAAAAATATGTATTAATGTGTGTATGCTTAATGCTAATTAATAATCAAAAGAATTAACACGTTTTTCATTCTATTTTACATGCACTGTGTTATATATAAATTGAGTTTTATATGAGACTGAAAAAGATGCTTTTTGAAAACTGCAGTATGCTTTCTGAAACTTGCAAGATGCCCTCTGACCTAGCAATTGCTAGCACAGCAATATTCATGTTTATGCCTTTTGGAAATGTACTTGAGAAGCAGGTGCTTATCTGCTAGGTCAGGAACGAATGAATGAACAATGCTATATTCTGTAAATGTAATGATTTTAAACAATCAGCTCTGTTGGAAGCATGATCCACCTCCATTATACCCAGCTGTTTCTACAGCATCAAAACTGTTTGTTAGGGATCCTATCGAGACAAGGTCTCGAACACGCGACTTGAGAAGGGAGATTGAACTATATGAAATAAATAGAAAATCACGAGCTATGAGTGAGGAAGAGATATGTCCACTCATAGAAGTACCAAATCCTCAGGCAGGACAGGCAGGACAGGATCCGACTCTTTTAGTTTATAGACCATGGATGCCGGAGGATGTCCGGAAAGTCACGGAGGGAATTCCCCATCCGAAAGTGAATTTTAGAAAATTTTTAGAAGACTTACAGGGTATGAGATTAAGTTACCATTTGAACGGAGAAGAAGTAGAAAAAGTAGTTAGACAAATTGTAGGTCCAGATTGGCACATGATCAGTGGCGACTGGAATCCCGTGGCCTTAGAGCTTAGACCACTCCCACATACTAACACAGAATTAGATGGCAGAGTAAAGGGTCTGACAGACCGAATCTCTGAAAATTGGAAGCCTAGGGCTGATTGGACTTGCATTAATCAGGGCATTCAACAAGAAGGTGAAATGGTTGATAGATATTATGCTAGATTATTAGAGTGTTTTAATAACCACTGCAGAATACAGATACCACAAAATCAGACACATGATTCCCCTTATGAGCAGCAGCTGAAGAATGCATTCTTGAAAGGTAGTATAACTCCCATTAGCAGTTTTATTATGAAGCACATGGTAGATCATCGTACAAGTAGATTACAGCCATTACTTGAATATGCAAGACATGCAGAAAGACATTTTAATAGTAAAACGAAAAAGAAAACCCAAGTATTTTCAGCAGAAGATGGGTCAGAAGTTTTTGTAGTACAAACTGGAAGAAAGGGTAAGAAAAATACCCAGGGAAATAAACAATCTGATAAGTGATCAGAGGATTTTGAAGAAAAGAAAAGGGGTGAATGTTTTAAATGCGGGAAAAAGGGACATTTAGCAAGGGATTGCAGGCTAAATAAGAAGGTGACTACAGAAAATAAGGAGGATGAGGAATGACTATATGATAGTCAGGAATCATTGAATGAGAATGAACGAGAAAGGACAAGTGCAAATGTGATAGCAAGGGTAGAGGACGTGACAGAAGGGGTAGAGGATGTACACGAATTTGTAGATGTTGAAGAAAATGAAATTTTAGACTTAGCATTATTGAGCCTAGAGCTCTACTTAGCAGACACAAAACCGGAAGTTACGCTTCTAGTAGAGGGGAGGGAAGTCAAATTTTTGTGTGACTCAGGGGCATCATGGACCCTGATACATCCTTCCAAATTACCGGAAGACTCAGAATCACCAGATTATATACTGGTAAAAGCAGCTAATGGACAGCTGTATCGGGAGCCACTCTCCCATGACATAGCAATAACAGACCCCATTTCAGGAATGACCCAGAAAAGTAAAATTGTGGTTTCTGCAAAATGCCCAGTAAATCTTTTGGGTAGAGACTTAATGCAGATATTTGGCACAGCCGTAGTTCCAACCATGCAGGGTATGGAGGCACAGCGACAAATGGATACTTTTGTAGTGCGACCGGAGGGTGAGACATATTATTGCTACAGCCAGGACTTGGTTACGACTGGTCCAGGGGTAGTAACCGAAGAACTGATGAATGTAGCCATCAGTAAATCCCCCTCCCTCGACATTGACAAAACATTTGTTGCATTGTACTCTATATTACTGTAATAGACCAGGACCTGATAAAGAATACGAACAGGAATTGTTTCAAAACCATGCAAACAGGCTAGTGTTACGAAACTTGTACTGGGACACAGAAGGAAACAGTGTAATAAGCTGTTCATTGCCCCAGGAACTTTTAGCACTTTATAAATCTAATTGATTGCCACATGTTAGCTTAACTAAGAATAGAAGTTTGAAATGGGCAGACTTGGGAGAAAAAGTCACAAGGTGGGAAAAGCAGACAGAATTAGAACTCTCCGAACAAGGAGTACAGAAGCAGAAATTGAATTGGATAACACAGACACACCCAGCTGTGCACTCACAGGCTAGTGAGAATAGCTGAGTATTAGTCTTATTGGAAGAAGAGGAAAAAGCCTTGCGAGACATACCAGAGACTCTCTGGTCAACAGGGAAATCAGATGTAGGGCTTATTCGAACAGCAGGACCAGTTACTATTACGCCAAAATCAGCATTTAGACCTCAGAAAAGACAGTATCCCTTGAGAAAGGATGCAGAGATAGGGATCAAACCTATAATAGCAACATTACTTAAGGAAGGAGTCTTAATAGAATCTCCCGATTCACCATGTAAAGCACCCTTATTTCCTGTCAGGAAAGCAAACGGGGAATGGCGTATGGTCCAAGATTTACAGGCTGTAAATAATGCAGTTATACCCAGGGCACCAACGGTGCCAGATCCGCACACTTTACTGAATGATTTAAAGCCTCAGCAAAAGTATTTCTCTGTGGTAGATATTAGTAATGCATTTTTCTCAATACCGATACACCCCGACAGCCAATATTGGTTTGCATTTACATTTCAGGGGAAACGGTATACATATACGAGATTACCACAGGGATATTGTGAAAGTCCAACAATATTTGCACAAGAAATGGCAAGCAACTTGGCGGGATTTATCCCACCGAAAGGTAGTCAGATTTTACTTTATGTAGACGACGTTCTGTTGGCAGCCCCCACCCAGCAAGAATGTAGAGAGGATACCATAGCATTATTACAGTTTTTAGCTACTCAAGGACACAAAGTAAATAAAAACAAACTACAACTTTGGAGAAAACAAGATAAGTACCTAGGATATGTAATATCCAAAGAAGGTAGAATATTAGATGAAGATAGAAAAACAGCAATATTACAAGCATCTAGACCAACTACCAAGAAGGAAATGATGTCCTTCCTGGGAACTACTAACTTTTGTCAGAGTTGGATACCAAATTATGCTTTGGAATCTGCTCCACTGACTAATTTGATATTCAAGAAGCCGATGGCAGCACAGGATTTATTACAATGGACACCAGAAGCAGAAGCAGCTTTCTGTAAGCTGAAACAACTGATAGCATCATCCTTAGTTTTAGGATTACCGAACTATCATAAGCAATTTTTCCATATTGTAGACTGTAAGCAAGGTTATATGACATCAGTGTTGACACAGCAACATGGGGACAAACAACGCCCCATAGCTTACTATTCATCACAGTTAGACCCAGTGGCATGATCTCTGCCCCACTGTGTACAAGCAGTAGTTGCAGCTGCAATGGCAGTGCAGGTTTCGGCCTCAGTAGTGTTGTTCCACCCTCTCACATTGAGAGTGCCTCATGCAGTCGCAATTATTTTACTGCAAGAAAAAGTATCATATCTTTCTCCTGCTAGACATCTTTCCTGTATAACTATACTGTTGAGCCAACCTCATATGACAATTGAACAATGCACAACTTTGAATCCGTCAACCTTGCTCCCAACTCCTGCGGATGGCAAACCGCACTGCTGCCTGCAGGAGATTGAGCAAAAGACATTACCTAGACAAGATCTTACAGATGTTCCCTTGGATGATGCCGAGTTGACATACTATGTGGATGGCTCGTGCAGGAGGGGTCCTACAGGACAGATTCTAGTGGGGTATGCAGTCGTTTCTGATACCGAGATTTTAGAAGCAAAATCTTTACCACACAACTTATCTGCACAAGCAGCAGAATTGATTGCCTTGACAAGGGCATGTACCTTAGCTGGAGGTAAGAAAGTGAATATTTTTACTGACAGTCAGTATGCTTTTTCTACTGTACATGTTTTTGCGCAGCAGTGGAAAAATAGAGGAATGATAACATCTACTGGTAAACCAATTAATCATGCGCAATTTATTTTAGATTTATTAGACTCTATTCAGTTACCTCAAAAAGTAGCTATTTGCAAATGTGTAGCTCATACCAAGCAACAGGATAGAATTTCAAAAGGTAATGCGCGGGCTGATACAGCTGCAAAACAGGCAGCTTCAGCCTCAGAAGCTTTTCTTTTGAGTGAGGAATTACAACCCTCTGAGATTTTAGATTTAGAAATGTTGAAAACAATGCAGGCACTTACTACAAATGTAGAAAAATAGAAGTGGATAAAACGAGGAGCAATCCTTGAAAAGGGACTGTACATCTCCAAGGAAAAGAAACCAATTTTGCCATCTAATTTGTTTAGATATGCAGCTTTGTTGAGCCATGGGCAGAGCCATGTCTCAACAGGGGAGATGGTACAGTTAGTGACTCGAGTGTTTACAACGTATGGATTTACAAACTACACAAAAAATTTTTGTGCAGCATGCCATGTTTGTAACAAGCATCATGCACAAGGGGCATTGAAGCCTAAGCAAGGGAGTTTCCCTACACCACCGTATCCGTTCCATACTATTTGTATGGATTTCATAGAACTGAATAAATGTGAGAATAAAAAGTATTGCCTTATCATTATAGATATATTTTAAAAATGGGTGGAAGCTTTTCCAACTAAAAATCCAGATGCAGCTACTGTTGCAAAGGTCCTTGTTAAAGAAATTATACCCAGATTTGGCATACCGGAAAAGATTTATAGTGATAATGGTACACATTTCGTGAACCAAACAGTGCAACAACTTAGTCGCTATTTCAGAATATCGTTAAAAAATCACTGTGCTTACCACCCCCAATCTGCAGGATTAGTAGAGAGGCATAATGGGGTGTTGAAGAATAAGCTTAGGAAATTGATGAGTGAGACACAGAACTGGGTGCACTGTTTGCCTCTAGCACTGTTGAGCATGAGAACTGTTCCAAATGCAAAGGGATTAACTCCTTTTGAAACTTTGTTTGGGAGGGCATATTATACACCTCAGTGGAAACCTCTCATGTCTGCAGAGCAAGAGGCTGACAGTTCACTTGCAGGGTATATGAGACGATTTTTGAATAACAAACTTTTGCAGTTAAATTCTGTTTCAGATAAAGAGCAACTGGAATCGGAAGCACCAGTAGCCCCAGGCACCTGGGTCTGGGTGAAGATTGTGAAGAAAAAGAACTGGAGTTCTCCGAAGTGGGAAGGACCGTACCAGGTACTACTGTCGACACCCACTGCAGTCAAGATCGCGGAGCGAGCTTCCTGGATTCATTTGACGCACTGTAAACTGGTTAAGAACTTTGAATTGGACAAAAACTTTGTTACTGTTGTACAACGAGAACATAATGGCCAGGTACAGAGTGAATAGAGACATTGAGCAACCTCAGAAAACTTGCATGATCATTTTGATAGCTATGCTAATCACATTGTTCTTTTTGTTGTGGCCACTCCTTTTTCCTGCCACAAAAGTTGAACTGATTAAACGTAATGAGCCAAACATAGACTGGCATCCGAACTTTAACACTTATCAGGCAATTACACGTGTATATGCTGAGACTTTTAATGGTTCGAACTGCTGGGTCTGCACAGCCATACCAACAGCATACGCGGGCTTATTGATGTCTGCTATCCCCCTGGGGGTCAATGAGACCTGGGAAAATCTGTTTTTTGACACAGTTGCTATTAAAGCATATGATAAGGTAGCACTGTATTTGCCTGTAACACAAAAAGGAATTGTATGTTTTTACAAAAATGATACCATCCAAGTGGGATGGAGCAAGTGTAATGTCACCGTACAGTATAAATGTTATACAAAAGCAAATGATTTAGGTGGATCTTGTAGTACAGATTATAACTCATTTCTTAAATCTATGCATAAGACTCTTGATCAGGTACAACGTAATCCTGTACTTTTTAAACAGTTATCTGTAATAGATAGGAAAATGTTTCATGCATGGCAGTCATTTCGTAACAAAGTAACAACTAAAGTAGAGGACTGTTATTTTGTGTGTGGTAAAAAAGTATATAAATGGTTACCTGAGAATTGGTCTGGCAGTTGTTTTTTGGGATACCTGGTCCCAGCCATACGACACACTGCAGTTTTGCCTCAGGGAAATATTCAAAATACCCGAGATGTAACCAAAAAGACTGTTAAGAAACCTGAGAATCCAGTGGGACAGATCAAAGCAGGCTGGAAAGACCATCGTGATGTGGGAACCAAACTTGCGCACATGGACTTGAGTGATGCTGTCATATTGTGGGCAGGCATATTACCTGCATATGGTGCAGTTAAATCAATTTGGGAGCTGCGGAAACTGTCTAAACTTCTCGAAGTAATGAGTAATGCGACTTTTTCTGCTCTTGAACTGATAACTGATGAACTGAATGCCATGAGAAATGTAGTACTCCAAAACCGAATGGCTCTTGACTTCACCCTAGCGGCGAGAGGTGGGATGTGCACTTTAATCAAAGAAGAATGCTGTGCATTTATTCCTGATCATCAGCATGAGATTAACGATCATCTCGAGGTGATTTAGCAAGTGTCGGCCATGACCAAACCAGGCCCAAACCCTCTGACAGACTTTTTCCGGAATATATTTGGGGGGTGGAGTTCCATCCTAATGAACATATTGATTGCCATTGGGGTGGGATTACTCCTAATAGGAGTTTGTGTTTGTTGTGGAATCCCCTGCATGAAGAAATTAATCAAAGAATTCATAGACATATCAGTATCTGAGACTATGTATCAAAGTACTGAATTTGAAGAGCTGCTAGAATGTGAAACACTTTCATAAAAGTTTAAACTGAATGACTTTCTTAACTGCAAATCCTGATTGGAAGAGGTTAGGAAAAGAAGCAAACTGTTTATTCTTTTTTGAAAATAGAATTAAAAAGTATTAACAGGAGGGAAATGTTAGAAAAAGTAAATACCAGGCTGTGTGCATTTGTTAATTATGGAACAAGAGCGTGCTATCTATTCTTTTTAATATCCTATAGGTATGTACTTGTTAGAGACACACAAATGCTGCAAAGCTGCTAGTTATTGCATATTCATTAGTATATTTCTGACTGCAGTGTTATAAATATATGGTGTGGACCACTTGAGTTGAGAATATGTCTCTATATTGGGCATGTTCTTTGTTTGAACGTTGTATATTATCTATAATATGATATGGAGTACCCTCACTAAATTCAAAGAAGCCACAATAGAAACAAATATTTATTAAAAATAGAGAATAGAAGGATGAAGAGAAAAATGAAGGAAAATGGTCGATGGTCATATAAGGTTATCTTTTCCTGTGTATGTAGAAGAGTTGACAGTAATAAGTACCAAACAATTGTGTTATAGCATATTTAAAGCCTACTTTGCTTCTCATATTTTCCAACCTTACAGTTATAACGCTGCAGAGAAATCCTGTAATATCATAAGGAGTATGAGTTGCTATTTGACATATGACATATGTGGTACACTAGCGATGAAATATGCCAGTGGCACTAATAAATATATAGGAATTGCTAAAATATAGTCTTAAACTATATAATATCAATGCCAAAAACAAATTAGTAGCATTCATACCACTAAAATATGACTTTTTGAATTAAAAGAAAACTATAAGATTACCGATAAATGACAATACAAATGTAATGTTATATTCATTGTTACGGATACTTTCTGATTTAATCAACTTGTGGCATGGTTAACTGATGCATATAATGCTTAACATTTTTTTTTTTTATGTATGTATGCATACATGTGTGTATGTATGTATGTGTGTGTATATATATATATATATATATATATATATATATATATATATATATATATATATATATATATATATGTGTGTGTGTGTGTGTGTGTGTGTGTGTGTATGTGTATGTATGTATGTGTGTATATATATATATATATATATATATATATATATATATATGTGTGTGTGTGTGTGTGTGTGTGTGTGTGTGTGTGTATGTGTATGTATGTATATGTATATATATATGTATATATATATATATATATATATATATATATATATATATAGGTGAACCATTACAATAAATTTGATACCTATGAATGCCACTCACACTATAAGGGAGATAGACAGCAAGCATATTAATTTTAAGATGCATAACCGTTATTGCTACACAAAAGATATATTAAAATAAAAAAATTTCCTTTACAATTTAAACAAAACCAAATAGTTAAGTATTAAATCTATGTATAGTTATGTTGCCTTAGTGTTTTATAAAATATTAAAAATAGATAAAGACTGTATTTAAGTAATCTGTAAAGACAGATACATGTATACTTAAAAGATATATAAGATACTTTTCATTATAAAACTACCATATGGCGGGGCGGATGCTGAAATGCAGACTTAGAGAGATCGCTTGAATGATTAGATCATTCGAGGATGAGAGGTTTTTTCTCATGGAGGGGTTTGGTGGTTGTTTATCTTATATTGTTCTTAGTTATGATCTTGTAATTTACTTTTATTGGGTGTCTATAATCTATTGTAATACTGTTGGAAGAAGAAAGAACAAGTCATTCTCTTCATGTGCACACATCTACACATTGTTACGAGTATATGAATATGGATAAAAGCAAAGCTAATATAAATCCAATTGTAAAATGTATATCTCTTAATGTAAATGGTTTAAATAATAGCTGCAAAGGGAAGTCTTTATAGATATTTAAAGCTATGTGAAGCAACTAGTATTTTTACAGGAAACACACCTTACACAGGAAGACATAAATAAAATAAACAATAAAAATTATACAATACTAGTAAGTTCCACCTATAATCAGAAGTGAAGGGGAGTAGCAATTCTGTGGAAAAACACTACTTTAATGCCTAAAATCATAAACACATTCCATGACAACTCAGGAATGTTTTGTCTAGTGACAATATCTATCAATGAAATGATATATACATTAATGAATATTTATTTGATACCAGGACTAGGTATTAGAGTGGCCAAACAACACTTAGAAGACATTGTACAATATACCAAAGGCAATTTAATCATAGCTGGAGATTTCAATTGCATTATAAAAGAAACTGACACAAATACTAAAACTACACGTAACAGATCACCTTTAACAAAATTGTTATCTGAGTTTGTTGAAACTTTTAATATAGTTGACATAAATGAGTATGCTATCCCAGATTCACTATTCTTTACACATTTTTCCCATAAACATAATACATACTCTAGAATAGATAGAGTGTACATAACAAAGGATTTAACCTCTAAATTAAATAAAGTCAAGACAATTTCATGTCCATTTTCGGACCATAACACTATAACGTTTGAGATAGACTTATGTTTCAAGAGAAGGATATCAGTAACAAGAATACAATCTTACATAACAAATCTCAAAGATTTTAAGGAATTTTATATTAATGAGACACAAACATTCCTAGATATCAGTCTTACAAAAGATGTATCTGAAATATATATATGGGATGCATTGAAAGCATACCTATATGGAAGAGCAGTGGGATGGTATAAAAATAAACAAAAACAGTGGAATAAGGAATTAATGGAATTACAGTCAAAAGTAGATAATTTAAAGCTTGATATTCAAAATGGAAACATCAACTTAATAAAAGAACTAGAAGATACTAATAAAAAATACTCAGAGACGCTACACCACCAAACAATGATCAACTTAGAAAAAAATAAACTATGTTACTATTCAATGAACCCTAAAAACCAACGAAGAATAGCAAATAGGACTAAAAAGATTATTAAAACAAATCAAATCAAGGAAATACATAATATAGAAACCAAAAAGAAAGTATCTGATTTAGAAGGAATACTAGAAGCTTTTAAGCTATTTTTTCATAAACTTAATAATCAAAATGAGAAAACAGAAACACATTCAGCATTGAAAGCTTTTCTCAAAAACAATGTTAAAGTTAGGTTATTAGAGGAGCAGGTACAACTAACAGATAAACAAATAACAATGACAGAACTTAAAGCTGAAGTAAATAAGCTAAAATTAAACAAAGCTCCAGGTATAGATAATATCACCCCAGAAATGTTTAAATTACTATCAAATGAGGCTTTGCTGTTGTTATTGAATGTCTTTACATCAGTTAAAAATGGTAAAGACATTCCTCCTTCTTGGAAGTACACATTAATATCACCAATTCTGAAACAAAATAAAGATCCCAGTGAATGTTCATCATACAGACCCATTTCACTTCTTAATATAGATTATAAAATTTTTATGGCAATACATGCTGCTCGAATAAAACAATTACTACCACTTTTGATAGAGGAGGATCAAACAGGTTTTATAAAAGATAGGAACACTTATGACAACATTAAAAATTATTTCCTTAATTGATTATATAAATGCCACAAAAACAAAATGAATGTTATTAGCTTAGACATAAATAGCGCATTTGATTCAGTGAACTGGGATTATCTGTGGTTAGTTTTAGAAGAATATGGCTTCTCAAACAACTTCACTTTGTTAATAAAATCATTATATGAAAAATCATTGGCTTATATAAAACTGGGATCTTGTCTGTCTAAATCTATTAAAATAACTAAGGGCACAAAACAAGGCTGCCCTCTTTCTTCGTTATTGTTTGCGCTAGTCATTGAACCCTTAGCAAATAATATACGTATGGATAAAAATATTGAAGGAATACAACTAGACAACAGCCTAGAGCTTAAAATTCAACTTTTTGCTGATGATATTTTAATTACCTTAAAAAATAATAACAGTTTAAAAGCATTATGGGACTCAATTCAAAACTTTCAAAACTTTTCAAGTCTTAAATTTAATGAGAACAAAACAAATGTACTGCTTATAAATACTAATAAAAAAGATCTAAATAAAAAATACCATAAATATATCTCTACCGATAATATAATTAAATACTTGGGAATTATAATAACTAACAACCTAGATACTACAATTGAAACAAATTATAAAGAGACCTTAAATAATATTAAAAATCTAATACAAAGATGGAATAAATTCTTCTTTTCAATGGAAGAAAGGCTTTATATAATTAAAATGATCATATTTCCAATTATTCTTTATGTCATACAAACTTGTTCTTTGCCACCAGCTAAATTGCACCTAAAACAATTAAATGATTTAATGGTAAGATTCCTATGGTATCCAAAAAACCAAGGATAGCTATGAAGTATCATCTAGATGATTGGGATATAGGTGGCATAGGTTTACCAGACATAGAAATATATTTGCATTCATCCATTATTAAAACAATATCATTATGGCTAAATACAAAATATACATCAAAATGGAAGCTAGTTCATGAGAGAATCTGGTTAAAATCAGGATTTGTAGTAGCAAATAAGTATACAGATTTCATACCAAACAATTTTCTATGGCTGATGAAGGAATATATGATGATACATAAGAATAAAAATATAAGTTCCAAATACATTACTTATACATTAACAATTTTCCAAAATCTTATTAATAGCAATCCTGATATTAAAGCATGGTCATTTCTTTTATATCCAGTAGCTTACACACAAGGTAATATAATAACATTTAATATGGAAGTAGTCAACATGCTTAAAGAAAAGGGATTAATATATTGGCATCAATTGCTAAACTCTGGAAAACCTCTGACAATAGACCAGATTAAACAGAAATTAAATATGGAAGATAGTTCGTGGTTACATGTACAAGAATTCAGACAGTATATATTAAGCAAACAAGAAACAATGCAACCATCAATAAGACAAAATATTCCTAACCTTATAGAACATATAATATTACTAACGAATCAACCTATTACTGGAAAGGGATACTTATCATCTATTTATAAAACAAACAAAAAAATAAAAATGCATAATAATGACAAAATATGGAATTATTATAGATCAGTTAATGGGCATGTGCCAAATGACAGAGATAAAAAACTAATTCTTCTCTCTCCAAAGCAGACATCACTTTCATTACATTGGAGACTTTTTACATGGCAATTCATACACATATCTTATGTAACCCCTCATAAAATGGAACTTATGTTTAAGAAAAATATTGGCTGCTGGAGATGTGATTTATCAATAAAAGCAGACTGGCAACATATGTTCTACGAATGCCATTTGATTAAACCATATTGGGATAAAATAAATTATTTTCTGAAAATGGTATTCAATGATAAATTCCAGATTTCCAAATCTATTATTTTGTTTAATGCACTTGTACCCGACTGTGTGCCAAGAACAAAATATGTAATCTTATGGACTCTCCTAGCTATTGCAAGGAAGAACATTACATCAAACTGGAAATCCAAAGCTTCTCCAACTTTTAAGCAATTCATGAATATGGTGTCAGCAGTATCACAATTGGAAATGAACACTATTAAAGGAAGAACTGGAAGAACTACATCATTATACGTAGCATGGCAAAAAGTAACTGAAATACTGGAGAATAATGACTGCAGCAGATTATAAACAGGAAACAATTGTATAGAAAGTCAATTATATGTCAACAACAGACACCCTTGTAAATACTTTATTTTGGTTTTAATGTTTGATATCTGTTTAGAGGTTTTAGCCTACCTTTTTAAATAATTTGTAAATACTTCATTGTCATAAATAACCTGCATTCATGTTTTCTTGTTTTTGGAAATGAATAAAAATATTTAAAAAAAAAAAAGAAAAATATGTATTAATGTGTGTATGCTTACTGCTAATTAATAATCAAAAGAATTAACACGTTTTTCATTCTATTTTACATGCACTGTGTTATATATAAATTGAGTTTTATATGAGACTGAAAAATATGCCTTTTGAAAACTGCAGTATGCTTTCTGAAACTTGCAAGATGCCCTCTGACCTAGCAATTGCTAGCACAGCAATATTCATGTTTATGCCTTTTGGAAATGTATTTGAGAAGCAGGTGCTTATCTGCTAGGTCAGGAACGAATGAATGAACAATGCTATATTCTGTAAATGTAATGATTTTAAACAATCAGCTCTGTTGGAAGCATGAGAACATGTGCAGCTGCAGAAGCTTAGAGATAAAGTAGACAAAGGATTATTAGAGAAATGAACTGTTAGCATTGTGCTTGAATTAGCCATAGTACCTTGAATGGTAACATAACATGTATCTAACTGGTAATAATCAAGGCCATGTTGTTTTCCTCAGGAAGTTTCTCACAAAAATTGTTAAATCAGCAGAAATTCATGGGAATGATGGTCAACAAATGATGATGAAAAGGCTGGTAATCTGTTATGTCAGCTTGGTAGGCCATGTCTAGTTAGAGAATGTATAAAAATGAAAGTATTTCCTGTTTCTAATTAGACAAACTCTGTAATAACACGTTTTTGTCTCCTTGCTGCAAGATTAAAGTGCCTTAACCTGAACCTACCGTGTTTTGATAATTTTTAAAGTATATTTTTCCTTTGACATATAACATGTTTTAAAAGTTTAGACTGCCACTAACTTGACTGAGTTTTCTAAGTTTTTGTTACATTAAACATTGTTTTGATTTATTTTTATTTATTTATTATGTGTTTACTGGGAAAGTCTGAATGGGCCAGAGCCCATATTCAGTGGAGGCCCAGGGAGAAACATTCCAGATGCATGTCTTTGAAATATAGGAGGAGACCAGAGCACCTGGAGGAAACCCAAGCAAATGCAAGGAGGACATGCAGACTCCACACAGAAGGCACCCCAGCTGAGAATCGAACCGGAGAACCTCTTGCTGTGAGATGACAATGCTAACTGCCACACCACTGCTTATAATGTAG
Source organism: Protopterus annectens (assembly GCF_019279795.1). NCBI lineage: Eukaryota > Metazoa > Chordata > Ceratodontiformes > Protopteridae > Protopterus > Protopterus annectens. Next base: position 928,167,579 of record NC_056732.1, on the reverse strand, counting down.
GTTTATGTTCTTGTATCTGCTATTGTTCATTGTCTTCTTTAGTTTATTCATCTTTTTTGGTGGGGGTATGTATATGGGATATTACAGTGTTTGCATTGCTGTTTACACTGTTGTTTCTACGACGCTACTCACTAAATGCATACTCATATATGTTCCCACATAAGTATAGTCTGCACTCCCCATGTGTGTTACATTTGTTTCTGATATCTGTTTTTTTTTAATTCCGACAGAGATATAGTTCTAAAATCTGATGGGTTCATCCTGAAGGAAGGGTCCTCTATCAGATGCTGAGAATGAGGTGATAATACAGGCCCTCCATCTCCATGATGGATGGCTCCATGATACAGGTGCCTCCAAAAGGCCCTTCCATGACCGTGCCTATTGAGAGGTGGGTAGCAATGTCAATGCTGTTGGCAGATAGGGCTAGGTATGACATATGGTTGGACAGAAGCACTACTAAATCCAGAAAACCCAAACTACCGACTCCCAAAGTCCCGAGACCAAATACCCAAAACACTAAAATATCGAAACATCAAAAACGCAAAATTCAAACTACCAAAAACTACACTCACTATACACCACACACATATACATACACACACCATCCCCCAGAACACAAACACACAAACCTAAACTACTGACAAGCAGGGGGCAAGCCCCCCTGCACCCCCCATGTGGGGGGCTGTGCCCCCACACCCCCCTACTTAAATATTCTAACTCCAAGGTCACACTATATACACAAACACACGAAACACCACCACACGCCTACATTCCCCTCGCACACACACATCACAGTCACAACACACACTCACACTTAACCCTAACCAACACATTTAAAACATAGATACTTACTTGACCTTCCACCATACCGCAACACCAGAAGCGGAAATGTCAAACTCCCGATGATAGGAATTTTGAAATTTGCACTTCTGGTTTTCAGTAATTAGGGGTTTCGGCTATATAGTCTCGAAAGTTTGAAATTCGGTATTTCAAACTTTCGAGATTATGTAGTGATCCCGGTTGAACACAGGGCCACTGACATGATTAAAAAAGCTACTCACAGAGCAAACCCTGTGGCATGAGAGCAAAGGGCCACTGGTGGTGATGCGTCTACTGAGCCACCATTCACTGAGATGGAGGAATTCATTGTCAACTATTAGGCATCCAGGCAGCTCAAAAAATGTTCCACAGTGTGGTGCTGGATGTTGGAGTAAAGATGGAGCAGATCCAAAGGATGTCCATTTCATACCCCAGCTATACCACTCACATATTTCTCACAGCCACCTCTACAACTGATAGTCACTTGTATGCTTATAATACTTCTATCCACTACTGTCGCTGGCTACATCTATGGCATTGAGGTACAATGACCACCTGCACATGGTATGGTCATACTTTGTATTACTTATTGTATAACCCACCGAGATTATAGCATTTGCATGTTTGTTTGAGTTACTTTAGCTTAGGTATCATATCATGTTTATTTATTTATTTATTTATTTATTTTGGTGCATTTACTAATGAAGCATTGTCTGGCATGAGCACTGTGGACCTCTCTCCATCTGATGTTGGAGGAAGGTTATCCTCTAATGATGATGGCAGTAAGGAACAGTCAGTATACTTATGCATACCCATGATACAGAACTTTGTGAAGGTGGCCAGGTTGATGGAGACACAGTTGATCAGGTGAGTAGCTTAGCTCCAGCTGCAGACATGGCAGAATCTCTTCCTAGTCTTCGTGTGGTGAGGGACCACAGAAGGGTTTCTGTAAATTTGCGCAGAGAAGGTGTGCTTACTACCCTCTCCCTGAGTTTAGTGTGTTAGCAGCTGCTACACAATATATGTGCAAGGCCATCATGGGCACAGGCAAGAGATCATTAGACTACTGCATGTTGTGCGTTCTGATATACAGAACTGAATAAATCATGTATGTGACTCCTTGGACATTATGAATGGCATAATAGACCATGCAGTGTCTGTTTTGGAATGGGGAGGGATAGCATCCATGTGGCCATTCTGCCTTTACATCATCAAATGTCAGCTAATGTGGTCATGAATGTGCCAGATCCTATGCCAGCTGTGGTAGGACTTCCACTGCTACATCAGTGGTAGATGCATCCACATCCAGACATGGTCATCCACATGGGCATGGCCATGGGCGTAGTCATGCTGCTAGCTCATGCAATAGAGATTTTTCATGTGTAGCCAGGATTGTGGAAATAAAAGTGCAATTCCTGGCAGAGGTAGTTAACATGATTGAGGGAATCCATAAAGAAACTGATTGTTTGCCACGCATGGTTCACACCTGTCCCAGATGCCAGGGTGTAGTGCCGGCACAAATACTGTGGCTGTGCCCTTGCAGACCCACATACACTACACTTCCCATTGACCATGACAACTCACACACTTCAAAATGAACTTCATCACTTCTGGATATACTGGCCCTGAGCATACATAATTGGTATTAAATCATTGCTCACACTCACACATTTCTTCTGTGTAAGACTTTCCCTTCTGTATCCCCACCCCTAATCTGTACAGATGATGATGATGTTACCCTGCCTTTTTCACAGTCCATGAGTTAGGGTTGTCTATGTCTGATGCACAGATTGGCCAGCTAATGCATGATTAGTGAAAAACCTTGTTTTTGTTTGCATGTGTAATCATTTTTATTTTGTTTAGTATGCTTACCTTCTGTATCTGTAGTAGCAGTAGTAGTCTTTCTGTAGGATATCTTGCTCACCTACTTGTGCAGATAATTCTGAGAGGGCACTGCCTTCTGGAGGGGTGTCTTGTTTGGCTGCTTATGTCTGATGCACATAGTGAGCAAGCAATGCATGGTTTAGGTAAAAATGATTCTTTTTACTATAGATCTGCAAATCATTATTTGTGTATCTATTCATTTGCTTCCATTCTGTACTCATAGTTGTGTAGATAACTTGCTCATCCTACTTTGCATATGATGCTTGGATTGCCCTACCCCATGTGGGGTTATTTGAATTTGACAGAGGCTGATAATGCATGATGCACAGACTGATCATGGAATGCATAGGAAAGCAAACGTTTGTCTTGTTTAAATGCATCATCATTGGTTTCTGTATGTGCTGGATATACCAGTTATTAGGTTATACCTGTACAGGTATTACCGATTTTTAGTTCCTGCTTAATTCTGTTTATGTATTGTGCTATATCTTCATGACATGTTAATCATAATCATTTGCTACTGCTCCTGAGGGTGTCCTAGCCTGGGCTTTCCTATGTCTGACACACACAGTAGCTAAACATTGCATGGGTAAGCAAAGTCTGTTTATTTGTATGCATAAATGTTACTATCTGTATCGGTATAACTCTTTTAGGTCCATAGATGTTCATATGTGTTTACTAGGCTAACGACCACAAGGGCTTTTTAAGCCTGACCATGCATCCCAAATCTCTGGCATGTTCTGATACCCTTGATAAATGTAAGCAGGAGTTTGGGAGATGAAACATTTACAGGTTACATGTGTCCATTAGAGACATAGGTGCCAAACCAGGGATGAATTTCTAGTTTCCCATCCAATTTTCCAAGTTGCACTTGAATTTGGTTAGGGAGGAAATCTGCTTCACATGGATGGTGAGCCTGTTCCATAGATGAGGCAGTCTCTGGGATACATACCCGTCTCTCCAGAAGGACCTATTCATATCGCAGGCAAGGTTTACATCTTTAGAAGAGGTAATTCTGGTGCTATTTGTTTTGTGGATATGCAGGAGGTCCATCAGAGTAGGATTAGACAATGTCCTGAATGCCAGGCATAGATCTCCCCTTTGTTAATTAACTGTTGGATATATGTGCAATTTGCTTTCTCTTAGTTAGTGCCATGGTATATTTTGCCTGCCATCATCTGACATGGTCATCTCTGGCTCCAAGTTCCTCATCTGACCCCCTCAAATGTGTCATTTACCACTGCCTGTGATGCTGGGAACTGCAGTCCCTCTACTGAGACACAATGCTGCAACTGTGATGGCACAAACACTAAGTATTTTTTGGAGAGATGACAGGGTCATATTGCAGGACAATACATAATTATCCACTTAACAGAATCATGATCTGAACAGCCCAAATACATACACACTGAGTGGTATTTTTATTCCATGCATGTGCAGAGTTGTCATTTTCTTCAGCAGAATTGCGTGGGTTTCTCGCAGCAGTCATGAGCCAAGGTTCTAAGGTATTTGTTGCATCCCTCACTAGATGTCCCAGTGGGAGGTGAACCTTTGTAAACCATATGTACAGATATGGTAGTGGAAACTGCCTGGGTGACCTGCACACACATTAAAGATGATACTGTGTGCATTACAAACCATTGGACAGTTGATGGAGTGATAAGCATTTCTGTTCACATGCCTCTTTCCCATTTTACCAAGCTTTTATTTCAATGTGGGTGCTGTCTTTGGCCTCCAGTACCTCAGGAATATGATCTATGGCATTGAAATGCTGTATGTGGGTAATTCTCTCTAGTGGAGTATGTGGAAACCAGATATGCTCCCCAACATATTGAAGAATAGCATTGAGGAACTGGTGGAGTATTCTTGAGGCAGATATCTGCAAAATCTCTACCTTGTCCCCTGCAGGTCACTAAAAAGTCCCTATATTTAAAATATTTAAAGCTACACATATATTGGTATTCACTCAGATGTTTTTTCCATGACTCCCACTGGTCCACAGATGGGTCCTGCACAGGTCTACTGTTTTCTGAATGGTGTCTCAGTCCACTCTGTAGTGGTAAAGTATTTCTATTTTATGTAGGTCATGGTGTTTGAAAAGTGGTTAAAAAACCCTACAGCTTCTAGGGCAACATCTGGCAGCAACACCTTCTATGAGATCCTTTTGCAAATAGAAGTTTACAATGGCTGTATCAACCGCTAGCATTGTCTAAACTTTTCCTGTGGCTGTATTCCAGCAGTGTTGTAATTTAGAGCTAAAGTGAGCACAATGTGTTTGCATGCATTTTATACATTTCTGATTTACTCTCCCATGCATTTTTGCTTTATTTATATGCAGCACAGCTCATTATATGATCATTAGCATACTCTGGTGTTAACCCTTGTTTTATAGCCACCCACAACATATACTGCTGGTTCTTAAATCACAAACCCCTTGCACATTACTGCAGGTGTTCAAGAATCCAGACCACTATGTTATAGAAGCTGTGTTTCTACAAATCTGTCAAAGAACAGAGAAAGGGTAATTACTGGTATTAATGTAAAAAGCAAAAATTAATTTTTCCACAAGTAACAGAGAGCTCAGAACTGACTGCAGTTAAGTTGAAGGATATGAGATTGAAGGGGAGGGGTATTCCTGCAACTAATTTTTAAGTCTTCTCACAATATTCTGATCACAGGTTTGTGCATTCATAGTGGAATGTTTATTTTTGTGGAGACTTGATATGCATTTCTAAGCATTTGTTTGACCTAGTAACACACAGGAAAGTCTGTATATGACAAGATAACTGCTGTCAGTACTCTTGTTGCCCTCATCTTTAGAATGACTGCTGTCTGCCTTTGCATAAGCTTTCAAGATATATTCTTATGCTTCAATTACTAGTGCAAAAGACAACTTACACTGTAAAGACATCACAAAAAATGGAAGGTGAATCTTTTGTACATATCTTTCAACGTAAAGGAAGCACATTTTTTCCTCTGCCATTGGCATGGAGATGAACACGTGCATCTCCTTTTCAGAGAAATGTTATAACAGAAAATCTGTACTACTTTTGTAAAACCTTCTTTTTTTATATTTCTCTTTTCTACAACTACAAAATCATTCACTGTGACATTTAAAAATGTGGCCTTTCATCTTTGTGGGCCATATTATATAAACAATAAGTCCTTATATGAAAGAATGTGAATTAAAAGCTAGTTCAGGGCATTTAAACCATCAGAGATGAAATTTCTATATTCTAGCTTCTACCAGATAGAAAATCATCTCTATCACCCTATTAAGGCTGAGTAAATGTTAACTTCTCATTCCAGAAATGTATTTATTATAAAAGTAGGATTGTGGGAGAGCATTCTGAATAGACTAACATTCCTATAATGCAGAAGAGTAGTGGAAAACAAACATTTAAATGGCTAAGAATCTTGGATGAAGGGATGGAAGTTTGTTTTTCTGTTAACTTGAGCTCTCAGCAGTAAAGAAAAGCATAGTAATAATCCTCTCTGTAGGATAATATAAGCTTTGTTTTTATACAACTAGAGACAAACACACGCACACAGAAATACGAGCATAGGACACACACACACACACACACACACACACTCTTATATATAACACACACACACACACACACACACACACACACACACACACACACACACACACACACACACACACACTCATATATGTACAGATATGCACATACAGACACACACACACACACACAGATACAGTTCAACAGTCTCATATGTCAGAATGCACACACACATGCACATATGCAAACACAGCCACACATTGTGGCATGTGATGAACAACCTATTCAGAAAATATACATTCATATGCCAGAGGAAACTACACGTAATTGGCTGTACTAATTACTTATGGATTTTAAATGTTTTTTTTCTTTCTTTCTTTCTTCTTTTCTTCACTTTGTACCTTAAGTTCTTTGCATGAATATGAATACTAAATATACAAGGCATGAGAACATGGAACAATAGCTGGCTTCTAGTGAAAGGACTGATCTACTAAAAAAGCAAGTACAACTCTTAACATGCTCATTTTCTGCTTTTTGAAGATAATATCAAATAGCCATAAATGGTTATAATTTTTGAAATCATGATGTAGATCACTAAATATTATTAATATCAAAACTTTTTTTTACTACATTTTAGTTTTTCTTTTCATTTTGAATAATATATTTATATCCTAGGCTTGACATTGCATTCAGAACCATGGCAAATGATAGATTAACAAAAGTTTCAAATAATCAGTCAGCATTATCACAATTTATAATGATAGTCATTGCAAATGTTTATAAAATTTTATCTAGCAAAATAAGCTTCCTAGGCTAAGATACTCACAGTGCAGATAGAATTTAATCAAATTGTGGGACCTTTCCAATAAATCTGAGGGTCTGTGAGATAACATGTATTAGTGACTTGTTGAAATGTCTGCATACGTAGTGTAGGCAAGTATTTAGTAAATGATGAACTCTGATTTCTTGTTTTCTTACTGGTACGTTTGCATTCTTAAGCCTCAATGTCATCTAGTATTGATTTTAGTAATTTGATTAAGAGGCACTATTTTTCAAAATTCAGTACTTTATTTTAGGCATTTAAAATAAAAAAATATACATGCCTTTCGAATGAATATTTAGTTATAATATACATGAGAGTGAAGGAAAAGTTTTCAGGTTTAGCCTAAATTGCTGTAAATGGAGTAAAGTCCCATAGTCATTGAAGAGCAATACTTATTCTTCTCAGTCTTACAGGTGACTCTGAGTTGTTATTCAAAGATTTCACCCTTCCAGTATGCACACATGCTCTTAAATAGTAGAGTTAGCTTATATTTAATAGCAAGATGGTAACACAATAATAAAACAAATGTTACTCATTATTCCTGATACAGACTTATGATTATATATTTCTAAAATTTGTACATACATACATTTAAAATCTGCAACGATTTTAAACTTTCAATTACATATGAATGCTTGAATGAGCTTGCAAAGGTATTGTATACAGTTTTATACTGATATGTTATTTAAACAAAGCTATGGTGTACTAATATAGGGCCGGATTCACGAAGGCTTGCACAGAGTCTTAGAGTAGAGTAAGACTCCATGCAGCCATCATGTCCGACGAGCAATCCAGGAACAGCCTGTAGGGACGTGTAAGAGAGCTCCTAAAACAGCTCTTAAACGGACAGGGCTGGGATATGCAAATTACCTCAATTGCAGGCGAAAGGCATGCAAATGAGGTAGATTTGCAATTCAGGAAACCTGAACCTGTCCAAGTAAGAGCAGTGTTATTTGTAGAAATGTACTCAGTTGACAACTGAGTACCGTTCTGCAAATAGCAAAACGGAGCCGTGACAGCTCCAAATAAAGGTTGCATCCAGTGCAGAAAGCATGCCAATGGCCAAATATACGGCCATGTGAAATGTTTCCTGATGCAATATGAAAATAAAATTTTTTTTTCACCGATTTCCAATGTTTAAGCGTAGCGCAGCGCCGCACAAACGAGCTGCGCTCTAAAACCCAGAATACTAAAAATTAAAACCCACAAATGTGGATTTTATTGAAATTGTCAATGTACAATGCATGGGAATGGCAGGCTGAAGACAACATGGCCACTGAGTAGAAATTGCCAAGGGGGAAGCTCAGTCTAAGACATGTAACCAAGCATTAGTAGGCAATCCTATGTAAATGAGCATTAGGATAGTGAATCGCTAGTTTATATAGCAATGAGCACAGTCAGTGGAGTGTAGAAGTAGGATATGGGGAGTAACAGAGTAGAAGATTGGTGACATCATGAGGGGGGTATGTATGAAAGAAGTGAATCTCATTGGAGCAGAGTGGCATGTGTCAGCTGTCATTTACACATCATGGAAAGAGGTGTGTCAACAGGTAGGCTAGGGAAAGGCAAGAAATGGAAGGTGTATGCCGTGGATAACACCAAAGTTTCTTGCTGAGTGGGTATGCGTGTGTGTGTGTGCGTGTAAACCCGAGTAAAACAGAGTGCACGTGTGTAAGCGTGAGTGCGCGCGTTTAAGCTGGAGTAAGCATGTATAAGGCTGTTTAAAGAGTTGTAAGCGCGTTTGCGCTGGTGTGTGCGCGTTTTAACCTGAATAAGCAAGATTTAGTCCATGTAAGCATGTGTGCGTGTGTGTTAGCTAATGTGAGCATGTTTGCGCTTGTGTGCATGGCGCTTCCCCCCCCCCCGAGGAAACAGAAAGGAAAAAGGAAGCACAACAAATAGTAGGAAGCTACCAGGGAGTACTAGCAGAGCTAGCAGGTGAAAACAATCAGAATCAGGCAATTACACAGGCAGTACACTAGCCCAGCCCAGCTTAGCACTTAAAACTCTGCAAACAACAGTCCAGTATGTTTCTCACAACAGACACTGCAGTAAGCTAATATAAGTGAAAACTGAAAAAGCTTTACTGAGACAAAGAAATGTTAGGGGCTGCCATTGCTGATATAAGGAGACATATGCAACATGCTGAGGGTGGTGACAATGGAAATGCTGCTGGACAACCCACAGTGAGGAGACGGAGAAGAGTGTACAGGCCCAGGGTAACCTACCAGGGGCTACATGAGCTGGAGATAGTGGAGCGCTATAGAGTGGACAGAGACCTCCTGAAGCAAATTGTTGAGCTTTGCAGGCCACGCCTCACACACAGAACCAACAGAGGGGAACCTATCCCAGTGGAAACCAAGGTATGTGTTGGCCTAAGAATATTAGCAACAGGTACCTTCCAGAGACCAACTGGTGATATGATGGGGATATCACAGGCATCAGCATCCAGGGTACTACACCAGTTCCTGGATGCCATGTCAGCACATGTCGGTGATCATGTATATTTCCCCAATTCCCATGAGGTATTGGCCAGCAATATGCGTCTCTTCCAGCAAATAGCGGAATACCCTGAGGTAGTGGGTGCAATAGACTGCACGCACATATGCATCAAAGCACCAGCCGGTGAGCGGGGTTGGGTCTACTTCAACCACAAGGGCTTCCTCTCCATCAACTGCCAGGTCATGTGTGATGCTCAGGGCATAATACTGGATGTGTGTGCAGGCTGCCCAGGAAGCTACCATGATTCCCATATCTGGCATCTGCCACAGCTGTACCAGACATTTTTCAACGGGGGCATCCCACATGGTCACCTAGTGGTGGATGCTGGCTATGCACTGGAGCCGTGGCTGATGACACCCATCAGAAACGCACACACACCTGAACAGGAATGCCATAATGAGGCACACGCACAAACATGTAATGTAATAGAGCGTGTGTTTGGGCTGCTCAAGTCATGGTTCCGGTGCCTGGACACATCTGGTGGAGCCTTGCAGTACTCACGAACTACATGTACCCAAATTGTCATGGTATGTGCTATGCTACATAATATGATCCTGCGAAAACAGCTGCAGAAGGACCAGCATAGGCCTGGGCCAAATAGCCCTCCACCATTGCCAAGGCCATCACAGGCAGAGCGTGACTCAGAAGAGGAACAACCTTAGCCTGCCCCAGTAGGCAGAAGGAGGTGTGCCCAGTATGCTTTGGCCTTGGCAAAGAGGTAACACATAGCACATACACTGGCTCAGTAGGAACTCTGTTAATGATACCTCTCTCCGACTCGCACATATAGTAAAAGGGATGCCTAAGTTGACACATCCTGCTTTCAAACATGTATAGGGAGTGTAGTATGTGCATCCGACATAGGCAGCCCTGCAGCACCACCTAAGGCATGATTGCCATGTGTTAAGCAATATAAAGCACTGCTAAACAGAATTTACCACCATGTAGTATATGCAAACAAAATCCCACACATCAACTATCACAACTGTGTTCAATATTCAGTAATATTGGGCAACGTCCAGCAATGTTGGTGAATATTGAGCAATGTCGGACAAGCCTGGTCTAAGTAGGGCATAGCTGAACAAAAGCCAACATGCTCATATTTGCTTAACTGGCCCTTAAGCAGTCTGGTCTGCTCAGTATGAAAATATAAAGCAGTGATGGGCCTCGAACCCAGGATACTGTGCACTATAGCCAAAGTACTGAACCACTAAACCATGACAGTATTGCAGTGGTCAGCTTGTATGAAGGAATGTTGATAAGTCTATGCAAAGTATTTCATGGAAACCCTGCAGGCACAGCATAATCCTTGTCGAGTTATGACACAAAGGTGAGTCCTGCAGTGAGAACAGAACCTGACTTCCAACACACACTGCATAAATGTTAATATCGGTCATGTTACTTTACATCAACAAATGTAGTGGACCTCAGATAGCAACATACTGAAAGGTCACACTGGGCATGCTCACACACTTGAATAAATGAGACAAATGTCAGGCAACAAAACACGGAATGGCAGAACTGGGCATGCTCACACACTTAGGCCATGTCTGAGTACAGCAGTGGGCCACACATATCTGGCAGTTGCATGTGTTAACCCAGGAACCTGTCACTATACAGCAATCCACCCTTTGCACACAGTTATATGACAACAAGCACATATATAATATAGTGGAGCCCTGTCATAACCAAATATGTTCTGCAGATACCGAAGTTGTTCATAGAAACTGGTAAAGCAAAGATGATAAAGACCTGAAAACAGTATCAGCAATAAACATTGTGCATCTTGAACATTAGCATAGGTTCAGAGGTCAATACTAGGCTATCTGCCCTAGGGCATGTACAAGTTTAGCCAGAGTGTGTTTGGCATTCGCAACCCTGTCAGATTACTACACTGTGTGTGTGAATAGTAGGTCACACAAGATAGCCCATGTACGTTTAGGCTAGTGTGCCTCTGTCTAGCAGGGACACAGAAGATATCCCAGGGGTAAACATACGATCACACATACAGTCGTCATGATGTCTCCAGTAGGTGGTCAGTGGGTGGCTCTGCCTATGTGAAAGTGAGATTACATTCTGGAGTGAGTGGAGCCTCTGGGATAAGAATCTGTCCCTCCACAATGTCCTATTAACATCTGTGCTGAGGTATACGTCCTTGGAGTGTGTAGCTCCAAGGGAGTCAGATATCCTGAGGTGGAGCATGTCCAGTAATTCTGGGCTGGGTATATCTGTAAATAACAGGCACACATCATATCTGAATAGATGGTAAGCGACTGAGTAGAGCTGGAGTTACTGCATCTGAACTGTGCAGGGCATCTCTGTGAGTCCCTAGATCTGCTTGGTGAGGAACTTCCATGGCCAGTACAGTTGCTGCAGGTGTCGGGTAAGGTACACCCCAAAGTGGGCATTGTAACCAAGCATGGATGTGATGAGTATAGGGGCACAATGACCTCACTCGAGCTAGATGTGAAACCATATGGGATAAGGTGGCCCACATAGAAGGTGTGTCCAAACACTTTGGCAACGTGAATGTCAAAGGTGACAGTACGAGCATGTCATGTCCCCAACCCCTAACAACTCCTACAGTATGTAATGGAGTACTACCTATGTGGTAATGTGTGGGCATGTTGTTATTCCCAAAGGGGATGACTATGCAACTAATGGCATTTAGCTGTAGGCCATGGCTCAGGCAGCAGTCATCCATCTCTGTGAGACCCTGTTTGAGTATGCATGTGGCAGCTGGAGAGTTGATCATGGCACCCAGTTTGCAGTCAAGTGCAAACATGTTCAGCCATATTCCCCCTGTGGTAGCCTGTACGTCAGAGAAATATATACTGAACAAGAGAGGTTCCAGGACCGAGCCGTGTGGGATGCCACGTGTAACTGGTGTATAGTCAGACATGGCACCTGCAAGTCTGACCATGTGTGTGCTTTCCCTGATCCAGGTATCAATCCATCATGTGAGATATGTGCCCATATCGACGCTGGTGAGCATATGCATAATGGCCCAGTGGGTTATTGTGTTGAAGGGTTTTACAAGGTTCAGGTAGGCTGTGTGGACAGCCATCCCTCTGTCGATGGACCTGTTAGCCATTTAAAGAATACAAACAGGTTCAAAAGGCAAGATCTGCCCACAACAATGCTGAAATGTGTAGAACACAGTGTCCATAGGTTCCCGATGTCTATGTGTATGAGTCCCATGACAATACACTCCATAGCTATGCAGAACAGGTTACTTAGGCTTATAGGGCAATATTGTCTGTGGTCCATTGTGGCACCAACTCTGTGGAGAGGGACCACTGTCACTATACGCCATTCCTTGGGTACATATCCTGTGGTAACTCCGATATTGAACAGTGATGTAATGTGAGGGTTACATCTGTCATGATGCTCGTGTAAGATGCAGGCAGGGACACCGTCTGGTCACATTGATACTGTGATGTACGCTTTGGGGAGGGCAGCACTCACCTGCTACTGTGTGATGTCAGGGAGGTTATACTCTGTTGGGATGGATAGTTGCTCCTTAGCGGGGATGGGTGGGAGACATCTGCACTGAATCTGTTTGCCAGGATGTTGGCAATGCCAGTGGGTTCAGGGTAGGTTTAGTCAGTATGCTGTAACTCACAGCATATCAGTGAGTGTCCACCCAGGTTCCTGACATAACTGAAGAAGGCCGTGTGATAGTCCTACGTGTCTGTTGTAATAGTCTGGTAGAAGCAGCCCTTAGAAAAGTTCATGAGTGATCGTAGCTGTCTGCTAGTACAGATTACATAGGCCTTCCCAGTCTGGGATTGTGCTCTATCATGTTGTAGCTTCCTCCTGATGTTGTACAGCTTATTAATGGCTGGTGTCTACCAGACAGGTCCCCTGCCATTGGAGTAGTGAGTCCTGTTGTTATTTGGGATAGCACAATCCATGCAATCCACTAGGTGTCCATAGAATGTGTATGTAAAGGATGCAGCAGTGTGAGCCGTATTTGCCACTGTCTCCGGGTCTCTGAAGGATACCACCTTGCTTCGGTGAAGTGAGACGTTGGGTCATGAGAAGTTCACCAAGATTACCCAGGATGGGTGTGTGGAGGGTATATGTATGTCCAGTGAGATACATGTATGTTCTGACCTTACCAGTGAGGGGTATATCGCTGCTGTGAAACATACAGTCCCCATGTTGGTGATGTTCAGGTCCAATATGTATTCCCCCTTGTGGCTGTGCTGACTGGTTGTGTCATAGCATATGAGTCTACAAATTGTAGTGCCTGTTGAGTGAGGGTGTCGGGGCTTGAGTAGTATCCCCAGTCAATATTTGTGTATATGAAGTCACACAATGTAATGGTGTTTATGGAGACCTTCATATTCTTCATAGTTCCCACGAAAGCCGAGTGTGGTTCCTGAGTTTGGGAGTGTGTTCTGTAGCAGGCAACAAACAGAAAGGCAGTATTGCACAATGGTGGTTGTATATGTATGGTCTGTGATGCTTTGTGCAGTGCTACTAACCCGGAGGTTTGTGTATCTGTGATGTATATGGATACTCCCCCTAGTTGTGTTGTCTGTTCCAAGGCTTGTTGTCAGACAGCATGGTATGAAACATAACCTGGTAGTGCTGGTGTGCATAAGTGAGCCTGAACCAGGCATCTGTCAGTGCACAGATATCGCTATCCTCCATACTGAGGAGAATCCTGAGTGGCCGCAATATGAGATTAACACAACTGTTGTTGAGCAGCATTACCCTTAGTTTCATTTAACCTGTAATGTCTATGGAGGTGGGTTTGTCTTCTGAGCCGTGCTTAAAAAAGGCACTATGGTGGTAGCAAGAGCCTTAGCCAGCATTCCAAAGTCCAAGGGTGACAGGTGCAAGCTGTCCATAGTGAAGCTACGTGGCATGTTGAGCATGTCACCATAGGCTGACAGACACTGTATCCCCTATGAATTAAACAAATTTGTTAGGCAACTGTTAAATGTGATATGTGTGTCGTTTACTGTGACATCATAATTGGTGGGTGTAAGATGCTAGACAAGGTCAGGGTCATACTGGCCTGGGCTACATGATCAGAGTGCTCCTCCATGTATCATGTCATGTGGTCCAGGGAGTAACGGCTGTGGTTATACACACCAGCATGGACAATGATGGTGCCAGTCCTGTACTTGCTTTGGAGTGACCTGACAGCCTGTGTTATGCGGCAGATCCTGGCACCCAACAGACAGCCCAAAGTGACTATTCCCTTGTTATGGCTGGTGAGTGGTACGTCAGTGTGTCTGACAATAAGTGTCGCCTATTACAAGTGTATTAAGTGTGTTGTTTATCCTGAAGGGCAGTGACTGTGTGGCACACTGACATTGTGAACTATGTGATATGTGGGTATTGTAGTGGGGTAGCAGGTGTGTGTGTGTCTGCTTTGGAGGTCTCTGGTAGAGTACATTTACAGCAGCCGAGTATGTCTATGTGTGACAATGTGGATTGAGTGCTGTTGCTAGAGGATATGTGAGACTGATATGTGGTGTGTGTGGTTACCTCATCACCTGATAGACTGTGCCAGTCATGGGCCAAGAGAGTTCAGCACCCTGTATGTCTATATAGATGCATCTCACACATATATCTGAGTTTGTCGGGAGGAGGAGAGGGTTGTCTGTGTACATGAGGCAGATGTGACATTGTGTCAATATCACAATATCCACCAGCTGGACTGGAGAGTACACATGAAACCGACCCCTGGACATGCCAGGATATTATCATGAAAAACTCTGTAGCCTGATCACAAAGGATCAGTAGGGTGTTAAGCGTGTAAAAGAGTATAACAGGGATTAGTGCTCATGTTCGTCGGTGTTTTGTAAACAGTAGCTGAGAAGAAGTCCAGACTGAATCATGACACCTCCTTCAGTTATGTCATAAATAGCAATGTAAACCCATATATGTCCTGAGTTAGGGCCAACTGTACCTGAGTGACAATGCTGACATCATGACAGACAGGCCCATATGTACATACCCACCTCCCACTGACAATAGTCCATATCATCATACCAGGAGATATCACATGTAGAATGGATGAGCAGCTACCCCCACTGCCAAAAGCATGGCAATAAGTGGAATACATTGATTCCCAATATGTGTCATGCACAAACTACAGAACAAACAGATCATGCACCTGAACAGTCAGCTGAGCCTCACCCCGTACACAGGATGTGGAACCGTTGAATGTGTCACAGCTACATATGGCACTCCCCACAAATGTTGGTGCACAACACACCATGGGAGTCAAGTTCAGTATGCCGATGAAGTCTGATCTGCAAGGTCATGGAGTCCATCATGGTTGCAGTCATAAACAGAGCTATTGGAAGCTGACATACACACAACCTTACCAACTGTGGTATGTTCATGTGCGGATCATGGTTCCCAAACATGCTAGACTGTTTGCAAGGCAGCCACCCAGGATATACATCAATGAACACATCTACACATGTGTCACATAGACTTTGAATAGCCCTTTATCAACATCCCAGACACATGTACACACATCACCATGTCCAGTCTGATGATGTCACCATCCTATAAATACAGCCGGAGAAGGGAAACCAGCCAGTAAAGCAAATAGCGTGCCGTGTTAATGTGTCTCTCTCTAATATCATAACATAGTTAGGTAGGGGTTTGAATCCTGCGAACAGTGAGTGTGTGTGTGGGGGGGGGGTGTGTATGTGTGCAGTTTCCTTTGAGAGGTGTCACCTTTTTGGAGACTGGGAAAACTCACTAAAAGAGGTACATTCCTCTTTGGAAAGTCTGATGATGTCACCATCCTACAAATACAGCAAGAGAAGAAAAACCAGCCAGTAAAGCAAATAGCGTGCTGTGTTAATGCGTCTCTTTCTAATAGCATAACATAGTTAGGTAGGGGTTTGAATCCTGCAAACAGTGAGTGTGTGTGGGGGGATGTGTGTATTGTGCAGTTTCCTTTGAGAGGTGTCACCTTTTTGGAGACTGGGAAAACTCACTAAAAGGGGTACATTCCTCTTTGGAAAGTCTGATGATGTCACCATCCTACAAATACAGCAGGAGAAGGAAAACCAGCCAGTAAAGCAAATAACGAGCCGTGTTAATGCGTCTCCCTGTAGAATCATAACATAGTTAAGTAGGGGCTTGAATCCTGCAAACAGTGTGTGTGTGTGTGCATGTATGCAGTTTCCTTTGAGAGGTGTCCCCTGTTTGGAGACTGGGAAAACTCACTAAAAGAGGTACATTCCTCTTTGGAAAGACTGCTGATGTCACCATCCTACAAATACAGCCGGGAAACCACCCAGTAAAGCAGATAGCGTGCCGTGTTAATACATCACTTTCTAGTATCATAACATAGCTAGGTAGGGGTTTGAATCCTGCAAATGCTGACTGTGTGTGTGTGTCACTGTTAGTCAATGCAGTGTGGATTTTGCTTTTACTATGGTATGACATAGTATGATTACAACAGTAAGTGCATTGCACACATCAGGTATCTGCGTGGCAAATATATATGTGTACATGTCCCCTCAATCAGTACATAGGTGTGAAGCCTGCGTACTACATGTATACATTTGTTTCTATTGACAGGTTGTGCCGCTGCTTCTCAGATCATAGGTCACATATGTATGTATGTGACAAGGCCGTCCACTGTCATGTTCTGTGGCCAAGGTCATCTGTGGCACACACACCCATGACAGTTACTTAAGAGTAGTGTGAGTGAGGGTATATGCCTGGGGTATATGTCAGACATGGTCATACACAACAAAGACTGCCAAGAATGGACAGTCTTCATAGGTGTACGACTGCCTTGTGAATATGCAGTCAGGCCCTCTAATGTCTTATGTGATACACCTTGGGACTCCACAATACCTATGGATATGTGGATATCAAGGGACACATGACATAACATGAGGCTGTATGTACACATTGGTACCCAACATACATGTTGAGGGCTACCACCTGTGTGGTACTGATGGGATAGTATGTATAGTACATGAGGATGACTATGCCATAGTCGGCTTACTGCTATACAGCATGTATCAGACAACAGGTATCTGTCTGTACGATACCCTTGTGTGGGATATGTGTTCCATCCAGGGAATGCATTGTAGGCCAATCCATGCATTTCCAGATTTGGATGGACATATCCCTACTGTGTCTGCATGTACCTAAGGGGGCTATATGCCAAACAGGTGTGGTCACAGGAAAAGGTGGTGGTCATTACCACTGGTTAGTGTTATAGTGTAGCACCGGAAGGATCCAATTGTTACTGGGTTCCCTACTACTGTATGTCATTTGTCAGGACATCATCCAATGATTGCTTAAAGTCATGCTGTTGAGGTTGTGTATACTACCAGACCGCAAATCATTGACAGATATTAACGGTATCACCCACAGCATAGTGTCAAACCATGTCATACACACGTCTACCCATGTTAGTACATAACTGTAGTAGAATGCATACTGGCCATTGAAAGATACTATGAGATGTTAACAATGTGTACGACAGAGTATGCCACACGTCCCATGTGTCCACTATGCATGTACATGCAGACAGTGCGCACCCACCATGTTCACAGATGTACACTTGCTAATCTGTACTGCACACATCACACATGTACTGTACACTCACTAACACATGCTGGCAACACATTACACTTCAGCCAAGTGGCACATGGGTGGGCAATACATACTCAGACCTAACAGTGGTGTAAGCAATGCTACATTGACAATCAGAGCTTTGATGCATAATGTCCGCTCAGATATACCTACAAGGATGTCGTTACACTTCCTTGTTGACAACTTGCTATTATTGCTACACTGCTATAGTGTCACCCTGTGCATCAGCACCATGTTAGCCTGTCCCTCCGTCAATGATGCAGATGACAGGAGGCGACATAGGTATCATCATATGCACAGGGCGTTATGTTGTTTGCCAGAGCCTGACATTGACCCATCCAATCGACATGTCTGTGTGTGTGTGTGTGTGTGTGTGTGTGTGTGTGTGTGTGTGTGTGTGTGTGTGAGATGGACAACAGTACAGCATGGGCCAATGTTGATGTAATGTGTGTGTGTATGTGTGAGCCCTAGTTGTTTGGTTAATGTGTGTGTGTCTGCATGCACACAGCTCCACCATGTGGCTGCCATATATGGTAGTTTGTGGGACAGCCACAGACTGCACCTGCTAGGCTGTACAGATCACTGTCTCTGGCCATGGACACAGTACCTGTGCCTGGCAGGGGTGCTACGGACAGTATCGGGTACCAACCCTGACTGGGTACTGTCATCAGAGGCAAAGGTATGATGACTAGACCCACGTCCCTGCTGGGACTGGCCAGAGCCACGTGCATGTGGTCTACTGGGACGGTCAATGGATAGGCCAGCCACAGCATTGCTGGGGCTGGTACTGCCACTACGGGAGCGGCTGTGAACTGTGGGCTGTCCGCGACCACTGCCAGCTGTTGCTGTTGCTGGCATGCATCCATGTCAATGTTGCAACCATCCCGCATGGTCCTGGCAATTGGAAGACCTGTTGTGGAGGGCATATAATGTCTCCCCCCAATGTCTATCAATGACCTCGGTGTAAGTCCGGATGACACCGGCAAGGTCACGGATGCTGTCATTGATAGCGGTGTAATGTGCCCTCTGTGCCCTAAGTCCCTGCCTGGTGTACCGTTCCATACGTGCCTGAGCCTGCATTACAGCCCGGAACATACTGGTCATCGTAAGACCTGTGAGGGCACACCTGCCAGGGGCAATATGACCAGTGGTGCTCCCCCGAGAGCCCCTGGACCTCTGCCTGTGTGGTATCGTTCCAGGTCTATGGCTATGGCTGCTGTGAGGGGATGCAAGTGCCATGGGTACCACACTCTCCTGGTCAATGCCAACTGTATGCTGTCCCTCGCCTATGGCCATTGGTGGTGAGGGATGTATTGACAGTATGAGTGTGCGCATAGATGGGGTTGAACACTGTGTACTGTCGATTGGCGGACCAACGACAGACCCTGTCAAATGTTCCTGTGCCAATATACATGTGTCATCATCACCACTATTCGTGGCAGTGGCTTCAGGTTGCCTGCTGCTTTGGCCAACCCCTAACTCAGCACCTGTGAGAGGAAGACAGGAAACACACATTACGGTCTGCACATCCACACATGCACACATGAACACATTCACACATGCACACATGCACACATGACCACATGCACACATGCACACATGAACACATGAACACATGAACACACGAGCACATGCACACATGAACGCATGAACACATGAACACATGCACGCATGAACACATGAACACATGCACACATGCACACATGCACATAAACACATGCACACATGCACACATGAACACATGCACACATGCACACATGAACACTAATACACACCTCACTACAGCACATACACACACATACCAGCAATACAACACATACTCTATAGTGGGTGAAGGTGAGTGTCAATATCACAAGGTAGACAGTCACCACACACGTGCCAACATGCAGAATATGTGTTGCACAAGACCATGCAGTGCAAGTGTAGACACCCCTATTAAATGGCAGTATACATGGCTTTGATGCAACTGTGTAGTTGTTCAGTGATTGGCTACACCCTGAAACACAATGTGTACATGGACACAACATTGCTGTGCAGGTATTATCAGCTCTGCAATGCCCTGTGCACCATCACTCACAAGTATACATGCCATGGCTGCATGTGTTATCTGTGTGACACATAGATATCCATGTCTGAGTGCAGTGTCTGTGTCCATAGCAGATAATAGTGGGCACGGGTGTAGCACATGCATGCTATGTACACACACGGGATGTGCTGTGTATGTTGACGTGAAGGAATCCCAATGCTCGACATGGCCAGTGTACAGTGGTTATGGTGAGTGTGGGACATATTGCAGATATGTGGGTGCCAGACATGGCATGGCATGCTACACAACTGCAAGATTAAACACCACACATACCCAATGTGTGTCAAGTGACCTATACACCCACTAGCATTCCAGGACATATATGTGACACTTTGTGTGGATTGTGCCTGCTGTGCATATTGTATATACTGGCATATGTAAGCACACAGACAACATGCTATGCATATTGTATATAGGTGCATATGGTTGCACATACACAACACTGAGGTGCAAAGCGATGACTGCTATGAGTAGTACTGTGGTCACTGTAACTGGATGGGGTGTAATACCCTGTGCCATCATCAACATTCATCGTGTGGTCATTCACAGCTACTAATGTGTGCAAGACCACTGCCTAGCATGCTGTACCTGTACTGCAGTGCCGTGGCTACGTTCACAAATATACAGCCACCTTGTACATGGGTGTGTGAGGTGCCCAATAGGGAGAATTGCCTAACATGACTGTGTTATGTGTTGCAGAGTGTTGCACAGCCCCATGATAGGCCTCTACCCCTGAGGTACATCATGTGTGTGTGCAGGACATGTGGGATACTGAAGTGTGACCTTACAGCGGGTGTGTGGCAATGCCAAATGTAGCATGTTTTCATGTACTGCGTATGATAAACGTGTTCTGTTGTGTACAGCTGTAGCAACTATGCATATCCAATGTGCAGTACAGTGTTGCCACAACTGTGTCTGCTGCACTGTGCATTGCATGTGATTGAGACAGCTACTGACTTTACTGAGATGACTGATGTCTCACAGCAAACATGCACAGCATGCATTATGCGTAGGTGTGTTACGTGTACCTGGCCTACA